>NC_090939.1:561591524-561896993 GCF_040938575.1 Ambystoma mexicanum
AAGAGCCCAAGGGCCCCGTATGAGGCACTGTGGTGGGGGGACCTTACGAAATGGATAACGGCGGAGACTGGCGCGTGGGAAACGACAATCCTTGAACAGAGGCTGGACTCCAGTGGAGAACTGCATCGCTGGGTGGCTTTGACAGAGCCACTACTGCATCCTAATAACTCTGACGATACCTCGGACGGTTCGGACTGTCCTACCCATCAATCCGGCCCATCATAATTGGAAGATAATGTTGACTGTGGTTTTGAGTTGGGGGCGGAGGGGATACGTAATTCTTTGATTAACGTCTGATATTACAAATGATGCATACTTTGTTTGTTAAACTGTTAAAACCAATAAATAAAGTTAAAAAAAAAAATTACTGTAGGATTGGCGGAACACATGAATACATCATGGGAGCATATGGGTAGGCTCCATAGGATTGGCTGGCAGCTTGGAGGTTCGGCAGGCAGCATGTGGGTCAGCTGTGCTCCTTTTTTGCGGGGTGAAGGTCAGGTGCACAAGATGCAACATTTCTAATTATCTATTTTAGCACAATGGAGACTAAAGACATGAGACTAATGAATATCATAAAAAGCTGGCCTCTATCTTAGCACAATGGAGACTAAAGACATGAGACTAATGAATATCATAAAAAGCTGGCATTGTAGGGGATGCTCTAAAGTTTGTTTGACATACATATGGTTTGGTGACCCTTTACGCCCAAAGGATCAGAAAACACAGTACCCTGACACAGGTGCCTGCCTTGGGCTTTTGACCTGCTTGATGCCTCACGATACCGATTGACAGATGTTTTTCTACAGAGGATATATGGTGTGCAGGGATTAGGGCTGTGGTGGGTACTCAGCGTGGTCACTACAAGAATTTCGATGTGTATCTGCATCAAAGAGATAGAGGGTCAAACGCTCTGTATGTTATAACTTTAAAGGTGGGGGTCGAGTATGCCCAAGCAGGTTTGTGGAGACAGATGAGTCCTCAGGCCAGGGTTTGCTTCGGTCACACACGGGGCAGTGAGCTCATATGAAGAGAATGGATACTGAATACTTGCAGCAATACATGTCTGAGCTTCTGTGAGAAATGGGTTGTGAGGTGCTGCCAGGAGGTGGAGGGGGGAGGGTGGGCTCTATATGTGTGGAGCTGAACAAAAGGAGAAATGGCCTTTTAGAGATCATTGCATTGCCTAGGAAAAGATGGCGTTTGGTGTGGCACTAAATGGAGTCTGTATGTCTCACAAATGGTTTTGTTTACCGTCTCATTTATAGTTAATACTTGGTCCAAATCAAAAGAACAGATGAACAAACGCAGGGATGTCTCCCACCATTGGGTAAACATGAGATCCATTACACGCGGGAATGTCGAGGGGGGGCAGGAAGACCTTCCTTCCCCAACCTCATGTAATTAGGTAGCTGACCAGGTTGCAGTTTTTTACTATGTATTGGGAAAATGATTTGTAATATTTCTCCACATCAGTGGCTAGATGTAGCCAATAAAATCTGGTGAACTGAAGTACAATGGTGAGGTTAGTAATAAGTGTACATATTGATCATGCAGTGTGTTCAACACCAAAGGTCAATACTCTTTTGGTAGTACCAGTAGTTTTAACATTCATTCATTGACATCCAACTTTTTCCATTGTCTGGTCACTTGTAATACACAGTGATCTCACTCCTCTAGTAGATACCTCTGTCCAACTGAGATCAGGATGGCCTTCAACAAGGTGGCATTAATATTGTTCAACACTGGTTGATTCGTTAGTTGAAAAAAGCAAGCCGACGAGGCTGAAAGTCAGTAATGACCCTTGGATCCAGCATGTCTGACTTGAAGTTGTAGGTGAGTGGATCGTTATCATTTAAAACTGTGATCTTTACAAGATGGAGGTAATTGTGCATTTCTCCTCCGAATTCAGTTCCAGGTACTTAAACTCATATATAAGTTAAGTATTCTCAAGTGGGCTGGCTCAATGCCTGTCAAAAACAGCTGGCCTCATAGTCCTTTGATTTTCTCAATACAACACCAAATTCTGGATATTAAATCTCAAATTAGCTTGGAATATGTATAGCAGGGGAGAATCTACATAGTCCAGAAAAGTGTCTTGAGAAGCATTATGAATGTTTGGTTATAGACAGGTGAGACGCACTCTCTGAAAGGTTATCTGGGGTGGAAGAGTGCTTTGCCCTATCTGCGGCTCAACTGGATGGCTCTTTTAGATGTCAAACAATATTAGTCTGTGCATTTTGACAAACCATGGCACAATTCTGTAGAGGTAGCTGCAGAATCCCAGGACACACCTCATCCCCTGGGATTCTGGAGTATTGGCCAATCTGGGACAGATTTCACCTTCAGGGATCACCTCCATCACCTTAGCAGAGACAATGTGACCAATATACTTCACTCTGGTGCTGCAAACCTTCAGCCGCCTTTGGAATGTAACCAATGCAAAAGGGATGCTATGAGTCATGGGGGGAAAACTTGTAAAGCCTAAGTGAGCAGATTAATGTTGTTTTCACCGAATATTTGGGACACGTTGGTATCTGGTAAAAGCCACTTTGTAGGTGCAGAACAGAGCTTCATCTTGCAAGTGGTTGTAAACTGATTGGCACATTGTGACCTTTACAGTTTGTATCTCTTTATACACATTAACTCATCATTGTTGTTTTTGTGAGCCAACACAGTGGTTGAGGTATAAAAGAAATGGGGATTTGGGATTATCCCAAGTTGCAGCAGCTCTTCAAGATGAGATCAGACTTCCTCAACATCAGCAGGAGCTAGGCAACCAACTCCTCCAGTAATAGTGTTTATTTGTTCACTCTGATGATTCTGGTGATGTTTCACTAAATGTTATTTTCCAATGTCCCAGTCATTGGTTGAAAGCACTTCTTTTCTTATTTACACACAGGCCCTCATTACGACCCTTGCGGAAATCGACTGACCGGAGCGCCACAGCGTAAATAGCGTTTCCGCCATTGCACGAAGGAGCAAAGTGCGGCCCATTCCGACCCATCGGGCACGAGCACCACGGCATGGCGGAAGTGCTAAGTCCGCGATGGCGGAAAAGACCCCAAAACGGCCCACACCGCCGCCGTACGGGGCCCCAGGTGCAATACCGCCACCCCTCTTAGCGGTCACCGCAGTGTGCGCCTACCGGAAAGTACGGTGGCCGGAAATATACGGAAACGGAAGTCAAAACACGGGCCCGGAACGGGAAACATCCCAGCGTACACCTATAAATACACTAAAACCACACAACCACTAAAAACACTACCCTGAGACACACCCCACCCCGTCAACCACCCTAGCGAAACCAAGAAAAATGGGAAAAGCAGCGAAGAAAGCGTGCGACCGCAAGCGGCAGGTCCACTTCTCCCGTGAGGAACTCACCGTGCTAACAGAGACCCTCCAGGAGAATGCTGCCGTGGTCTTCTCCACGCAAATGACCAGGACGGCACTTGCAAACAAGAAGGCCATATGGGCTCTGGTGGCACAGCGGGTAAGTGCGGTGGGGACCGCACCCCGCACCCCACAGCAATGCCGCAAGCGATGGGACGACCTGCGGATACGCGTCCGCAGCATACTCTCTGCCAACCGCAACATTGCCACAGCCACCGGGGGAGGTCCTGAATCACCCATCAAGTTGACCCCCTGGGAAGAAATCTGTGCCTCCACCATCGGAATGGAGAGCATTGAGGGAGTCGGAGGGATGGAGAAAGGAGTGCAGACATCCGAAGATTCAGGTAGGTGGGCCAGATATAACAAGCCACACAGTCCATCCATGTGAAGCACCATGCGTCCACATAGTGCAACAGAAACACATGTCCAGGATAACGTCCACACACATCGGCCTGATAGCGCACGTCGAAACCCACAATAAATACATAAATAATTAAAAACCCCTAATACACGCACTACACGTGCAGCAGGCACACCCAAACTGCAGGCTGCCAAACAACTGCACCCTCACTCCACACACAAATCAAAGCACCTCCAAGGCCCCGACCCAAATCACCCTCAGGTACCACCCCAAAGCATGTGATACAATGCCATTCCAATTCCCACAGACCCATCAATAACCCTCGCCCTCCTTTACTCCACCACAGGGTCCGATCCAAACGACGAGCCACAGGACACCCCTACCAGCACACCTGCAAAGAGGGCCAAGACCAACGGCCAGAGACCCTCCACCTCAGCTGCACGCATCAAGACACGGCAGCAGCACAAATCAGGTGGTAGCACAGAGGAGGGAACATCAACAGGCACCCCAGCAGCCAGCATGGCCACAACACCACCACAGGTCCCCCCAATGGATGCCACAGAAGGCACTGCCTCTGGTGGCAGCAGCACCATAGGTGACACCCCATTGATGGCAGCATGCTCGGACACAGAAGACGGGGATGTCGAGGTCAGATCCATCCATGACCTGTCCCAATCCCCCTGTCTGTCCCATACCGTACAACATGAGGATACCACGCAGGGGCAGCCACAAGACGACGACTGGCCATCCCCCCCAAGCCCTGTGGCAAGGCAACATGAGGACAACAGCCCCTCTGTGACACCCCCGCAAATGGGCATGGCCCAGCAGAGGCAACAGTCCCTCGACAAGTTAATCGTCCAACAGCAGCAAATGGCCACACTCCTCAAGGACCATGCCGATGAATGTGGGGGCACCAAGGCAGACATAGAAACATCAACAGAGACACTTAGGGCAGAAATGGAGAGATGTACAGAGACGCTAAGGGCACAAATTGAGAGTAGCACCGAGAGCCTGAGAGTCCAAATGGAGAGTAGCACCGAGAGCCTGAGAGTCCAAATGGAGAGAAGCACCGAGAGCCTGAGGGGGCAACTGCATGCGACGTCCAAAGACGTATGTGCCGAACTTGCCGCAGTGCGCCGTGTGCTCACTGAGCTCTCGCAAACCCTTAGGGACATGCATGGACGTGAGCAGGCAGACACATCATCCGTTGCAAGTTCCGTCCAGGGCAGCCCCCAACGTAGATCAGGGAGGAACCTGCGCTCCACAGGCAGGGGTGCCCCTGATACCCGCAGAGGGGGCTTGCAATAGCGACAGGCCACTGACAATGAGCATCTTTGGACACTGGTGTTCGGGTGGGAGGTAGGAGGGTGGAGGGGGTGTGTTGGGCTCACTTGGGTGGCGGGTCGATAGGGTGTTCAACATGATATCACATATGCCATAAAAAGTGCACGATCACCCAATGAGATGTGTGGACATTGATCTTTGTGTACTAGGCCATCATAGGCGTACAGTCCATATTGTGCATGTCCCAGACACACGCAGTGCCACGAGTCCCGTGTCCATGTATCAGCCCCCAGGCGTGAGTGCTAGAAGCATACATCAATGAGATGCTGACGGATGTCACGGCCCTCCGGTGCCTCGCAGACTCCTTGAGGTGCTGCCACATCCCCACCCTCATCATGACCATCATCCGGTGCTTGCAGTTCAGCGTCAGGGGGCATGGGCACATTTCTACGTACGCACATGTTGTGGAGCATGACACATGCCATGACCATCTTTGCAACCTTCTCATGGCGGTACAGGAGTGCCCCGCCAGACCTGCTGAGGCAGCGGAAACGAGTCTTCAGTAGGCCGAATGCCTGTTCTATGACTACACGGGTACGTGAGTGGGCATGGTTGTAGTCCTCCTCATGCTGGTCCCGTGGGTTCCGGACTGGTGTGAGGAGCCATCTCTTCAGTGGATATCCAGCATCACCTGTATGTGGACGATAAACGTAGGATGTGGAATGCCATTGATACGTACGCACACCCCCCCCCCTTCCTGCCAGTACATTGCCAAATCACATACCCCACATCATCATGCATGCAATGAGACTCACCGAGTAGCCAGGATCTGTTCCCTGCGTGTCGCTCCATGTAGCGTGGTATGGTAGAGTTCCTCAAGACCATGGAATCATGGGTTGATCCAGGGAATCGGGCACAACAATGCGTAATGATCCTGTTGGAGTCACACACCATTTGTACATTCAGGGAATGAAATTGTTTTCGGTTGCGGTACTGGGCCTCCATGGCATGTGGGACGACCAATTCAACATGGGTGCAGTCGATGGCACCAATGCAACCCGGTATGCCGGCAAGTGCATGGAATCCCACTTTTGTGTTCGTAATTTCCTGCTCCGAGCGTGGTAGGGAGATGTAGTCGTCTGCGTGCTGCAGGAGGGCATCGAGCACTTGGAATAGTGTCCGTGAAAACAGTGGCTGTGATATGCCATGCAACTGTCCGACTGTGTGCTGGTAGGTGCCTGTGGCCAGGAAGTGGAGTACAGACACCACCTTCAGTAGGGGTGGGATTGCGGTTGGGCTATCTATCATGCTGACTAGGTCAGCCTGTGTCATGTCCACAATGGCGGCTATGGTGTCCCGGTCCAGACGGTAGAGGGTGTGGATCTGCTCATCAGTGAGGTTGAACGGATGTGCTCGGAGGCGTGGGATTGCGGGCTGCCTGCGTGGTGGTAGTGGCTGTGCTGCTGGGCCTTGCTGGCCCTGCCTTGGCCTCCTCCTCCTCCTGCGTCTCCTCCGTGCGGCTGGTTGTAGTTGTTGTTCGTCTTCTTCTTGGAGTCGGAGCACTTGCAGTGCTATCAGGTCCCCCAGGGCCAACATCGCGAGTCCTGCCGGTAGCATTTCGCTGTGGTTGTGGGAGGAGACTGGCTGTGCAATTTATGTGTTTTCAGGCTGTATGGCCTCCACCTGTGGTGATTGATTCCACCTGTGCAAACGGCTCTCCCCTTTGGCCGAGCACGTCCCGCGCACTACGCTGCAATTCGTGTAATGGTATCTTGCTATTGCAATCATGTATTTGTACCCGATGGGCGTGTAAGATTGGTTGATATGTTCATTCTGCTGTGGTCCCATTGTTTCCCATACTATCTGTGCAGTCGCGAACGGACTTGTGAAGGGTCAGTGGAACGTGGTACTCGAGTAACGGTGGGCCCTCATGCATCACTGTACCGAGTTGCAACGACGGGCGGGGCGTCCCATTTGTGGGTGAAGGCAGTTGCCATTTTCACACACAGCCGCACTCGATGGAATAATTAGTGATTTCAAACGGCCACAGATGCCTTTTCGACGTGATGTTGCAAATGAGGAATTCGAAGGGCGGCGCTTTCGGTTTCCAGCTAGCGGCGAGGAGATGCCCACAGGTCTGACTGCAAATATAACGTTCTATTGTTCTATGTCCTTGAGACAGGGCCCATGGCGAGGGAGCAATGATTGATATGAATAGTTTGGGATGCGCAATAGCTACGTGGGCGATGAGGCCGGCCATTCCCAAATACATGTTACTTCACAACACTGGATTTACGGTCTGGGGCACTGTGGATGTAGCAGGCTGCATTACGCACAGACTCAATGGACGTTTCTAATGTCATGTGAGTAATTATTCAGGCGTTTTGATCCCGGGATGAGGGAATGATGAATGGATGCATGGGCAGGTGATTTGGTGCAGAGTTTGCCATGTACAGGGCTTCTTGGGATCTATCCGCCTCCCCTACGCTATGTGATGCAGGGCTGCCATAGTGGGACCATCGTCTATCTGGCCTTGTTGAGCCCTCCCTGTCTCGACGCGCCCTCAGACACTTGTGTCCATGCACGTTAACATTCCCATCTGATGGATTCTGTTTTGGCAGACGCATGCACAGGTACACTCGTTCGTGATGGTGTTTACACCTAGGTATAGATGGTTATGAGTCGCAAGTGGCTTTGGGGTGTTGATGATCCTTTGGAGTGGGCTGGCATGCATATGGCTGTGGATTTCGTGTGCTCATTGAAGTGAGTTGTTCGAATGTAGTTCTGATGGCCATTCTGTTCTTGTTCTTTTCTTTTGGTTGACAGGTATCTCCTCCCCTTTTGCCACTGCCATCTGTATGCCACTCCTGCAGATGGATTTTACTCCCGACACCTGCTGCTTCGTGTTAATCGGTGGAGCAGCATTACGATCTTATGGGACGATCGCCAGTGGCCCACATGCCCTTACGCAGTACTGGTGGCTCGGAGCAACATTTCGGCCTTTCAGCTGGACTAGTGCCTCCCCATTGGGACGGCCCTGCGGTTGTGTGCGCTTCCTTTTTGCCTTTTCGTACGTGATTGTGGCTCTGTGTACCATGATGGGACAGGGCGTCACACAAGTAGTGGCTGGTCTTTTCTTGCGGATGCAGCCCACAATGGTGAAATGTGTTTTGGAGTTCATGGCCTGATGGCTGTATGGGCTTGGTGATTTTGTTGTGCATTAAATTTCTATTCTGATTTGGGCCGTGTAGCGTTTTTCTTTGCAAGTGATGTGGCATGTGCCTATATGTGGGGCGATGTATTGTGAGGAGATCTGCATTGGGTTCCTGCTTCGGGGTTTAGTTGCGTGGTACTGTGCTGGGCGCGTTTGCCTACTGAGCCCGTGAGGTCAGGGATGGGGGCTGCCTATATGACAGTTTGGATGTTGTCATGCTCAGGGGCGGGGGATTGGGTTTTGTGTGACAGATGGCGGTCAGCCAGGTGGACTGGTGGAATGATGTGATTTTCGGAATGTTGCTGGTCACAGGTGCCTGTGTTTGCGTGCGTTTCGGGGGGGGGGACTGTGGTCATGTCCATTGGGATGGCTTCTGTATTCGTGCCATCTGTGCCCTGCAGCTCCCATTGGCCCCTGTTGTGTTTCTTTTGTTCGTTGGCATGCATGGGTGCTTTGTACATTTCAATGGTTGCATTGTGACTTCATTGCACCTACAGGGAGTTGTACTTTGTGGGCAGGGAGCGGTGTACAGGCACTCAGTGGGGCCGTTTACGGTTGATTCGCGATGCCGTACTTCTCGCCATGGCGGAATGGTCCATTCCGCCATGCCTGATGGCGTTAGGTACATGTCCGCTAGGGTCGGAATTGGCGTACCGTTGCACCATGGTGGTGTTTGCGGTTTGGCATGGCGCGCGCGCGCGTGCTTAGTGCAGTTAGCGTTGGCGTTCACTACGGTGTCGCTAATGGCTTCGTAATTTGCGGTGACGGGTCATAGTCGCACCGAGCGCTATTCGATGGCGGTATTGCATTTCCGCCATCGTTTTCCCCTTTCCGCCAGGGTCGTAATGAGGGCCATACTCTCTTAGGGGATCCTTTCGTGTTGAGTAAGTGGGGATTTGCCTAACTTAAGTTGATCTGGATAATAAATTGTAGTCCAATGCTGTATAATGGATGTTGAGTCCACGACATCAGCAATGTCAAAATTAGCAATCATGATTCCTTCCACCAATTGGATAATATGATCTGTGATATTTGCAAATGAAACATGTTTTTTCAACTATACAAAAAAGGTAGCAGGCGTCCCTCTCTAGAAAGAACTTGGCATGATAACCTGTTCTGTGGTTTTTACCCACTTTGATAGTCTGCAGCCATCTCTTTTTGCTCACTGTACTTTTCACAAAGGAGGAATATCCATTTGCATATCAGTCTTTGTCCTACTCACAAGGGTAGACCAGCACCGAAATGCCTGGCAAATCTTCTCTGAGCACAGTGAGCAAGGGTTCTGCGTCTGGGTTCCCCAGGTAACTTAGGGTGACTAACCCCAAGTTCCTTGCAGAAACTCAAAAAAGGTGGCAGATGTCCCTCTCTAGAGAGGGGAACCTACTACATTTTTTGTATTTTCAGCTATATGTAACAGCATTGTTTAGCATGGTTCACTCTTCAAATAATAATGCTAGCAGGATGTTGTCCTCTAAAGCTTTCAACATGTATCTGCTAAGTTCCCAGAGCTATTTGTAATGTGGTGTAATGAGATGGTATAGTCACTTCGCTATGACTGTTTATGGTGAAATAGCTGATAGATTCCACAGATGAGACTCTTGTTTTCCCTTTTTTCTCTAGGTAAGCCTGCTGATAGACAGAGTACAGCGTTAAAACTATGACATATTATGGGACATAATCCATCAACTGGCAAGAGCCTTAAACATGTCGGAGTTGGTTTTGATTTCTAAGGGCATATCTTAGTTTCAATTTCAGGTGTTAAGAACAATGCCATGACAGAGTGTGCTGTGTTGATTCTGGCAACTTTGCAAAGTAACAGTAATATACCTGTTCTAGCTTCAAAAAGTCTTTCAGAAACACATGCTGTTTTGGAGCTGCTGTCTGCATTACACTCAAGAGGACATTTTGGCAACAGCTTGATGAGCAAAAGCTTGGTAGATTTATCTCCTTTAAAGATTTGGCAGAGCTGACAATGATGGAGCTCCTCTGACTCAGCACCTTTCTGATGATGTTCTAGATGCAGGAGCTGTTGAGTGTAGGGCATATAATATGAAAGCTCCATCGAGGTTTCAGTTTCAGTGCTTGGGATTGGACCATTAGTTTAAATCCTTGCTCATTATTACCAAATGACCTTCAGAGATATCCATGACTGCTTTAGATGTTGGTGCAGAACCTATGTTCATCAGTGTTTTGTTGACTTGTCACCTCTTCTAATGGTCAGGCCTTATTTACACTTTTAAAAACCGAGTAGCTTCTACAGCCCAAAACTGGTAGATATTGTCTCCATTTGGAATGGGCTGCTCACCTGAAAATGGTATGAGTATGATACTATGTTTTTATTTGGGAGATGGAGTAGTAGACTCTTATACGTCATTCTTTACAATAACAACAACAACAACAACAGAGGTAACTAAGATGTTTGCCTTGCATTCAGAGTGGGAAGGTCAGTGTATGTGCATGTGTATGTGAAAGGGTGTGTGTGAGCATGTGTGTATGTATGTGTGTATGTATGTGTGTATGTGTGTGTTTTGCAGTACTTCCTCTGGCAACTCAAAAAGAAAAATATCTCAAGCAGTACACCTGTAATGGGAAGGGTCCACATTATTGAGAGTAGTATGGAACCTGGAGTTGGTCCCCATTTTGGAGAACCATAGGACACAATTGTTGAAGTGATTTATTACGGCATGTGGTCACATAACATTCATGTCTTAATTCTGTTGCAAGAAGACAATTTTCTTGACACAAAATAAGGCATACTTCCTGATATGAGTATTAAAAACCATAATAATGTGAAGCGGCAAAACATGTAATAATTGTTGATAATTATTTACTAGTTATTTTGGTATCGCACTGCTCCAAATAAGGTATTAAGTATTTCCCATCAAGCTCTACAGTGCTCTATCTCAGCATAAGACACTTATGACCAAACCCAATTCAGACCTTTCTCTTTCCATATTAAGACCTCTAATTGGGCTGTGAACATTGTTATCTTATCTGTGGCTGTTTCAAGTCAGACAATCCCGATTATGAAACAAGCCTCGGGGCTGAGAGCTTCTGTCCTAATCCAGCAAATGGCCTAATTCACAGAAGCGTTGTATAATGGCAAAACCAGATTGGAAAACACTCTGTAAATAAGGGCCAACGTGTCTATCCATAGCCAGCAACAGTAAACAAGTACAATAATAATATTCAGAAATAATTTAGTTTTCTTTACACCTGTGAGGGTGGACCTGAGTAGTCAGAGTGGAATGTTGCATCCCCTAGCAATCTCAGATGTTTCTCCACCATTTAGTATGGGGTAATCTAAAGTTTATATACATAGACCTGCAATCAGAGACGGGGATGGTAAGAATTACACTTTAAGGTCCTATCCCTTTGCTTTCTAATGCATTCAGAGCAAACTCAATGTTAAGCAGACAGTCTACTAAGATCCCTAAGAACTACCCTTGAGTGACTAGGAGTGTGCATTTCATGAGCTGGTGTCTGCAGAATAGGAAATGACCTCCCCATGAGATTATTGGACACATCTCGGGAACCCTATGTAAATGAAATATAGAATAGCTATCTAATATCATTATATAAAAATGAATTGAGCAAGAAACAACAAAAAACAACATATGAAGGGATTTCACATTTGAGATATGTGTTCATAGTTGTCATTTATAGAAAGGACACCCTTAAAGCCGAAAATAATAACTTAGCTCACACATACTGAGTTTTGTGGCAAACCAGAAATAAGACTCAGACCAGAGGTCCTGTATCAACAGTCTTTATTTTAATTTTATTTAAAATGCCTTTGCTAGCCCTACTGCTGGAAGGAGTGTTCCCGTCTTAACATCATAAACCAAGGTGCTTGTCAGGATATCAAAACTAAAGAAAGTCCTTCATCCTATCTTGTCTAACTAACTGGCCCTTCCACTACATGAAAAGGAAACAGTGTTCACACACTGGAGGTCGTCAATGCCTCCTAGCTGACCCACTATTCAGTATATTTCCTGAAAAAAATCAAATGTTCATTCCAGGAACTGGTTCCTGGCCTCGGTTAACACAATCCTGAGCTTGGGATAATTATCAAAACTGGATATTGAATTAAGTTTCCGAAAGTCAATACCATCTTCCATGGTGCTTGGCCACCAGGACTATTGGAGATGACCATGGACTGTCCGAAGGTTCAATAATATCCAATTTAATAATGGCAATCAGTTCTTCTTTAATAATCTTTCAGCTTCCATCTGGGATTCTTAAGGGCTTTAAATGTCAGTTTGTCCAGGAGGCGATAAATTCAGTAGAAGGCATCTGAAAGCTGGTTTAAAAGATTGTGCAGGTCTTTCTGTAGGTTCAGAGGCAGGTTGTATGTACTAGACTGACTGCTGGTTCTTTGTGAACCAGAAGCCTGGCTATGGTACCAGTACCCTATTGTATTTGATCAACCTTCCACGACTAGAGGAGTTATGTGGTAGACCTGAGATTATTGCCGTCGGTCTTGTTGAGTGACCACATAGTTCAAGGTTCCTTTTTTCTCTGTGATTTTATAGGGTCCGTGCCACTTAGAAACCATTTTATTCTCAGATCAGGGTGATAGAACCAAATCCAAATTTCCTACGGAGAACGACCGGTCAATAGCCTGTCTATCATGTAAGGACTTTTGTTGGTCTTGGGCTCTTGCCAAAATGTTGGGTCACAACCTCTTGCACTGCTTTCATATGGACTTTGAGATGTTGCACGGTTTGGGATATGGGTAAAATGGCTTCTTCCCTTTCCTATCAAGTTTTTTAAGCATGTCAAGGACATCTTGTGGTTCCTTACCATACAAAAGGTGAATAACCCAATTAATCCTGAGGAGTTTTTCTAAGGGCAGAAATAATACAAGGAATCATTACTTCCATTGGGGCCATCTGTCTAAACTAGCTTATATAAGATCCTCTTAAGCATCTAGTCAAAGCACTCCACTAGACCATCTGTGTGGGATGATATACAGTGGCCCTCATTAGGGCTCCGGCAGAAAACCATGGTGTTATTAGCACCATGGTCGATGCCGGAGTCCGCCATGGCGGAATGGGGAATTACCACCCCATTCCAAGGTTGGCAGGGCGGTAATTCCCCATGCCACCATGGCCCTTTCCCATTCCCATTTTTGCCCCATAGGGCATAATGGGAATGGGGAAGGGGGTAAGTACGGTACTGCAAATTGCAGTACCGTACTTACCTCGAGAGTCCCTTTGCGGGCCCCTACTTTAACGGCTGGTCTAGATCAGCCGTTAAGGTAGGGTCCCGCAAAGGGACCTCGTAGTAAGGTGTTAAGGGTTTAACGGCGCCGACACCTTTTACGGTGCCGTTAACCCCTTAACGCCTGGGTCCTAATGAGGCCCAGTGTTTTGTAGTGGTTTAATCTGAAGGATTTCTTTTACCTCTTGCATAAGTGTGAACATACAATTGGTGCCCTGGTCTGTAAGGATCTCGTTAAGAAAACCCAGTCAAGAAAGAAACAGAAGCAGATGTTTTAAGATTTGTTGACTGGTGCTATTTCACAGTGGGAACACCTCAGGATACCAAGTAGCATAGTCAACTATCACCAGAATGAACTTGCTCCCCAGTTTTGATGTTCCTAAGGGTCCTACAATGGGCCTCATTACACGGAAGGCGGTAATCCAGGGTGCTATTAGCACCCTGGACCATGCCGGTAAATTACCGGCACCGCCTTGGCGGAAAGGGGATTTACCGCCCCATTCCAAGGTTGGAGGGGCGGTAAATCCCCTTTCCGCCATTGCCCTTCCCCATTCCCATTCCTGCCCCATAGGGCTCTATGGGAATGGGGAAGGTGCTAATTACGGCACCGCAATTTTGCGGTGCCGTAATTAGCTCCGAGGTCCCTTAGCGGGTTGGTACTTAACGCCTGCAAGAAGCAGGCGTTAATTCCTCCAACCCGCAAAGGGACCTCGTAGTACGGCGGTAAGGGTTAACGGTCACCGTTGCCATTAACGGTGACCGTTAACCCTTACCGCCGTCCGTGTAATGAGGCCCAATGTCTTTTGTGATGCGGGCGAAAGGTACTTTAATGATAGGGTGGGGCTGTAATGGGAGTCCGGGTATCGCGGTTGTGGCTGTCTTTTGACAGATTTTGCAAGCTACAATGTAACTATTCACATCCAGATACACCCCAGACAAATAGAACCTGTGGATTAACTGGCTCTGAGTCTTCCCTATCACTTGATGGGTTGCTGTGAAATGGGAACATCTCAGGTCTAAAACTATGTGGTGGTGACCCCAAGGTACCACCAATTGGGTTTTGGAAAGGCCACCTCTCTCTGTGTCTCCTCAATAAAGAAGTCCCTTCTTAATGAAAAGGAATGGTCTGGCCTAACTATGACTTTGCTCATTGGGAATAACTTACCTGAAGGCTTCTGTTAGAATTGGGTCATTCCTTTGGGCAAAGGCCATGTCAAGTAAGGGAGGATGGTCTTCTGAGTTGGTTCTTGTGTTAAAGGCTATCAGAGAGTCAGCCTCACCGAACCCCAGGGAACTGCAAACTGTTCTGACAACTATGTTTGGGGAGACATTTACTTTGGGTTGTTTGACCATAATAGTCACGTTAGCAACAGTCTTTTCGGCTGCGACCTTTTCCATTGCGGGCAAACAACCCAAATCTGACTTGGACAAGTAGAGATGGTTTAACAATCTTTATTAAAAACATTTTTAAATGCCTTGCTAGCCCTATTGCTAAAAGGGATATCCCTTCCTAACAACATAAACTAAGGTGCTTGTTGGGATGTCAAAAGTAAAGAAACAGTCCTCCATCCTAACCTATATAACTGGCCCTACCAATCGACATAAAGGAAACAAAATCGGGAAAAAGTGTTCACACACTGGATGTTGTCAATGCCTCCTGGCTAACCCTCTCTCTGGTAGATTGTCTGCAAAAAGTCGAACGCTCATTCCAGGACCTGGTTCCTGCCCTGGATTACCACCACAGTTTTTCCAAATAAAGAAAATCAAAAAGTCTAACTCAGTTCCTCTTGTCAAATGTCAAAAAGAAAGATCACTCACTTTGATTAAGGTTTCAAGCCTCATATCCATTTGAGTGCTTGACTCAGCCCCTTCCAAAAGTGCTCTACCTGAAGGCCCCACTTGCTCACTCAATCCTACACTTTGCACGAAAGCAAGGGCCTTATGATTTTTCATGCATTTCTCAAGCCCTTACTATAAGTCCTTGCGCCTCATTACAACCTTCACGGAATGGGTTAACGGGCTCCGCTAATGGAGGCAGACCCATTAAACCTGTTCTGCAAAATTACGAGGTCCCCTCACGGGACCCGGTAAGGACGTCTGGTAAAGTGTTGTTACCGGGTCCCGTGAGGGGACCACAGAGCTAACAACGGGCCGTTCGTATTCGGCCCGTTGTTAGCTCCCTCTCCCATTCCCATTGAACCCTATGGGGGCTCAGATGTGAATTGGGAAGGTCCGGGCCCAGGTTCCCAGAGGGAGGAATTACCGGGCCCTGCAAACTTGGAATGGCCCGGTAATTCCCAGTGGTCGAAGTGAGCGGGAGCGGTTGGGAGCGGTGCTCCTCTACTTTTTTAAATTAAGTTTTACAGCTCCTATACTTTTATTTTAAAAAGAAATTGTTCCAGAACGGTTTCATTTTCAAATAACAGTGTAGGAAGAAGTTGAAACTTGCACTTTCAGTGGACTGCACTGAACATTCCCTTAAACAGCAAGCAAATACGTTTGGGGGTTTGTATTGTGTATGGGAGGGGGCAGGGCAATGGGGTTTGTGAGGAGCGGGGCAGGTCAGCAGGGAACATATGTCCAATACTTCTTTTCTTACACTTCGACCACTGGTAATTCCCCATTCTGGGAACACGGACCCGGCCCCAGTTTTGGTGGCAGCCATGCCGCCAATAGCGGCATGGCTACCGCACAAACCCATAATGAGGCCCCTTGTGTCTCTTGAGACACTTCAGACTTTGTACAGGCTATTTACAATCGCTCTAACCCCTGCCTTTCTCCTGTTTTTTTCTTATGGGGCCTCATTATAAGATGTGCGGAAAGGGTTTAACAGCGCCGTTAATGGTGCCAGCGCCGTTAAACCCACTCCACACTATTACGAGGTTCCCACGTGGGACCCGCTGTGGACGTCTGGTTTATCCAGACATCCATAGTGGGTCCCGGGAGAGAACCAGGGAGCTAACAACGGGCCCATTATGAGTGGGCCCGTTAATAGCTCCCTCCCCATTCCCATTGAGCCCCATCGGGGCTCAAATGGGAATGGGGAAGGACCGGGCCCGGGTTCCCTGAAGGAGGAATTACCGGGCCCTCCATACTCGAAATGGCCCGGTAATTCCCCATTCAGGGAACCCGGACCCGATTTTGGAGGCAGTTGTAATGAGGCCCATAGTGTTTGCATGCCTTTATCCGGTTGTTTTTTTTTCAATATGGGCACCTTGGCCTTCACTGTTCTTAGCGGTTTCTTTGAATCTTAAGTTGTTCACAGAGTTGTTGAAGGACTCTGAGCTTGGGCTTCTCTGCATGATTCTACCACCTACCTTCCTTCTCCCTGTGGGGCACCATACCTGTGCTGTTGCAGTCCTTCCACCAGGTAGGGTCAATGATGTTGCTCTCAGTGGCGTCCGTCTCCACATTCGTCATTACTTCCGGCGGCCTTGCCAGGGCCTCACCGGTACTCGTCCTTCTCGCTTTCTTGGTGTCTCCTGGTGTGGGGATTTTAGAGTTCTCACCCAGGCATATCTAAATTTGGCAGCATTTTGTAGGCTATGTGCCCACCCATTTCCTCTGTGTGGTCTCACCTCCAGGTTCCCTCTGTTCTGCACACCACCGGAAGCATTTGCTCTGTGCATCGCCTACCCTGCCTTTCAAATTGACGTTGGTAACTTTCACCCTCCAGCTGAGGACTTCAATGTTTTTAAACTTGTCTTAATTGTGTAAGGTAACATACTTCTGAATAAAAGAAATGGACTATGAGGTGGGTTCAGGAGTGGAGTTGGAAAAATAAAAAGGTCTTAACACATTTACAACTTATATAACATATAGCCAGAGAGTACAGATGTCAGAGGGTACCTCATCCTATTCTCCCAATGAGGTCCCGCTTGCCCAAACCTCAAGGATGGTTCTTGCAGAGCAGACTCACCTCCCTAGCCTCAAGATATGTTTCTCCCCTTTGGGGGGAAGGGACGAATACCCTGTATATATCACAGTGGAAATAATAGCCCTTGATTTTTTATTTTGTTATTAAGAAAAGAGTGCATACAGGTGCCTTGCTGTAACCAGTCTATTCCTCATACAAAAAACAAGGTCGTCCCTTAAAGCAACGAGTGGATTGGGACTAATATGAGAAATATCTGCAAGCCAAAGATGTCCACTCTGCTAAATTGAAAAGAAATCGATTATAAAACAATTTAATGTTAGTTTTAGCACCGATTAGCGGTGCGACCTAAAGCACGAGGGTAACCAGTCTATTGACATGACAGTGCCAGCTCTGCTGTGGAAGAGAAGAAGGTTAAACATCCCTTTCGCACCGCTGACAGCTCTTGGGACATTACAGTTACTGCAGGCAGATGTAGCCGTTTAACTTCTTCACCACTCATATTCATTATAATACTTGCCTGCCCTAATCAGTCTGGTGACAGATACACATCTAAATATAAGCCAACGCCTGTTGTTGCATGGTGACTAATAAGTGCACACAATTGTGAAGCTACCTCAATCTGATATCAAACCAGCGTTAGCTCTGTGAGCAGGGCTCACATGTGTCATGGCTGATTGGTATTTGCACTGAGGGTGAATGTCTCTGCACTTGCCATGTGGAACAATATCCAGGGTACTGCCTCCAATAATTCTCCATAAGGAAGAGACATTCCTTCTTATAGGGCATAGAAACTTCCCCCAGGAGGTCTCCTGGAAATGGTGCTTCAGAGACAACACTGTACTAAATCCAGCCTCCCACAAGGGTGCTGAATACCGAACGTCTTAGAAACCAGCATTCATGTCAGAGTTGGAGAAGCCAGAGTGGGAAGGTACGTGTGGAGATATGTTACACCATCTTGCTTTATGTTAGAGCCTCTCTTTCTGTTCCTGTCTCCTTCGTTTCCTTTACTCAAGTCACTCTGGATGAGATGTCATAATGTATTGGCACTTGTTACAACATTAGGGATTGGACCCCTTACAACAGAACTGCTGTGGGCCAATACCCTGTGACAATTTGTCAATGAAAGGAAAGGTGCACCCCCTCATTTTTTTTTATTCATTCCTGGATTCTAAGAAAAACAAGCAAAATACGCTTGTGGACCTCTCATTAGAGTGCAATCCATTTCAAAATCATCTGAAGACAGAGGGCATTCAAGGCAGAGCTCTGTCTCCTAACTGACTGCTGCTTGTTTATGGCTTCACTGTGCCTGTACTTCTACTAGAACCCAGTCACTTGAGTTGGAGGAAACCCTGTAATTGCCAAGCAATATTCCTGGTTTGAGAGTAACATAGAGGACCATTTGTTGTGGGGGCCCTGGATTGGTACCCCAGCAACCAAAGAACCAAGGAAGTGACCCCTGGCTCTCCGGGCATCTCTATTGATGGCATGCAAGCTTCAGTCTTTGCTGGCCTCACTGTCAAACTGCATCTGCATCTCAGAGACAGCTCAATGCTGAAGCAATGCTCTCTCTGCACCTGTGACCCACCTAATATTCTAGTCCCTCCAACTTGACACTGCCACCTGATCAATAGCTTCTTTGAAGTCCCAGCTGAGGCTGCTGCAGTGCCCCATCGCTATTATGAGCATGCCATGTCTGTTCATCACCAGAGGCACATCTCTTCTTCTCCATCCTCGAGTTCACAGACTTGCAGCACTGACTGCCCTTGCCAGCATCTTTGTACTGCAAGCCGATGCGGCTACCAAACACACTGCATGTTTGGGACCTGCCGCCGTTTTTCCATGACTGAACCTCAAACTGATACAGCAGCTTACATGTGTCTGTGTGTCTTTACAGTGGTCTGTTTCAGCTTGTATTTTTAGTAAGATATGTGCCCTTTTATTGTTTAATTACAAGTTCATAGTTTTTATAGATCCTTGGATAGACAGACATTTATTTTTGACTGCTTGTAATATTGCTGTTTGAGTTTCTACTGCCATCTGCATCCACGGTTTCAAGAAAGTAATAGACTGTGCTTGGTCTGTACTACCATACAACACAAAGGTAGTATCCCTTTAGCAGTCGTAGCACTGAACTAATGGATCTCAGGTGTTTTCATATCTTGCAAGATCCCATGGCTTTCAGGAAATCCTAAAACAGCTAGCTGTTCACCAGGCCACAACATATTTAATTGTATGGACACACACAATCTGGTGGTTGGACCCAATCACATTGGTCTCCTCTTCTTCATGAGCCTTCCACTATAGGCATAGGACTTTAAGACATTAGATACAAGACGGCAAATCCATCCCTCAAGCACCTGCCCAGAGTGAGTTAAGGACTACAAGATCTCTCCTCTAGGGAAATGGTGTTTTACACTCACACAGTCACTATTAAGCACATTCACTGGACTATGGAAATGGGACACAATGCCCTTAGCTAACTCGACTAACTCCAGTTAACAAAATGACAGTCAGTAGTATTTGACCTGATACATATCTTTCAATTCACAATCCCCTTGTCAGGTGACCTTTTCTTCATTCACACATTACACTAAACACACATCTCACCACAATCACAACAGCATAATAACAGGTTGTACCTTCGACACCTTAATGTAATTTGTTCAGCGTACTGCCACAGGGGGGGAAAGGGGCAATTTCCCACCAGGCTAGCTGAGCTTTTGCCCCATGGACAAGAGCTCCAAAATGTAAAATAAATAATTGAAAGAGATGAAATCCTTCCGAATCTAGCCTGCCACAAAAAAGTAAGTGTTGCAAAGCATGCTCAGATTCTGTGTGAATGGAGCGATGAAATTATCTTGATTTCATCAATGTTGTTGATGAAGTGCCTGGGTGTCCCCCATGCATAGGCCTCCACAGTCAGTGAGAGGTAGGGGAACGTAAATGCAAGCTGCAGGGGCATGTTCATACCATCCAGAGGCAATGTATGCATTTAAATAATAGATTTTGTGACCCTTGATGGTAATGTTGGCACCACTGTTCACCATAAACCATTGTCCTGTTACAATCCACAGCAGGCTATTGTGATGCCTACCTGCCAAGGAAGTAATGGTCCATATTTGATCAGAGTTTGTTATCGGTTTGATTCTGCATGTATAACTCCCCTTTGTTCTGGTGAATTTCTTGATCACCAGTGTGTTCATACAATAAGAGATAGATAGCACTCTGAATAGCACCCATGGATGCTACTTATATAGTGGTTATAGAAATGGCTGTTGGACTGTTTGCGATACTTACTTTTGGACACAGTTGAAAATACACCCATATAAAGATGTAATTTTCAGATATTAATCACCCCTCTGACATTTTCCCCAACTTTATTCTGCAACTGGTACCATCCTGAGATACTTGCACACCATGCGTAATTGGTACCCTCCTGACTTACTTGCACACCATGTGCAATAGACTAACACATGGGCACAGACTTGTAAAATGTTCGCCACCATACGTTTTAGGGGACAAAAGGACTAGAATGCTTCAGCCTTGGCAGCCTATTTGATGCAGCCTCTGTGAAGTGTGGATCGCTGATCTCGTATCCCGGTACCGATTGACCATTCCAATGGAAACACCAACCTGAAGGCGAGGTTCATCCCCTTCCTGTGGCGAGGACAGCCGTGCCAGAAAAGCTCGCACCTAAACCCTGCTCCAGTTCTAGAGTGGTCCTCTTCCTCTCTGCCATGTTTAATATCCCCCTACCAGCCCCACCCCCTTTCTCCTGCTCTTTGACACGTCTCCACGAGATGATAGCTCTAAGAGACACCAAGCAGACTTCACACAATACGTCCTGCACCACGGTCAGCTCACACTTTCCTACCATCTCCAGTGGCCAACACATTTGAACCAACTTGTGAAATGGCCGCAATATCTCCAGAGCTCACACCCCATCAGCTGCACACTAAGCCAAGTCTCACAACCTGATCTAGCACTGGCTCCCCTTCATCACACTCTAGAATACCATACATCTACTTCTAAGAACACGCTTTCTCCATTCTTCCCCTACTACCTCAGCCTACACCCAACCAGCAGTGAAGAACCTAGCAGCTAATATCCACTGCCCATATGTACTGATACTGCCCCAACTTGCACTACCTCTAGGTCAAATCCTGCTACCACGAATCTGATATGTGAAATTCCTACCTTAGTTCCTGCTAATGTTGTGAATATTGCACCGACATGCACTTATACTACCCCCATTTGCACTACCACTGATAATATTATGAATGTTTCTCCCGCACACATTGAGACTGCCCCCATTTATGCTACCTTTGTGACAAATACTGTCCCAGCCAATATGGTATGTGGAGGGCACACACCGCTTCATACTATTGGTATGCACACCTGTGTTGCTGCCCTTACTCTCACCAATACTGAAGCCTTGAGTAAGAAAATCTTGCCTCCCCACATCCTTACATCCAATTCGACCACAACTGTCCCTATGGTTACAACTTCTTTCTCACCCAAAGTCTTCAACAGTATATACACTGATACTCTAGTTGAGCCTAACATAGCCAACAATACCATTGTTTATGATATAGTGTCAGTCAATAACGTATCCCCGGCTAACATCATTAACACCACCACTACCCCTGTCACCAACACTGCCTCAACTACCAATCAATCTCTCAATGGGGCTGACAACCATAACCCTGCCTCCATTAACCATGCCACTTAAAGTTCGAAGTAGGCACCTACAAACCCTTCAGTCAGACCCTTAACCTAGCTTTGGTCAACGCTCACTTACTGCCTGCACCTGCCTTAGACATCCAAAACCTCCTGACAGTAGATAATCTCGAAATTCTTCCTATCACGCAAACTTATAGCTGCATGCAGCTTATGAACTGGCCCTATCACTTGCCAAACCACCAGCCTACACTATCTTCAGGAGTGATATGCTGAATTCAAGAGGTGGTGAAGTTGCCCTCCAAGCTAAAGACCACCTAGGTATGAGATAACTTAACGCTTTGCTTAATGATAAATGTGACATCCTCTCTTTTAAACTGACTACTTCCCCCACCAACACTATCACCACCCACCTTGTCTACTGCCCATCCGGCACCATCTCAACATTGGAAGAAGACTGACTTCTTTCCATTGGAGACAGTATCAAACCCTAATCACAAGTGATTCTTCTAGGGGATCTCAATTTAGGCCTGAACGATCTCCTTGACCTACCAGCCATCTCACTAGCAAACTCATTAACCACCTTAGGCTTTAATCAGCAAATACACAACCCCATGCAAATCAAAGGGCGCTCCCTGGACTGGCTAGCTAACCTCAACTGCCAAATCGCGGTCACATCAGGAATACCGCCCAACTGGTACACCCAGGACCTTGCGATTCTTTGAACTGAAAAAATACTTGCCGAAACTAGCTGGAAAAATAACCCTACCACTGCTCTCAAACAGAAATTTTCAATCCTCTCCAAACAATACAAGAAAACCATTATGCAAGCCAAGGCCACCACCTTCAGCACAAGAATAACCAACGCCAATTCAGACACTAGAGAACTATTCACCATCATTAAGGAATTAGAATCCCCAGTCCCACTAGCATCCACTGAGACTATCATGAGTTTGGCAGAAACCCTTGAAAGCGGCGGTAACACTATAACCGTCGCATTTAAGGGTCCGCCAAATCACGGGTTTGGCAGGATTTACCCCCAGCTCTGTGCTGGGGGTAAATCGCCATGAATTTGCCGATTTTCAGCGCAGTTACCGGGCGGTAATACCACTGATGGTAGTCGTGCCGAAAATTCCCCATTGGGCTCAATGGGGAATGGGGAATTCCCGAATGGGCCCAATGGGGAATGGGGAATTCCAATCCGCCAAACCCGTTATCTGGCGCCAATAGCACCGGGGGTTTGGCAGTAGCACTATTAGCTCAGGCGGTATCCTAGCAGGAATACCGCCCAACTCGTGATGAGGACCTTAGTCTGGTGCACCAGCATACAGAATGCTATGCTACTAAAATCGAGACACTTCAGAAATTAATAGATTCCAAACCAGCCAGCTTAAACCAGTCTCGCCAGGGAATGATGGCAACCCACAGCCCCATTTCCAACACTCCAGGTACCTCACTATTCAGATTCAACAAAATCTCTGTTCACGACACCCTGCACATCTTAAAAAGCCTAAAGCTATCTAGATGTAAAGGGGACGTTTGCCGGCCCCTCTTATCAAAGACTGCGCTGAGGCTCTGGCGCTGTTTATTACAGCCGTCGTCAACTCCTCCTTCTAATCCTGCCTGGTACCTTCCAGCCTCAAAGAAGCCTGGGTTCTGCCTGTCCTAAAGAAACCATCTGTCAAACCTGCCTTACCCAATAACTACTGGCCCATTGCAACATTCCCCTTCTTACTGAATATAAAAAGTATCGACAGAGCAGCTTATGTTCAAATTCAACATCACCTAGAAGAAAACTTTATCTTAGGAGTTTGCCAATCTGGCTTCAGCCCAAGGCATGGGGCAGAGTCAGCACTCCTCAAGCTTAAAAAACATATGGATGAGATTAAGGATTGTAAGGATATTTGGCGTGTTACAGCACAGAGTACAGCACTACTACACAGGTAGCAGACAGCACAGAGTACAGCACTACTACACAGGTAGCAAACAGCACAGAGTACAGCACTACTGCACAGGTAGCAATTCTTTTTTTTGCAGCACCACCACAAGGGTGCGGTGCATTGCTATATGTGTTACCAGATTAACAAGGAAAGACAGGCCATTCAGTCAAAAACGATTTTAACATATAAGATGCAAATCTATTTTTACAGTTAAAAGCACACGTGCACATTCAAAAATGCACACTATTTTTCACCTGAAATGCCTATGGTGCGAGAGACACATTTGAAAATAATAACTAACCTTACTGACAACTAACCTGACTAATGAAACATAATCCACTAATAAAAATGTGTCTCCACTGCAGAATTAGGCCTATTCTGAAAGTGAACTTTTAAACGCACATCCATTTTTTTTCCTCTCTGCTGCCCAGTCCACATAATTACAGGAAGCAAAAGAGCTCGAAAGAACAGGAAATCAGTTGGTTACAAAGTATTACTATAAAAATGAGCCATTGTGTAGAGAAGGAGGAGATGGCATGATTGATTCTGATTGGAGCAGCGTCATAGCAAGTATCATGCTAGAGGGAGTGATCAGTGTTTTGCTGGGGGGAGTTGGAGGAGAAGGAAAGGCAGTCAAGATTTGGCAGAGCTGGGAGGAAGACCTTTTCCTGGTTGGAGCATTCCTATCTGCAAAAGCTGAGAATTCCAGGCAATGACCCCGGTTTGAGAAGGCAGGCGTTCCTTTTACTGGGGTTAATCTTCAAGGGAGCCACATTCAGAAAGAGAACAACTAAAGAGATAAGGTAATTACAGAAGTGTGGGAGCTGAGTGTGTATGAAAATATGCAGTCAGTGTAGGGAAGGAGACTCCTGTGCATGCCTTAATCAAATGCTAATGTTGCAATTTGAGTTCTGTTCTCTGCCACTCTCTTTGCAGTGTGTCATAGACAAAGCTGTTACTGTGCTATTGTATTTATTTCTGTAAAGAATGAGATCGTGTTTAAATGCAACTTTTATAATACAGAAAAATATTTGAAAGCAGACGGGTGGTGTGTCTTCTATTTACCAATACAGTGCTGATGAGGGGAGATTTTTAAACAATGCAATTGTCATTTTAAGACAGATGTGTGCATGACATATTCAGTATGGAGAGTTGAGAGTGATTGTTTGTAGCATAGCTCGTTGGAGGTACATGAGCCAATGGGAAGAGAGACTCTCTGAACATAGTTCCCTACCGTATATAAGGTAGTGGAAATTACCACAAAATTACCACATATAGCTCTCTGTCGTAAATAAGTCAGTGAGATCGCCCATGGTGGCACACTAACACTAACACTGAAAATGTGGTATTCCTAAAATGTAGGTCTGAGGTCTCTCTAGTGATTACACGAAAAATCTAAGCAAAGATAAGGGATTCTGGACATTGGGGCCACAAATAAAACAAGGGAATTATGCTCACCAAAATACCACCAACCACGCATACCAACCACGCATACTAAATATGCATGTCTGGGTGCTGAAATAATGCATGTCCACTGTATTATTGTTGTACAGGGCCCAATCTGAATACGAGGAGTGATTATTGCTAAGTTATTTTTCGGCGGTAATAAAATACCGTCAGGCCCCAAATCTCCACAAAATACCCTACATATTTATGGTGCGTTGGCCGGGAAAGTGATCATAGAGTACCTACTGGGCGTGGCAAGCGTGTCTCACACTGCCATTTGCACATTAAAGGGAACCCATTTTATAATAGCAGTGTGCCACTAAAAACGAATTTCAGAATGTCACAAAGGGAAACCACATTCTCAGATCTAGTGCAATATTTAGAGGCAAAGTTATTTGCACATGGGAATTGGTCTTCGAATAGCATGTTAGAATGGAGTAACCGCATTCAGGGTGAGGTGCAGAAAGAAAAACTAGACAATATTTTTGCAGAAGGCAGCATAATTCAGGTCTGCCTTACAAGATTATTGAATGCAGCCGATAAAAGTGCAGTGAAAGACTGTTTAATACGGCTATGCGGCAAAATATGGTTTATTTTAAACAAGTCCCTGCGAATGCAAGAGAATGATACTCAGCTAATTAACATGTTAAAGACTGAATTAGAGGGGGCAAGTAAAAATCAGGAAATGTTGAGAGCAGAATTGGATGTATGCCAAAAAGACATGCAATTAAAATGCAGAGACTTTGATACTCAGTTATCCAAAAGCAAGAAACAATTTGAAGATAGTGAGCAAGAATTGGCACACTTAAAAGCCTTAGTGGATCACATTAGGCAGGATAAAGATGAGGTTGTTTCATAAATGCAGATTTTACAAAAAGAACATTGTGAAAAAGAAGGTGATCTCCAGAGTGCAGAACAAGAAATGATTAAAATGATCCAAGAAAGAGACAAGAGAAATAAAGAGTTCAATGAATGCCAAATGCAAATGTGCGAAATGCAGGAGGTGATTAATAAAATGAGTGATGAAAATAATTATTTGCAAAATGAAGCAACCAGACTCCTTAAAAAGTGTAAGGACTTAGAACAGCAAATGTGCATTCCCAGGTCCCAGGAGAGGCGGCAGGGTAGCACATTCAATGGAGTGGAGGTGAATTCTAGCTCTGCCCAAAGAGCTAGTGCTCCAGTGACTGGGCCAGTGACTGAACTTGGTTGCAGCGCCCTTGGGGGATTTGATACTCCCATTGGGGGCAGCCACCAATATCATACACCTGAAAACAGGATTGAATCACAAAATAGTGCAATTCCATGTATTGCAACAAGTAGCCCCATAAAAATAATGAAATCCATTAAAGCCCTGATCAAACCATTTAAAAAGGGAGGTGAATGCTGCATTGAGGATCACTTAGAAGCGGTGCATGACATTTTTAAAGCACTCCAGATACCTAAGGAACAGTACAGACAATATTTTCATTTAACTTTAGATGCCCCGACGGCCAGCATCATAAGGGGATTAAATGAACAGCAGAATATGACATGGCTGGAGTTTGAAAAAGAAATTAGGCGTCATTTTTCTCCTTTTCAGTCATTGCAGGAGGCAAAGAAAGTCGCGTACACAATTACTCCTGGACCTAATATATCCCCTCGCCAATTTTTACAAGACTTAAAAAGAGCATTTTCTCGCTTTTATGTATCTTTTGACTCAAATTCCAATGAGTTTAAAACTGCATACTTCTATGGGCTACAGAAAGACATCATATCCCAATTGGTCCGTGAATTTGACCGTGACAAGTCCCTTGAATGGATTGTACATCAAAGCACAAAACTATATGAGGTACTCTATTGTCAGGGTAGAGAAAGTGATAAAATGAAAGATACTAAACCTAAATCTAAAGAACCCTCAGCCACAGTAATGGAAATCAGGTCAGCCAAAATGTCCCTTGAGCCTGCTCAAAGCCAAGGTAAAAATAATGTGACACCTGAACAAAGGGGTAATCAACAAAGATCGCCATTTCCTGTACCAATGTTCCAATCACATGATGCTAGTAATAGAGAGAGCTACATCAGCCCTAGGTATTTAGGGGACAGACCCCGGGTAGGATACCGGCCTGATATGGCAGGTATGAACAATAACCAGAGACAAAATCAAGATCAAAGAAATGATGGTCCCTACCAGTCATTGGGGACACAGAGCAGATTTGATCCCAACACCATGATATATGGTAATCAGGATAGGCCCCGATATGTGGATCGATTTACTGATAATGGAAATCAACATAGGGGCCAGTACCCACAATCTGAGAGACAGGACATGAGGCAAAACGTGAACTACAATCCACGCCAGTACAATGATTCCCCACCAGGGGACTATAATCAAAGGATGGGTGCAACCCGCTCCCCTCCACAAATGAATCAAGAGTTCAGAAACCATCCCAACCGACATCAATCACCTGAGAGGTATCAGAATAGATCCAATCAGGGGGAAAACAACCAATATCGACCTAGGCCACAGAAAGAGGATCCTAGAGAGATGGAAAGGTTCCAGTGCCTTGAGGCCCAAGTGAAAATGTTAGCTGAGCAAATAGGAAAGCTCTATACAGCGCAAAAACAACCTTCCAAAGAGGGGGCTGATGGCCATAGCAATGACCGGGGGGCTTCCGAAAAGTGACTAAGTACTCATGATAACTGCAGTGCCAAAATGACAGATTGCTCTGATATAATTTTGCATAACGACTCTGAGATGCCTAATGGATTAAAAATGAAAGTACCAGTAAATGAATTTGTGACAGAAAGTGCAAATACTTCTAAAAAAGAGGTACGGTTTAACTTAGAGCTAAATAAAACAGTAAAGATTTGCACAAATGAAAAAGAAACATTAGGAATTCCAAAAGAACAAAGGAACAGATTTAAGAAAAATGACTCATGCATGGGGAATACCAGTGAACAGGGAGTAAGTGGGGATGCCATAGCTCCTTCCCTGGGCAAGCAAAACAATGACCAAACACAGACAGAAAAAGGAAATACTCACAAGGAGGGTACAAGTCAATCACCTGAAGAATTCTTTGAGCCACATATTTTTGAAGAGGCTGAAAGGGCTGGTATCACACTAAATGATCACAAATGCACAGAATTAAAAAATGACAAATTGCTTAATGATGTTGTTACACATGTTCAGTTGGAGGATTGTAATGTGGTCTCTGATGTTACCCAGATGGATGGGCGAACAGTGGCCACACTCCAAAAAACCTCTGAACAGGGAGAAATGAATACAATCTCTCGCACAGAAATGGGTAAAAAGGAGGGAAAAATGTCTTTTCATTTACCAATGTGCTTAGCCAAAAGTGAAAAAGACCTGAGAAAGGTGAGCCCTGAAATCAGTAAGAATTCACATTTCTTATGTGTATTAGAGGAAGTTGAGGACAGATATTATGCACCCATCACTGTAGAAGAAAAATGCCACACCTTTGCTATGATTGACACTGGCGCACAGGCCACAATTATGTCCAAGGAGCTGGTAAAGAGTATCAATGAAGGGAGGCTTCCACAGAGTCAGATCACAGTGAAGGAAAATCAAGGCCCAGTGCATAACTTTAATGGGGAGGAGGTGCCCATCATAGGTGTAACTGAGGTTGACATAAAAATAGGAAAGCACAGAATGAAACAAGAGGTATTGATCACATCTATTTGTGAAATTCCATTTCTGATGGGGACAGATTGCCTGAAAAGATTGGCAGAAACCCTTGAAAGCGGCGGTAACACTATAACCGTCGCATTTAAGGGTCCGCCATATCACGGGTTTGGCAGGATTTACCCCCAGCTCTGTGCTGGGGGTAAATCGCCATGAATTTGCCGATTTTCAGCGCAGTTACCGGGCGGTAATACCACTGATGGTAGTCGTGCCGAAAATTCCCCATTGGGCTCAATGGGGAATGGGGAATTCCCGAATGGGCCCAATGGGGAATGGGGAATTCCAATCCGCCAAACCCGTTATCTGGCGCCAATAGCACCGGGGGTTTGGCAGTAGCACTATTAGCTCAGGCGGTATCCTAGCAGGAATACCGCCCAACTCGTGATGAGGACCTTAGTCTGGTGCACCAGCATACAGAATGCTATGCTACTAAAATCGAGACACTTCAGAAATTAATAGATTCCAAACCAGCCAGCTTAAACCAGTCTCGCCAGGGAATGATGGCAACCCACAGCCCCATTTCCAACACTCCAGGTACCTCACTATTCAGATTCAACAAAATCTCTGTTCACGACACCCTGCACATCTTAAAAAGCCTAAAGCTATCTAGATGTAAAGGGGACGTTTGCCGGCCCCTCTTATCAAAGACTGCGCTGAGGCTCTGGCGCTGTTTATTACAGCCGTCGTCAACTCCTCCTTCTAATCCTGCCTGGTACCTTCCAGCCTCAAAGAAGCCTGGGTTCTGCCTGTCCTAAAGAAACCATCTGTCAAACCTGCCTTACCCAATAACTACTGGCCCATTGCAACATTCCCCTTCTTACTGAATATAAAAAGTATCGACAGAGCAGCTTATGTTCAAATTCAACATCACCTAGAAGAAAACTTTATCTTAGGAGTTTGCCAATCTGGCTTCAGCCCAAGGCATGGGGCAGAGTCAGCACTCCTCAAACTTAAAAAACATATGGATGAGATTAAGGATTGTAAGGATATTTGGCGTGTTACAGCACAGAGTACAGCACTACTACACAGGTAGCAGACAGCACAGAGTACAGCACTACTACACAGGTAGCAAACAGCACAGAGTACAGCACTACTGCACAGGTAGCAATTCTTTTTTTGCAGCACCACCACAAGGGTGCGGTGCATTGCTATATGTGTTACCAGATTAACAAGGAAAGACAGGCCATTCAGTCAAAAACGATTTTAACATATAAGATGCAAATCTATTTTTACAGTTAAAAGCACACGTGCACATTCAAAAATGCACACTATTTTTCACCTGAAATGCCTATGGTGCGAGAGACACATTTGAAAATAATAACTAACCTTACTGACAACTAACCTGACTAATGAAACATAATCCACTAATAAAAATGTGTCTCCACTGCAGAATTAGGCCTATTCTGAAAGTGAACTTTTAAACGCACATCCATTTTTTTTTCCTCTCTGCTGCCCTGTCCACATAATTACAGGAAGCAAAAGAGCTCGAAAGAACAGGAAATCAGTTGGTTACAAAGTATTACTATAAAAATGAGCCATTGTGTAGAGAAGGAGGAGATGGCATGATTGATTCTGATTGGAGCAGCGTCATAGCAAGTATCATGCTAGAGGGAGTGATCAGAGTTTTGCTGGGGGGAGTTGGAGGAGAAGGAAAGGCAGTCAAGATTTGGCAGAGCTGGGAGGAAGACCTTTTCCTGGTTGGAGCATTCCTATCTGCAAAAGCTGAGAATTCCAGGCAATGACCCCGGTTTGAGAAGGCAGGCGTTCCTTTTACTGGGGTTAATCTTCAAGGGAGCCACATTCAGAAAGAGAACAACTAAAGATATAAGGTAATTACAGAAGTGTGGGAGCTGAGTGTGTATGAAAATATGCAGTCAGTGTAGGGAAGGAGACTCCTGTGCGTGCCTTAATCAAATGCTAATGTTGCAATTTGAGTTCTGTTCTCTGCCACTCTCTTTGCAGTGTGTCATAGACAAAGCTGTTACTGTGCTATTGTATTTATTTCTGTAAAGAATGAGATCATGTTTAAATGCAACTTTTATAATACAGAAAAATATTTGAAAGCAGACGGGTGGTGTGTCTCCTATTTACCAATACAGTGCTGATGAGGGGAGATTTTTAAACAATGCAATTGTCATTTTAAGACAGATGTGTGCATGACATATTCAGTATGGAGAGTTGAGAGTGATTGTTTGTAGCATAGCTCGTTGGAGGTACATGAGCCAATGGGAAGAGAGACTCTCTGAACATAGTTCCCTACCGTATATAAGGTAGTGGAAATTACCACAAAATTACCACATATAGCTCTCTGTCGTAAATAAGTCAGTGAGATCGCCCATGGTGGCACACTAACACTAACACTGAAAATATGGTATTCCTAAAATGTAGGTCTGAGGTCTCTCTAGTGATTACACGAAAAATCTAAGCAAAGATAAGGGATTCTGGACATTGGGGCCACAAATAAAACAAGGGAATTATGCTCACCAAAATACCACTAACCACGCATACCAACCACGCATACTAAATATGCATGTGTGGGTGCTGAAATAATGCATGTCCACTGTATTGTTGTTGTACAGGGCCCAATCTGAATACGAGGAGTGATTATTGCTAAGTTATTTTTCGGCGGTAATAAAATACCGTCAGGCCCCAAATCTCCACAAAATACCCTACAGGATGAGGCTAGACCTGCCCTACTACTCCTCCTAGACTTGTCCACTGCCTTCAGCTTAGTCGATCACAATATTCTTTGCCATCACCTCACTGCGACAGCCTCCTTCTACCTGGAAGGGACTTCCTGAATTGCCTCCTTCCTTGAGTTTAGAGTAATTCTCTGAGAATGCCAGCGCTGAACCCTCCCCTTTCAACTGTTGTGTAGCGCAAGGGTCCTGCATCTTGCTGACCCTCTACAATATATTCAAAAAGCCCCTCTTTGACCTCCTTGATTGCCTTGGCATAGTGTATACCAATGACGTGGATGACAAACAAATTCTCCTTCCCCTTTGTGGTACTTACACAGATGATGCCACCACACTGAGCTCAACCCATGGCCTCTGCCTCAATGATGAGAGGACGGAATTGCTTATTGTGGAGCCCCCAGCTCTGCTGAAAAAACTTGTCCCTGGGTACTCATGGTGGCACAATGATCCCAGACTCACCAGCTGTAAAAACCCTTGGAGTTTATCTTGACACTACACTCTCCCTAAACAGGCAAGTTAGCGCTATATCCTCCGCAACAGCCTACTCAATAAACTCCTAAATGCTGTCAGACCCTTCCTCTCAAAAGACTGTTGCTTAACTATTGCCCACGCAGGCGTGGGTGCCAGGCTCGACTACTGCAGTGTTCTTTTTGGAGGCACCTCGGCTTATAACATACAAAAACTCCAGACCATCCAAAACAATGCCCTACAAGCTGCCTTGAACATTTCCATATCCAAACACATATCAGCTGCCCACAGATCAGTACATCAGTACACAGGCGCCCCATGCTAGAAAAAAATGTCATTCAAAAACTCACTATAATCCATAGATGATTCTCCAAATCTGCCCCGCCATAACTGACTCAATGAATTACCAAGACTCATTCAGACAGACCCACTAGAACCCCCTACACTCACAAACTGGTTAAACTTAAAATCAAACAGGCCAAAGCAGGTGGGACAAGTATGATGCTGGAAATGCATTGGAGGGACAGGGCCTCCCTGTCCTGGTCCTGTACTCCCTTATCATATGTGTTCTGAGGTAATGTCTGCACACAAGTCCAGTTGGGACCCCTGACAGTGCAGTTCTTGATTGTGGTGAACAGTGACCTTTGGCATACCCATATGACACCCATGGGTGGGGGTACAACCCTGTAGCCCTAGTGTATGTTTTTGGCAACTATGCATTGCCCACAGGGCATGGACTGGTGGCAGCTCATGCTGATGTGACAGGAGCTGTGAATAACCCCCATTTTGGGATATCTAGGCCCTGCCATGGGAATCACTGGGGCCTTTGGTTTCTATTGCCTGTTATCTTGTTTTCCCAAAGTTCTGGGAAGTCCTGACTCTGTCCCTTCCCCAGACTAGCTGTTGGGTGGAAGAACAATACACGGTATTGTGGGGAAGTCCAGGCAGACTGGCTGAAGCCTGCCCAGTGACTGTATGTTGTGGGTACACCCTTGGGGTGAGACTCGTGTGAATAGAGTGTTTGACTAATATGAATTCCATGTTATGGATGTCTGGTTTCGGCGTGTGTGAAACAATAAATGAGACAACCCACCCTTAAAATGACATGAATGCAGTGCATTATGCTGAAAGGTGGGTGCTTGCCCCAAGACACAATCCTTGTCATGGGTGTCTGGGTGGAGTAAGTGACCTGAATGCCTGTGAGCCTGATTGGCTGCCTGCCTGCATGAATGCCCATCTGTGTGATTGGCTAAATGAGCCTGGCTCAGCCAGATTGAATGAGGGAAAGATGTGTATATCACTTACCAATTCATTCAGATGCTGAAGTTGAAACTTGAAGCCGTTCCTTGATGCCCAGCTGGAGGAGAAGTTTGCTGCTGCATTTCCTTTGAGGTAATCCAAAAGCTGTCAAGTCTGTCAAGGACTGATCTAAGAGATGACCTGGCTAGGAGATCTCTATCCGAGCTAAGAGGGGCCATCGTGCAAAAACTGCGGCTCTTCATCAAAGCACCCTGGAAGCCAGTTCTCTGAGTTTGACGTCAGGAGAATGGATCCGCCGATAATCCTGAAGAGAGCGCCTGGACATCGAGAGTCATTGAAGTCCATTGGCATTGACTGGCGTCGGAAGATTCCCATGACCGCTGGTAGCCATGTCGAATTGTGTCACACAGAAACTGTGAAAACTCGATGCCCTGCTGCTCGACACCCTGAGCTGAAAAAGCTCCACCTTGCCCAAGAACATTTGAAACAAGGCTCTCTTGCCATCACCGCTGATCAATTTGTCTGACCAGAGAAAGTCAAAGGTTGCGGGCTGCCGAGAGAAGTCCACTGGTAGGTTCCTCACCACCCGAAGCTGATAAAGATGTCCCGAGGGCATCAGAGGAGTGAAGATCCGAGGTCCAGCCTGTGTTCGAGTCCCGATCGCTGAAGCTATCCCGAGTTATGTGCTGCAGCTGCAGTGCCGACAGGCCAGAGGACCACCGACCGCGACGCCATACATCCGATGCCGCTGCTGGTCCTGCATCCATCACCACCCAAGGTATTTCAAGTCCACAGAGTTTTATTTGCATCATCGAACATTTTGCATCGAGGCCTACTGCACACCTCATCTTCCCAGGACTTCCACGATCAAGGAAATTATTGATCATTGAAGAGCACTGTGAAGGTCAAAGCTGCTGTATCACGACAAGTGTTTTACTTTCTAATTTAACCACTATGGGCCTCATTACGACCCAGGCGGTAAGTTACCGCCTGGGCCGTGACTTTACCACCATGGCGTAAACTACGTTTACGCCATGGTGGTTGGCGGACTTACCGCCCCATTCCGAGGTTGGCGGGGCGGTAAGTCCCCAATCCCCATTTACCCTTCCCCATTCCCATTTTTGCCCCATAGGGCATAATGGGAGTGGGGAAGGCGTTAATTACGCCACCGTAAATTACGGTGGCGTAATTAACTCCATGGTCCCTTAGCGCCATGGATTTTAACACCTGCTAAAAGCAGGTGTTAAAAGCGCCATGGCGCTAAGGGACCACGTAATTGGCGGTAAGGGGTCGGCGCAGCTAACGCTGGCGTAAACCCCTTACCGCCAGGGTCGTAATGAGGCCCTATGTATTTTACCATGCTTGCTGACTATGTGTTATGATCACATTTTGTAAGCAACCACTATGTATCCTACTATGCCTTCCCACTCACCTCTGGGCTAACTTTGAATGACCCCTAGGTCTTTGATAGTTTTCCATTGTCTTGTCAAGAACGCTTCTCTTAGGTGATCAACACAAGTTGCAAATGAAAATCAACACCAGATTCAGATATATAGATACAAAGTCACATGAATAAAGATATATCCTTCCATCTATACTTTACATTGTCACAAAATCATACAGACATACGCCACCTTGTTAGAAAACAAACACAAATATAATAGGTCAGCCTTACTGCCTCTCCATCACCAGGTTCAAAGTTTAGAGCTCTTGCATTTCTCCCTGTCTGCGTCAGTTGTATAATGCAGTTGACTTTCCAAGAAAGTGAAAATTGGCAGCACAAAAAAGTCACGAGCCATCGCTGTTGTTCGCTCTGCATTGTGCAAATGCAGAACGCATAGCCGCAATTACCAGCAAGACTGTGAGTGCAGCTTCTTATCAGTTCTGACAAGTCAAGGCTTTCTACTGTCTTACTGAAATGGCAAGTGGCGAGGGGTGAGGAATGGGCTGGGTGTGATAGGCATTTAAAGGGCATGAGTGGCAAGGAAATGGTGACTGAGCAATGTGGGCAAGAGAATGAGGTGCGTGCAAGGTAAGAGGAGGGGATTGAGTTCATATTTAAAAGATGGATCAAAAGGGCAACAGAGATCTGAAAGTTAATTGCAAGAAACAGGGGGGCCTTGAGAATGTGGTGCAAGGGAAGGAAATCACAGGATGATGGGTAAAGAAAATAGTGTAAATCAGATGGTGGTACACATCTGGAATGGTGGGTCAGCAGGTTGACTGTTGTTGAGATCTATGTCTGACCTGCATGCCACTGTACCCATTTATGTGACTGGCTTGAAAACCTTTCTTTTTTCTGATTAAGTGATGTATGCTTACTTTATGAACATATGTTTCAATCACTACTTCTCTTATATTTTTTCAGGTTGCTTTATCATGTGACCGGGTGCTTTGTAAGTAGACACAGATTATAATTAGAGTGATGTTTTTTTAACATTATAATCTTAGTCTGTTTCTCAGAGGTATATGCCTCAGGATACAGACGATTAATAGGCTTTACACTTGTAGATACATTGGCGCTTTGAAAACCAGATTTATTGAACAGTATATTAGTTTAGCCCTTGAATATCAACTTTGCAGAAAGCCTTATTTTATTTCTAATATTGAAGATTGAATAGGAGAAGATGACGTCCCCTCTGCTTTCTGGATTGGATGTTGTGGAACCAGGAAGACAAGACTCAAATCTTCACCTACCACACTTCATACACTATGTGATCCTTAGCAAATCACTTTTCATCACTGTCTCTTATTTTCCTTAAATATCTGTAGAGAAAGTCTCACCCATATGGGTTTAAAATCTATAGTGTCATAAATAATTATAATTGCAAACATTTCTATAATTCTTACTGGTGAGGGTTTTATGTTGAAGGTGTGAGGGTGGGCAGGGTCCATGTGTAAGGCCTGTGTTAGCGAACTGTGGCTGCACAAAGCCATTCATAGGGCTTTTGATATGGCAGCTTATGTTTAGCTCTGAGGGCAAACCTAGAACCCCTGGTTCAGCAATAGCGCTGCTCTACCAATGAATTCTCTAGCTTCATCTTTATTTTGTTCTAAAACTAAAGATGGGCTGGGATGGGAGGAGATGTGGCATGCTGTCAAATTACAAACTGCAAGACAATGAAAACAGGGTTCGTAGCCCAGCTTTCCCATTTCACCAATTAAATTATCGGGTTGAGATAATTTTACTGTTTGGTAAGTGAGAGAGTCTCCAGTGGTATGGGTCTCTAAGAAACCACCAATATAACTGAAAACATTCTGCATAAAAGGAAAGCAATGTCAATAATGTATAAAATATATGTACTGGACAATGTGTGCAAGGGAGAGAGATTGGTATTGAGTTTCCTTGTTCTGGAAGTTGGGGCCATTTCACTGTTGGCTTGACCATTGCAGTATGGGCCGGAAAAGTAAACTTGCCCCCTCAGGCCAAATCTTGCCAGTTCTCCCCTGCATTCAGAGAGAAGCAGGCAGAGCCTTCTCTATATAACTCTGAATGTCTTTCACATTTCCACCACACACAAACTTGCATCTTCCAGATCCCCATTATCCCTTTGTTGACCCTCATTGGTAGTGAATTAGGAAAGTCACCAACACTTGGGGTTGCCTTCTAGATTTACACTCTATTAGGTGTTTTCATAAGGGTGCACTTACAAACATACTCAACGGAAAAACAGGTAGGGTACTTCTTGCCTGTACTCAGCAGCTCTTACAGATGTGCACCTGCCCCTCGTCCCATTAACATGCCCCTCTATATTAGTAACCGGGCTCCAGACCAAATGCACCCTGGTAATTCAGGAGTCGCAGGCACTCTCCTAACGTGGGGGTACTCAAGCATCACCCTCCCAAATGACTTGTCATTTGAACAGGAGCCAAGCCTAGCACAAAATAACGCACCAGCTAGGAACAACAAACCGGACCTCCTTACCATGATGTGGACAATCACCATCACTCTTGCCCCATTTATGAAGCTCTAAGAGCATTTGAATGACACCCTCAAATATCACACCACCTTGTTGGCAATGACGCACTCCAAATAGTTTTTTCTTGAGGGGTTTGTCATGGCCGACTAGCACTGAGTAACATCTGAACAACTGCCATTTGACTTGAGGAGGGAGAAACTGCAACCTGCCTCTGGCCACCAAATAAGATGTTCGCAAGGGGCACAGATAACTTCTGTCATCCAGCGGGTGGACCTAACTAGTGACACTGAGAGTCGGTTAAGTACCTGTGCACATGTACCATGCAAGGCCCCATCGTCTGTAGCTTCTGGGCAAAGGCAAGGGCCCTGCATCTTTTTTGACTATGACAATGAGGAAATTCAGTTTGACATGGCCTGCTCAAGCGATTCAGTGAACCCAGCCTTTGCTATTTTTGCCCCAAAAAAACAAATTGAGATTGACAAGGTCTCCCTGGTTAAGTTGACGTCTCAAGATCATCAACATACAAGGGACCCGGATATCCTGACTCATCACTATAAGCTGAAGAGAGGAACCCCAAAACCGGCCCCCAGGAAGACCCTTACAAAGGTAAAAAATGTGACGAAAAACAGTGCTCCTCTGTGTATATCAATCAAGGAACTACCGCATTCTGGTGAGACCTTCACTAATGAAGTGAGTCCGATGGTTCAGATCCTGTTGGACCTCTCAGCATACTCCATAGAAGATACACCCATGGGCCACCCGGAAGTGCGAGGGCTATCTGGGGTCCATGCTGCTCAAGCTGAGGAAGGATAACAATCAGGATCTCTGCTGATGGCCCGCACTACACCTTCTTTTCTTACTATGTCAGAAAAAAGAAGGAGATCCCTTTTTGGTCAGACCCACAAGGGGCGGCCTGATCTTAGTGTCTCTAGGGGGTCAAATCTGAACACAGAATTATTTATTGGAAAAAAAACCTTTGAAGTGGAAGAAAATCAAGCTCCTATGAACCAGTGCCTAGCAACTAAGCCAAGAGGCTGACAAAAACAGAGAGAGCAGGCCAAATGCTGTGGTTGAATTAAACAGAAAGGCTCAGGGGTCCTTAATTCAAAACCCTGAAATATTGCTCGCTCAAACTCGAAAGAATCCTGGATAAAGACGACAGCTTAATTCTCAACTGGAGAACAGTGTAACACCATTTTCACTTTAGCCCCTAACTGACGCAACGTTCATAATAAGATTTGAGAATAACTGAGTTTGTTGACGAGCAGTGAACACATCAAATCTACTTGCACCTCGCCTCCCCAGTGATTAAAAACATGTTGAAAGAACAGTTGAAAGAGTCAGGGAAAAGGCAGTTGAACGTTTTCTTATTCTGGGTTTCGATCTGATGATCCTCAAGGACTCAGAGAGGGAAGATAAGCCAAAGCCTCAGGATGTGTCGCCCAGCCCAGACTCTGTGCATGATGTATTAACTGTTGGAACCAGGTCAGTAACCAGGGGGCAAGGTACCTGGACCCTTTTCACACAGGTCAGGTTCCGGTTGGCTTGGGACCAAAGTTAAATGTTATGTTTCATACCAAGCCTGTCTTACGACAAATCAGCAGTATTAGCCAACTGCCATCTTCTCTGCCAGTCGACACCAAACAACAGGACTGGTCGTGTTTGCCAAGAGCACTGACTTTACAGGATGTGCTCTAGCAACCCAAACCTTTGAAATCGACTGAGACCCAATTGACCTCTAAGACCAGCTTGAAGAATCCACAATTAACAATGGCTTTGTGGAATACACAAGGTTTCAGTCACCTTGCCAAAGTCAGCAACACAAATCTGGGCCACTTTGATTTATTATGCCTACAAGAGACCTGGCTCTGAGAATCTGATTTTGGATGGCTTCGAGACTTCACAGAATGCCACCACTAAGGGCAAGAAGGGACGCCCTTCCTCTCGTTAACATCAAATGAAGGTTTTATTGACCACATATCTGACTTGATAGATGGTGCCTACATTATCCAGCAAATGCGGAACGTGATTGTATTTGGTTATTATATACTTCATGCCTTACCAGCAACTCCCACTTTCAAAATATGGCCCACAAGCCCTCTCGAAACACCTGAGCTACGATATGTAACACATTGATGGCCACAAAAGACATGCATATGCATAATGGCAACACCGAAGAAGATTTGCCACCTCAGGCGACATGGGAAAGCATAGGTCTCTCTTCCGTGACAGATTACATCTTCGTCTCTCAAAATGTTCTTCCATTAGTGACATAATTTAAAGTAATAAAAACAAAGAACAGCGACCACCATATGTTATGCCTGGAATGGACAGGTTTTGTGCCCAACACCCACCAAAGGATGCCTTTTGAACTGTCTGCTACCAGTGGCGGACTTCGACTAAAGTTGACAAACAACAGCATCAAGAAACTTTATTCAGATTTCAGAATAAAGGGTTCAACGGTGGAGTACACCCCACTCTTGGAACCTTATTTCTGTAAATCTAACAAGAGACGGCGTCTCTTCACGTCTTTAACGTTATTCCAGCATGACTCGACGATGACGACCAGATGAACCCTATTAGCAAACTTACTTGGATCCAACATTTAAAAAAATTATACTCTGTGGAACAAAACACCATTATGAATGACCGGGCGGAGCCTTGGGTTTTCTCATTTAGCATTAATAACATTTAAAAATGTATTGCGAAGCTAAACAACACACGTGCACCTGGACCCGATGCATTAACAAATCTCATGTTGAAGGAACAGCCGGAAGAGTGGGCAATTTTCCTACATGCCTTGTTAACCCAGATCTCTACATCACACAGAGTGCCGAGTTCCTGTAGGAGGGAGATTGTGGTCCCTATTTTCAAAAATAGGGAACACGATAACCCAAAAAACTATCGTCCTATCGCCCTCCTGGATGTAATTGGAAAACTGTTTGGCGCAATCATACTGGACCACTTCCGTATTTGGTGTGTAGTCTCAGGTTCCAATGACCCACTACAAACAGGATTTGTTAGGGGTATTGGGACCTATGTGAACATCTTCTTGCTCAACATGTTAATGAGTCGAGTCCAAGACGGAAACCAAAAATCTACATGGTTTTTGTCAATCTGGTCCAGGCATTTGACCAGAATGACCGTCAGAAGCTTTGGGATAAACTTAAGGTGAAGAACTGCCCATAGGCTCTTTTGGATCAGGATACTACTCTAAGAGTGCAACTGCATAAATCTGGCCTTCTATCTAAAGAAATTCCAACAGCCAAGGGAGTTAAGCAGGGGTGCCCAATGGCTCCTGCCCTGTTTTATTTCTTCTTGGCCGATTGAAGGACACAGATTTTAAAATTAGAATCTTCCCGCCAACGGTTGGTGGAGTCCAGCTACCTCACATACTCTACACCAGTGGCATGGTTTTGATAGACCAAACGCCAGTAGGACTCCAACGGCAACTTAACATCTTGCAGACGTTTATCAAGTCTAATGGCCTGGAGATCAATAAGTCAAAAACCAAGATCCTGAGTTTTGGGAACTCCAACAGTGGAAAGAATTGCTACTTTTGGTCTCTTGGTGGCCAGTATATTGAACAAGTGAGCTCCTTCAAGAACTTGGAGGTTTGGCTTAGTGATACATCATCAGAGGCTCCAATGGTTTCCCACTTAAGAGCTAAAACCAAGGCTTTGTCCAGCCAACCTCGTGCCCTGAATCAAAAGTATCGGCGTTCCTCCATCTTACCGGTCCTTGCCTTCTACAAGTCCAAGGTTGTACCAACAATATCTTATGGACTGGAGCTAATGCCCAACATTCCAGAAAAGATTTGGCCTCAATTGGAAGGACTATTCTGGAAAAAAGTTCAGTGACTCCCACCATCTATACCAATTCAAATCAACATTCCAGAAAAGATTTGGCCTCAATTGGAAGGCCTATTCTGGAAAAAAGTTCTGGAACTCTCGCCATCTACAGCAATTCAAATCATACGGCGGGAGCTGGTCCTTTCATCATTAAAATGAACTGTTAACTGGAATAAACTTGCCCTCTTCAGGAAATGTTTCACATCTACACAACCTGAAATCCTGGAAATGTTACATAAAAGAAATATTGGCATCCCAAAACTCCATGCTCCAGAACTGGAGAAGGAAAGTGTGCTCCATCTTGGAAGAAAATAGGGGCTAAATTAAGGTCCTACTTACCAACCCTATGTGGATTAAGATCAAACGGAGAGAGCTAGACTGGTTCAACAACTTGGACTCGGTGGGCAGATACCAATGAGTTGCACATATTTTACTGGAGCCACGAAAACTGGACGTCATCTGTGAATATTTAAAACAATTCCGGGATCGAAAATGAAGAGATCAACTCCTGCGGATTCGTCTAAACCTTCAGCCTACGAACGATATCCAAAAAATCTGCGGACTGTCAGAAAGCAATAAGTGTTGTTTTTGCAAAGACACTTCTGACGTGGAAACATTTAAGGACCTGGGCATTCCATCCAACAGCACAGTATCATCAGCATACATCAGCCAAGATACTGTGTCGGAACCGATTTTAGGAGGAACATTTCTATGGTTATCCACTGCTGTGCCCAATTCATCTAAATACAGGTTAAAAAGCATGGAGGCAATATCATAACTCTGCTTCAACTCTTTTATACAGGGAAAACATTAGGTTAACATACCATTCTGATATACCTTCTTTGGAACTGCTTAATCAGATATAGCAAGGTTGTGTTGAAGCCCCATGCTGTCAATTTCACCCAGAGTCGACTATGATCTCCACTATCAAAAGCTTTTTGGAAATCTATAAAAGCTATGTATAGGGTAAATTTCTGCTGCAAGTTGCAAAGGATTAAGCATTAAAGAGCCCAGATATTAATGTTGACGCGCATAACGTTTCTAAAGCTTGTTTGCTGTGGAGAAAGAAACAGTGTTTGATTGAACCAGACTTGCAATTCCCTCCAAAACAACATGCAAAATATCTTACCCGAGGAATCTAGCATTGCTAAGAGCCTATAATTCACCAAATTCTCACAGGAACCCTTCCTAAAGACAGAGATAAGGAGCAATTATTTCCATAATGAGTAAATCACTCCCCCCATAAGATTCTGTGAAACAACCGCCATAAAACTATGGACAAAAGATCCAGGTCACCTAGTATAAACAGGTCTGAAAGGCCATCAGGGCCTGCGGCTCTCAAAGACTTAGGATGACTAATCACCTCTCCGCCCGACTCCCCTATTGCACCACACAGGTGCTCAACGAATGGTGGACAGGCTGAATGGCGGACTGCTGCACAGCCAAACGGTTTGCAAGTATAGCATTCCCAAACTCCCTCAGAGATGGGATTTATGTCTCTAGGGCAGTTTAGAGTCTGAAAACTATTTACCAATGACCAGAAATGACTGCTGTCCTTACACCATAGCAAATTAAACATATTCTGCCATTTCACCGTTTTAGTCCAATGTTTATATTGGTTCAACCACCTCTTTTGTCTCATGCAGACTTGTGAGCATCTGTTTACAGTGTGTGGAGGTAATGTTACCCTTTAATTCCTGTTACTTAATATACAGATAACATAAGCAGCTTTTCATTTTTTCATGCTATTGTTGCATCATAGAGCCACACTGGGTGGTCTCTAACCTCTAGATTAAATTTAGTTGGGGCACCTCCACACCAATAAGCGTATGACAAGAGAGTGCCAATAATTTTCCCAATTGAGCGAGTAGACATTAACACCCCAAGAATATCATCAAAGACAAGCCTTTGATTAAAGACATGGAAGTGCCTTGGAAGTGCCTGTTGTGCCCTGCTGGGGCCTGCTGTGAGCCTGCTGTGCCGCACTGACGCTGTTTTCTTTCTACAACGACATGCCCCATTTTGCTTCATTCACGGTGTGTGTCAAAACTTCAAGCTCAGATCCAGAGCTTACCCTTGGGCCCTTTGGTCTTCATTGGACTCTGGACTTTGGACTTTCTACATCTTGCACAATATGTGCTTGGTATTTACTTCTTTTTTTTTACTTTACAGTAACCACGAGTGCCGTGAGCATGCCCCTCCCACTCAGACCACTTCCTATATCAGGCACAAGCGCTCGCCCCTGCGTGCGTGCCCCTGGAAGTGCCTTAGGAGTGCCTGTTTGAGCTCTGGGTGGCTCGGCAGCTTGCGGCATATTTGTGCTGTTGCCCTCCTTACTCGTTCATAAACGTGTATCTGTGCTGTGCCCTTCTGGCCATTGCCGATGGTAAGGAAGGGAATTGAACCAATGTATGCATGTATATCACTCGAAAGTTGAGTACTGCTCTACCAAGACTGACTCAAATTGTATTTATCATTATGAGTCTGACCGCAGCCTTATAGTAGCGTCTGGAACTTAAATATCCTGCCATTTTATAGCAAGGTGCGGGTTGATCTCTTTCGAGCTGCCAGGCGTTTAACCCCTTTCTGCCCATACCACTGCAATAGGTGAAACATTGCATCTGATTTGTCCACTTCTCAGTGCTTCTTCCACCTTCAACAGCTACAATGTGGATAGAAGCCTAAGGAGTGGTAAACGGCTTCTTGGTTGTAGTATAATTCTTTCAATGAAGACAGGAGCCTCTGATCTGGTGACAATGTATTTAATTACTCAAACAGGTTTATGCAGTGTACACACAACGTGTGTGCAATAATGATAAAGGCCAACGGGCCAAAGGTGGCAGAGAGGAAGCTTCCCTTGGTAAAAGTCCAAGCCTTGTAAGGAGCGGGCCCCCGTAACAGGAGGGCTATGCAGGACGCGCCTTCTTGCGTCCTCCGCTCGTCCCATAATGCGCGCGAAGCGCGCAGGGGCGGAGCTTGATGCGGCCGCGAGATCTCGCGAGAGCGTGGGCTCTCGCGATGTCTCTACACATCTCCCCTTTTCAAACGCACATCAAACTCATTGCAACACATAGTCATTATATCTCACCGGTCTTCTGTGTTCCCTTCTGGGACGATCAACAGTCCGGGTGAAATTCTCTCGTTGCTCCTGATCGGGATCTTCACCCACTGGTTCCAGTTCCTCTCCTGTTTCACTCCTCTCTCTGTCGTCTCCTTCTGGTTCTCTTTCCTCGCCTGCTCCAAAGTCCCTTTCAGTTTCCGCTGGTGGTCTCTCTGGGGTCTTCGCTCTTCCTCGATTCTTTTGGTACAGTGCTACCCTTTCTAAATTCCACGCTCGCCCATCTTCCGTGCGGATGTGGTTTGCCCCTTTGTGAGTTACTCTGATGGGTCGGCTAAACCGAGACCCTGTGCTTTGATCCTTCTTCGGTAACTGGATTTTAACCAAGTCTCCCTCTCCGATGTCTGCCGTCTGCTTGGTTCTTCTTCTTCGATCGCTCCATGATTTCATGTGTGCCTTATCGCTTTCAATTCTCCAGACTACTTCTGCCATGCCCACCGCTTCATCCTCTCGTATTTTCGACAACCATGGTGGGATCAGCGTGGATGCTGCACTCCTCCCTCTCAACATTTTGAACGGGGATATTTGGGTGATCCCATTGGGTGTGAGTCTGTGGGCTGCTATGGCCTCCTTGGTAATTTTGAGCGGGTCCATGCCCGAAGCTGTCGCCAATTGGATGGCGCCCTTTATGAACCTGTTGGCCCTTTCGACAAGCCCATTTGCTTGTGGGTGATACAGGACCGCTTTCTTTTGTTTATGTGGTTTCTTTTTAAGAACTCCTCCATGTCTTTCGAGACTAGTTGCACCCCATTGTCGGTGACTACTTCCTTTGGAAGACCTTCCCTCTGAAAAATTTCTGTTAGTACTTCTATAACCGTTGTCGTGGTTATGTTCGGGATGAACGCGGCCTCCACCCACTTGGATAGGTAGTCAACCAGTACTACACCGTACCGGTGTTCAGGTGCCATTGCTTCCAAAGGTCCTATGAAGTCAATGCCGACCTTTGACCACACCGCTTCTGGAATTTCTGTGGGTATAAGGGGTGCTTGGCGAACCTTGAGTCTCTTGTCGCTGTTGAGGCATTCATGGCAACGTTCTATCATGGATCGAATTTCCTGGTCCATGGAGGGCCACCAGTAGGCCTCTCTCACTCTGCGACGGGTCATGGTGTTTCCCAGGTGGCCCGCGTGGGCTCTACCTAGGATGATTCTTCTCATTCCTGTGGGAGGAATAATCTGGTCCGACTTCATGATTATTCCCTCCGTTTCCGATAGTTCGTCCGAGACCTTCCAGTAGGGTCTCATGCCCTCGGGTAACGCCTTTTCACTTGGCCAACCTTCCTTTGTCCATTTGCGGATCATGGCCATGGTGGGGTATTTTCCATCCTCCTCTTCCCAGTGTCTCTCACTGAGTTCCAGGTACTCTGGCTCTCTCACGTCCATAATCGATGCTACTATGCATTCTCCATGGAGAAAAGTGGTGGCTTTATCCTTACCCTCCGGCAGTCTCGACATGCAGTCGGCTTGTGAATTTTTCCAGCCTGAAATATGCTGGATCTCGAACGTGTACTCTTGCAGCTTGGCTGCAATGCGCGCCAATCTGGGCGTGGATACTTTTGTGCCTCCCGGGCTAAGCATATGGATCAGGGGCTTATGATCCGTCACCAACTTGAATCTGGTGCCCCATACATATGTTCTGAAATGTTCCACCGCCCATGCGCAGGCCAGCATTTCTTTTTCGATGGTGGAATAGTTCTGTTCCGCCTCTGATAATGTTTTCGATGCAAAGGCCACGACATGTTCGATGTCGCCTTTCTTTTGTGTTAGCACTGCTCCCAGTCCATAGGCACTGGCGTCGGTGGTGATAACTGTTTCCCACGCGGGATTAAACGGTTGGAGGCATGGTGCTTCTACGATGTGCTGCTTTATCTTCACCATTGCTGTCTTTTGGGGTTCTTGCCACACAAATTCAGAGCCCTTTTTGAGAACTTCTCTAAGGGGTGCCGTGGTTTCGGAAAACTTTGGTATGAACTTCGCATAGTACTCAGCCAGCCCCAGAAATGACCTTACTTCTTCTTTGCAGACTGGTTCCGGTGCTTTAATGATTGCTTGCATGAGATTCTGTTTGGGACTGATACCTTTTTCTGAAATCTTATATCCTAAGTATTCTACTTCTTTGACTCTGAGCAAACATTTCTCATAGCGCAACCACACCCCTGCCTCCTGTAGTTTGTTTAAGACAATTCTCAACGTGGCATCGTGCGTCTGTTCATCCTCCGCATACACGAGGATGTCGTCCTGGAAGTACACTACGTTTTTGACTTTCTTCAGCAAGACGTCCATCATGCGTTGGAACCGACGCTGCCGATGACAACCCGAATGGCATTTTGGTGAATTGGTATGTGCCAAATGGAGTGATGAATGCCGTGAGGGGTTTCGATTCGTCATGTAGCTGTATTTGATGATATGCATTTCTCATGTCCAGTTTCGAAAATATCTTGGCTTCTTTCATTAGCAGAATGAGTTCATTTATGCTTGGAAGGGGGTAGTTATCAGTGACGACTTCCAGGTTTAAGCTGCGTAAGTCTATGCATACCCTGAGTTCTTGTGATTGGGGTTTCTTTATGAGCACGACGGGGCTCAGCCATTCAGATGCTTCGATTTCTTCTATGACGCCTTCCATTTTCATCTTTTCCAGCTGACTTCTAAGGGTATCCCTTGCCGTGGCTGGTACTGGCCTCACTCGGTGCTTTACAGGGACAGCATTCCTTTTGAGTATTATCTTGTGGAGAAATCCCTTGATGTGCCCCGGCTCCTCTGAGAACAGAGTTGGGTAGTCGCTTTTGACCACAGGTCCTCTTGTCGTCCTGACTGACAGCACTTGTTCTTCAGTGCTGGGATCCAGTCTGATTTTCAGCTTGTCCTGGTCGTCCCACCCTAGCACTGCTGGGCCTTCATGACTGAAATAGACCCTGGTCATGGTTTCCCTTCCTTTAAATTCGACTTTGGCGTTGATGTATCCTAGTAGATCGACTGACGCCCCTCCAAACACTGTGGGTTTGTGCTTCGTTGTGAGCACTTGCACCTTTTCCTTTCCCACCATGTCCTTGTACGTGCGAAGGGGAAGGATCGTTAGATCGGACCCTGAATCCGCCATGACCCTAGTTTCTATTCCATCAATTTTGATCACGCAGTGGGGCTTCTCTCTCCTCACTCTTGTGCTGTTAACCATGATGACAGTGGGTCTCCCTTCATCGTCGGAGGATGACTCGTTCTCCGGATTGCGATCTGCATTGAGGCTGGAGACTTTCTTGTTCCTCCACCGACACACGATGGAGAAATGGCCAATGCGTTTGCAAATGGAGCACTCCTTGTCTCTGGCTGGGCACTCCCTGTCAAACGCCAGGTGTTTCGTGCTGGTGCACCTGTGACACTTTAGGGGTTCTTTTCTGTTCCCTCTCCCTTCTTTCGTGTCAGCAGCCAGCCTCTCTCTTCTTGCATGGTAACCCACTGCTTGTATTTCTGCCGAACTTTGGGCCCCAGTAAGCTCCCTACGTCTTCCTGCCGTTTCTTCGACTGCCCTGGCGATCTCAATCGCTTTCTCCAACTGCAGTTCTTTTTCAACTATAAACTTATCTTGGACCTTCCGGCTGTTGGTGTGGACGACCAACATGTCACAAATGAGACTCTCCGCGTTGTTGCCAAAGTTACACAGCGCCGCTAATTCCCTCAGCTTGGTGACGTAATCGTGGACTGGTTCAGATATTTCTTGTTTTCGTGTGTAAAACCGTATCCGGTGGAGCACTGTGTTCTCTTTACTGGCAAACCTTTTTATGATTCTCCTGACCGCCTCCTTGAAGACATCGTCATTGTCGCCAGCCACTAGTATCGGGGTGAGACTCTCGAATATTCTCTGTCCTTCCACCCCCAGGGCATTTAATAGCATGGCCCTGCGCCTCGCCGCTGAAAACCCCGCCCCACCTAGGGCCTCCACATATGTCGTGAATAGGGGCTGCCATTGTGGCCATGGAATGGCAGGCCTACCTGGAGTCTGGAGAAATGGCGGCGGTGGCGTTGCTCCTTGCATGTTCTTCCGTGGGTTCTAGTAGTGGTCCTCGTCGCCAATTTATGTAGTATAATTCTTTCAATGAAGACAGGAGCCTCTGATCTGGTGACAATGTATTTAATTACTCAAACAGGTTTATGCAGTGTACACACAACGTGTGTGCAATAATGATAAAGGCCAACGGGCCAAAGGTGGCAGAGAGGAAGCTTCCCTTGGTAAAAGTCCAAGCCTTGTAAGGAGCGGGCCCCCATAACAGGAGGGCTATGCAGGACGCGCCTTCTCGCGTCCTCCGCTCGTCCCATAATGCGCGCGAAGCGCGCGGGGGCGGAGCTTGATGCGGCCGCGAGATCTCGCGAGAGCGCGGGCTCTCGCGATGTCTCTACATTGGTCCTGCCATCAAACTAGCCACTTGCACTCAACTCTCCTCCCCAATCCCAACACTACCACTCCCACTTCGCAGGATTTCTGTCAAACTAATTTCTAATTCGGTTCCCATTCCGGGTGCTGTGCTCTCCCAGGACAAAGCTTTAAGCTCTCATTGTACTTCATCCATGTCAATTACAGCATTCGTACATGCGCCTGTTTTCTCCACGTTGGAAAATAATGTATTTTCACTAAACGAAGTTAATGATACCATTCTTCCAACCATAGAAACTTCCCTGAATATGTCAAAAATGGAAACTTCCTTCTTGTGTAACTTGCAAGATGGATTCTCTGTTCCCATTTCTGATATCTCGATGCTTGCCACAGCGGTTATGGCAGAGCTCGACAGCGAGTTCGCCTTTCTCTACGTCCCTTTTCACAAAGCTCAAACCTAATCCCATTCTACGTCGTCTTTTCCTAGGCAAGGTCGATCAATCTGTCCTTCCACTGCACCCATGAAGGCAAGTTCTCCTTCCCAGGATGACCTGGCCACTAACTCTGACATAGTGCAACCTAATGTCATGGAGCCCCTTATTCCTACTTGCTCCTCTTAAGTCCACTTCACACATGCCCAGTGTCCACAGTCCTCAATGCCTTTTTTTCCTCTTGAAGATTCCTTGTTCGATTTGAATGATCAAGATGTACAAACGTTCCAGTTTTGACTAGGATTCTCAACCGGCTTGACAAAGGTCACAAGCGTCCACACTATGCAATTTGAGATTTGAAAGTGCCTCTGTCAGACATTTTGTCCAAATTTAACAAACTTGAAGGATTTATGTCAGCTCAAGAATCCTGTCACACATTTCATGTTACTTTCCCAGAGAGGGCAGTATTGGCCTGCAAAGCTGCCCTCCAAGTTCAATGAGTTGGCAGCACCACATCCTCTCAATCCACACAAACTAATGACCTCACGCATTTATTAAATGGGCATATAAAATCCTATGCCAATGTGGTTCAAAGCATCGATAACCATTTGCCATGTTCCTCAGAAATGCGACAGAATGACTTGGGGGCTCAAAAGCTTCAACATGACAGAATAATGCAGATTGAACACATGTTGGTTAATGCAAATTTGGTGCCTCCGTTTTTGCCATCTGAATCCTTCTGCCCAAACCCATCAGGCGTAGTTATGGCGTCCAACTCGGAATCTCCAGACAGTCCATTGGCACTACCTGACCTTATGGATCAACCTGTGGTTACTGACACAAAAACTGACCCTGATGCAGAGCTAGCCACTCTTCAGGACGGCCTGCAGTCCACTAAACATAGGAGCTCAAAGAAGAAGACACCATCCTAAAAATCCCAACAATAATGACATTGTTAACTCTCCGGCTACTTTGAAATCGAAAAATCAGCTGCCCATTAAGACCAAGGGCCACAATTCCTCTATCAAAAAATTATGTAATAACTCAATTGATGAGGTTGCGCTTGACTTGCATCAGCTGAATGACAAGAGCAAGTTTGTCCTTCAATTCAAAGGTGCGGAATTGCAGGACCAAAAGTCCATAACGGTTAATGTAACTTTACCACCTTTGATCCAGCATGTGCCTCGTGTGCAGCTCGCCTCTCTGCAGCATACAACATTTCCTGCCACATTGGGAAGATACTCTGAACCTAGTGCTCCTCTCATACAAACTCAATGGGCCTCATTACAACCTGGCAGCTTCGGATCGCGGTGATTCCGTGACGGCGGTAATAAAGTTTCCGTGTCCACAAGGTTGCGGAAAGACCGTCCGATTATGTGCTGTCGGTCGCGCGCACCACACGGACGTGGAAACATTGTTACTGCTGTCACAGAAAAAGCCACGGAAATGGAAATAGCGCTGCTACAAGTAGCGCAAAAATCGTGTCCGCCTCTGCCGCCACGGAAACGGAACCGGAAATACCATGATCGCCAAAAACCGGAAACAGAGAGGCGGCCATCATATAAAGCACAATCCATTGCCATCCAGAGTCAGCACAAGCACAATCCATACTGTGAGAAGGCAAAAGGGACCACCAGCATGTCTGCCAGGATACCAGTGCAGAGGCAGCGCAAACAGCGCTTCAGTGAGGCGGAGCTAACTGTGTTCGTGGAGCACATAGTGGAGCATGCAGAGATGCTGTTCAGTGCCTATCAACGACGTGCCACACAGCAGCAGAGGAAGAAAGTGTGGGCGGAAGCAGCATGCAAGTACACCGCTGTGGGCGTGACAGTGAGGAGCGTCAAGGACTGCCACAAGCGGTGGGACGACCTCAGGCTGAGGGTTCGTAACCTCATCTCCACACACCGCCAACGCAGCAGTGGGACAGGTGGAGGACCCCCTTCCCCACTGAGGCTGCAAGCATGGGAGGAGAGTGGCAGCAGTGTCCTCCACCTTGAGGGCATTCATGGGATCGGGGAGGCTGAGGCAGGAGTGATCCCACCTGCAGATGCTGGTAAGTGGTCAAACATGAATGCCATATGAGAATATGTTGATGGCATTACAGTGCCAAAGGACCCATTAACAACCCCCCCCCCAGGCAGGGCATCACTGGCCCAAAGAACCCATTAACAACCCCCCCCAAGCAGTGCATGACTGGCCCAAAGGACCCATTAACAACCCCCCCCCCCCAGGCAGTGCATGACTGGCCCAAAGGACCCATCAAGATCCGTATGGCACCCAATATCACAACAATGCATACCCCCATCAATCAGATGCATGTAATGAACACTATACAATGACCAACCTGTATGATGCATGTGATGCATCCATCAGCCACCACCACAACACTAATTGCATGTCCTCTGTGTCCACACAGCCGTATCCAGTGACAGTGACACTGCACAATGCACAACAGGCCAGGCAATCAGCACCAGCACGTGCCCAAGCCACCGCCCCCACACAAGAGGATGCTGCCAGCAGTTCGGCATCTCTGCCCGAACTACCAACTGCAACAGATATGCCAGCCACCACCACCGACATCCCCACCGTCTCCACGCTGCCTGAGGCAAGACAGGTGCCACAGGAACCCACCATGCCCACACAAACCAACACAGAAGGCAACTGCAGTGGAGGCGGCCTGCAGTGACAACAGTGCCCCGGTAGAGCACTCTGATACTGGGCCACAGGGGAAGACGCCCACATTTGATGACCTGGGTTCCTTCCATCAGCTGGAGTTTAGCCCCACTTCACTCAGAAGTCCCATGAGGTCACCCACCCCATCCATGGCAGAGCTGAATTCCTGCATGCAGCGGATGGAGGAGCAGCAGGCAACCCTCACCCAGCTGGTGGAGAGGCAGCTTGAAGAATCTAGGCTGCAGAGGGAGTGCTATAGCACATCAGTGCGTCGCCTCTCAAGGTCTATTGGACGCTTTGCCAGCACAATAGTCACCCTGGCACGCCATGTGCGGGAGGGTAACAACAACACCTCCAGGCTCATTGAGGCCATATTGATTGGGCAACAGGCAAATCTTGCATGGATGCCATCCATACCGGATTCTGTGCCATCAAATACCACCACCCCATCAAGCTCCACTACTGCCAGTCCAAGGAGGCACTCAAGTCGGCTAATGGGGCTCTCGGGCAAGGATGCACAGGCACAGAAGAGCACATGGAAGTGATGATATGTGTGCGGGGCACTGCAGGACACACGTGGACTTGAAGGGTGTGAGGGGTGGGGGAGGTTGCTTTGGGTGTTTGAACATTGGGGCCTGGGTGGGGGTGGGTACGTTTGGGTGGTGGGGGAGGTTGTTTTGGGTGTTTGAACATTGGGGCCTGGGTGGGGGTGGGTACATTTGGTTGGTGGGTGGGCTCGGGTGTACAACTTCCCTAACCATTTCCCCTCCTTCCCTGTTGTGAATTCATCAATATATCATCATTTGAAAGCAAAACATACATGTATGGACATCTATCATTTCATTTGCAGTACAACAAATCATTTATTGTCATCACTCTATGCATTGCTGTGAATGTGCTGTGTCTCAAAAGTAAATGCGAATCAGCTCATCCCGTGCTCTTTGGCCATCAAGTGCACCCCCAGGGGGAGGTGGTGCAATCCCATCATCATCCCCATCCCCATCTCCATCCCCATCCCCATCCCCATCTCCATCCCCATCTTCTTCATCCGCGTCTGGGGGCATTGGGATGTTCCTGCGCAGGCACAGATTGTGCAGCATGGCACATACAAGCGTGATTTTACCCGTCTTCACTGGGCTGTACAACAGTGATCCCCCAGATCTGCTCAGACAGCGGAAACAGGCCTTCAGCAGTCCGAATGTCCTCTCAATCATTCCACGTGTGCGGACATGTGCCCTATTGTATGCCTCTTCATGCCTGTTCCTTGGTCTCCGTACAGGTGTCATCATCCATGGCGTGAGTGCATATCCAGCATCACCTACATGGGATGAAGATAGGGGGACATGTCAGTGTTAGTGGTATCATGTCATCATCTGATGCTGTGCTATCTTGTATCATTGTTCATTCATGCATATGTGCCATGCAGTGGTTGGAAGTGTTCATTGGGCATCACAGTGGATGTCCCCAACTGGATATTGGCCTACACATTTACGTGCATGTGTACTGTGCCCTGCCGGTGACATTGGATTGTGAGTATGTCATAGTGCAGTGATGTGCACACATGGCAGAGTGACTCCACTGTACTGAAGTAGTCAATGCATGATGTCTCATTTACAGGCATCTCGTGCATTGGGAGGGCAGTGTTCCATTTGTGGGTGGGTGTCTGCAATGGCACAAGGTGTATGGGACAGTGACAGGATGGGCTGTGGCAGGGTGTGTACAGGCACACTGTGGTGACCTGTCATGTCTTTCTTTGTGATGTTTGGTATCCGCTGTCTATTTGGTAGATGGGAGGGGGGCTGATGCATGTGCGGTCCAGCGGCACACTCACATTGCTCATTGGCCTGGACACATACATAACGCTTCAACAGGGTCAGAGCATTGTCAGCTGTACTCACCCAATAGCCATGTGCTTTGTCCGGCATAGCGTTCCATGTACCGTGGCAACGTGGAATTCCACAGTACCATTGAGTCATGGGTTGAGCCTGGGAAACATGCGCAGCAGTGTGTAATCACTAGCGTGGCATCACATACCATCTGTACATTCAGTGAGTGATACTGTTTCCTATTGCGGAACACCATCTCAATTGCACGTGGTACTGTCAGCTCAATGTGGGTGCAGTCAAGTGCACCTATGCAATTTGGCATGCCTGCTTTGGCATGGAAGGCCAACTTTGTGGCAATGACCTCAGGGAGGGTACGGGGTAGGGCTATGTGTTCCGACACATGGCGCAAAAGGGCATCCAGTACCTGGACCAGGATTTCTGAGAAACAGGGTTGTGATATGCCGTGCAGCTCACCGACCGTGTGTTGATAGGTGCCAGTGCCAAGGAAATGCAGCACAGACACAACCTTCAGGGGGGGGTGGCAGTGGGGGTGTAGACACCCCCACTGCCATCCCCCCTCCTGAAGGTAGATGTGGCTGCTGATGTCGTCCTCAATAATGCCAGTGATGTACAGGATTGTTGGGCGGTCCAGCCGGTATAGTTTGTGGATCTGTCCTGGGGTAAGGTTCCAGGGTGAGGCCCTGATGCGTGGTATTGCAGGCTGCCTGCAGGGTTGTGCCGGCTGCACAATGGGGCTTGCCATAGGTGCAGGGTTGGCTGGTTGGCGCCTGCGCCTCCTCCGCCTCCTCCTCTGCACCATTACTGCCATCATGTGCAGTGCTACCTGTTGGTTGAGTAGGCCCAGTCCAAGTGCTACTAGAGCTGCTGCCTGAATGGTTCTGTGTTGTGTTGGGCTGGGTGTGGCCCTTTTGTGGGCTCCCAGTGTGCTGCTGGGTCCAGCTCGGCTGATTTGGTGCACCTGTGCCCTGATTCTGTTCAGCAGGCACTGTTTAACGTCATGTTCGCGGTGGCGGCGGTACCGCCACCATGATCACGGTTTTAACACGATTTTTCTGGCAGTGTTTCCATGTCCACGCTAGTTGTGATGCTCGCGGTGTTTCGTGTTGCCGGTAACGGAGGGGTTTCCGTGCAGGTGGACTTTACGGGACCCTTAACTCTGTGGTGGCGGTTTGAGGAGGTGCTATTTCTGGGGCCGCGGGTCATGATTGGGCGGACGTGGAAACGGTGCCGGTATGGTTTTACCGGCGGCGTTAACTCCGGACCGGTGTACTTGTAATGAGGCCCAATGTCTAACTTCTATCAGTTGACACAAAGTAAAAATGCTATCACTATCGAACAGCCTAAGGCTCCCTCCACTCCTATGAATCCACAAGTACAGAGCACTGGGATAGCAAATATTGCCACTCTTCAAGCAGTATTGGCCACCATTACTGAACAAGCTACTCATTTGCCATCTGCAATTGTTTTCACACCAGAAGTTAATAATAATAGCATTGGTATAAGTTTGACGTCTGCACTGACTAATGCTGTTCCTAGGGAGGTCGAAAGTGCAATATACTCCACCACCAGCAATGCTGATCGCCTGTCTCTGCCTCCCAAGATTCCATCTGAGAATTCTGGCGTGGTACCTCTCGATTTTGTGGATGTGCCCTCTGAAACAAAGCTCTTCTTGGGATTGGTTAGTGACGCTTTGTTTAATAGGCCAGCGTAATTCAATCGCTCTTTTCTCATGAAATCCTTTCATCAAATTCCATCCTTACGTAATCTTCTTTTGGATGATGTTGAATGGGTCAAGCTTGCAGGTCACAACAACCATTGTATGCTTTGCAAGCTGCAGACTCAAATAATAGCAGAACTGATATGGGACCCCAAAACAGAGTTCACTTTGGTTGGTCTATTCATCTATGGAGGACGCCTGGGCATTCATTGAGTTTATTCCCACGCCTAAGCAAGACTTGGTCTTTCTGGGGTCAGGCGGTTCACAGCCCAAGGCCTTCAATACTTAAATGACAGGGCATTTAGAATATTTTGCTAATGTAATAAAGAGCCTAGCCTGGTTGAAACCATACAGTAAATCAGTTTCCAATGATGGCAAGGCTGTGTCTAATTTGTAATCTTCCTCTTTACTTATATTATCCTGGAACTGCTGTGGTTTTTAAGTCACCTTGTATCATTCTTTTACAGGAAATAATGTGCTTGTCTGAAATTCATTTAGATGGTTTTACTTCGGTCATTCATCTTGCTAAACGTAGTCTATCTGAACGTCCTTCCGGGGGTTTAGCTATATTGATCCTCAATAGTCTGAGACCTAGATCTAACTATATTCATTCCTAAGGTGACTTTTTGATTATTGAAGTCATTTTAGAGGGCCTCTCTACTCTCTGCCTCTAGTGGTTTCTCCATACTGGAATCCCAGCAGCGTACGCCAGGACACAATGTTGGCAAATCTAAATACAGCTCTATCAGATTCAATTATTTGTAATCATGATTAAGAAGTAATTATTGGAGGGGACTTTAATTCGACTTTGTCTACAGGTGAGCATACGCACTCACAAATGCAACACAGTGCATATCTTGACCAATGCATTACTAGAGGTATCAGATGGGCACCATTTTTTTGAGTATTGGGACATTTACATCGTCCTCCCTGTCGTGCATCAATTGACTGCAACATGGCAGAGAGACATGTCAAGTTCTTTAATAGTTTGTGGTCTTGCGCCTGTTGTCAGGCTGCACTACACCAATCATGATTTCCAACCCTCGGCTAGGTGATCACATGATTTTGAGTTGCAACCTTCATCTGTCTTTCAAGTGCTATAATTTCCTTCCCACTTTATCCCTAGTTCAGACAGACACTCGCTTTCACTATGATGGAATCCTGGTTTATGTGGGCAACTTGCAGCCTTGGTTAGTCGTGATCTTTGGGTTGTAAATGCATCTTGCTCTCAAGGACCGATGCAGAAGAGGGTGGTTGAGTGGAACATTCAAATGATTCACTCTCACTTCCAAGTGTTGGCTCTTTTAAAGCTTAATTCTAAGGTGTTTCCCCATCCCAACAAATTTCATAAAGCCATTGCACTGCTTAAATCAGTCAAAAATCGAGATCTAAGGCAGCTGAAACTTTCGTCTGCACCCCTCACTTCTTATATCACAGCCAGAAAAACATCCTTGTCAAAATCAACATTGATCTGAACAAGATTTGATTTGAAAGTCTTCTAGAAGCAAACCAAGAAATTATTTTTCATTTGTGTAAACGCAATATCAAGGACATCTGGGCCATCATGAGAAATCTGACAGGCTCTCATACATCCTTTCTTGACTCTGCAATAGATGGTGAGACCTGGGCATCGTTCTTCAAGTTCAAATACACGTTACCTCAGGACTACTCCACATTTGATGTACACATGTTGGACAGGAGTATTCTTTTTCACTGTTCCTGGTCATTGGAGGACATCCAAAGGGGGGGATCGTAAAACCTAACTTTTCATAAACTGCTAGTCCTGATGGTTTGCCCCCTTGTGTACTGAAGGATGATCTCCATTTCTGGACTAAAATTTTGCAGCCCAGATTTGAAATTCATCTTCCAGACGAGAGCTATTCCCACATCTTGGTTGACGTCAATTATAGTTCCCATAAACAAAACCCAGCCAATTTTCGACCTATTGCTTTGATTGATGTATCAGCAAAGGATTTTGCCTTGCTAATTCTCAATGTATTGGAACAATGTCTCGCAACCCATCACATTTTGTCAAGATCTCAAGTTGGCTTCTGAAAAGCAATGGGCACATCACTCAACGCTACTATTTTAGCCCATCTTTCAGCTTCTTCCCAACAGTCCCTAAATGGTCCCAGCTAATTGTCATCACTGGACAGCGTTATAAGAGGTACCTTATGGAACAAAATGTTAGCATATGGAAGTCCAACACATCTTGTGGCTCTCTTTGCTTTACTTCACGACCAAACAAATTACAAAGTCAGCATAAATCAATCTGGGCTTCTCGAAGATGCAATACCAACTGCTATGGGTGTGTCAAGCAAGGTTGCAACCTAGCATCAGTACGTTTTAATCTATATCTTGCTGATGTTGACCAAATCTGGATTACTAGTGACATCTTTCCTGCAAAATTGGGTGGTTTGCGCTTGCATTGGCTAGCATTTGCGGATGACGTAATTTTGTTTGATCGTACCCCTTTTGGTTTACAATACAAATCAAACCTGTTTTCTTTATATTGTAAACAACACAATCTAACCACCAATTCCTCCAAATCCAACATTCTTGTTTTTACTCACAAAAGAAAATCTGTTTTTATAAATGGTAAATTGTCGCGCCTTGAAACACTTGTGTATAGGCCATAAATGCCATATCATAATATATCATTGACCAGAATCCAATTCTTCGTTCTTCAGGGATGACCTATTTATGTTACATTCTATCCAATAGCAACGCTTTAAAAATGTGGGAGGGTTCTCTCATTAACCTTACAGCTCAAATAAAATGTATACTTCACAGCATGGCAGATTTTCACTTATGCCAATCATAGATTTTTATGTTATCAAAGTGGAAGCCATAATCCTTTACAGATTGGACCTCTGTCTATTGGGCATTGGTTCAATTTTAAACAAGGTGCAGGGCAATAACTGGAAAACTGTCCTTGGCCTTCACAAATCCCTGTCCAATGCTATTCTTATGCATGAGCTTGGTCTTTCCTCTTTAGCTTCCAAGTCCTACTGGAGAAGGCTGACAAATGATGGCAAGATGCTACACCCTCCGGCTAACTCATTATATGCGGACCTTTCCGTCATGCTCGCCAAGTCATATCCTGTATCGATCGCCCAATTCAATCATCAAATGAGGTCTCTGCTGGTCGAAAATAATATGGTGCCTGTTGATCTCTTTATACGGCCAGTCCTAGTAAAAAAAAGGCACTATCAAAATTACTGGGCAAAAACCTCTGACTGTATTGCAGGATACCATCTTTTAAAGAATATGCAAAATTCAGGCACAAGCAACAGCCGCGCCTGCCATATTTGGTATGTTTTCCCTGCAATAGATCCAGGGCTCTCTATATGAGATTTAGACTGAACCTTCTACATAATAATTCTCACACCAAGAACTGGAGATGCATAAATGCTGCTTATCTGATGGTTTCTGTGGCTTTTGCGGTCCTAATGAGATTTCGGAAACATTGAAACATCTTACCTTATTCTGTAACCACTTTGATAACCAACAAATGCAAATGCTTGGTACATTTCTCTGTGTTGCATCTCTTTTTTCTCGTAATCTACTTTGGATAAGATGCATGTGGGACGCAGCAGTTCTCTCATTCTGTCTCTGGCTCGTCTACTTCAGAATATTGGTTCAAAACTAAATGAATTTGAAGAATCAACAGCAAAACTTCCTTTAATGTTTTGACAGATAGAAGTTGTCCTAATGATGCTCTTGGGCTTGTGTCGCCCGATGTATCTGTTGTTTTTTTTAGTTTTATTAAGTTTTATAGCCTATGTGTTATCTAGCATTGACATTTTGTATTGTTAAACTGCTAGCTGTATGGACATGGGCAGATCATGATTCGTTATTATATATTAGAGGTTTTAAATATTTTTATCATGGAGCTTTTTTCCGTTTTCTTTAATGTTGTTTATTATTCTTTTCTCAAAATATGATATGCGTATGAATATGTTTAATGTTCATACATGTTTGTAAAGACACATTGTTCTGAGTCCATATAATCTTATTTCCCTAAGGGTTCACTTGATATAGACCTTCCAAACAGGCTGAGGAGGCTAAAGTGTTTCTGAAAGCTCCGCATGCATTATTTTATGATCACTAGTCTCTGTCCAGATCTGCTTAAAAATCCCCATTTGAAACTATACTTCATTATTTCCCCTGTGAAGACATAGGGCCTCATTATGACCCTGGCGCTAATTGGCGCTAATAGCCGTAAAAGGCTGCGGCACCGTTAAACACTTCTTACTACGAGGTCCCTTTGCGGGACCCGACCTTAACGCTGGTCTACACCAGCCGTTAAAGTAGGGACCTACAAAGGGACCTTGGTGCTTTGCGGTACCGTACTTAGCGCCTTCCCCATTCCGATAGAGCCCTATGGGGCGAAAATGGGAATGGGGAAGGGCCATGGTTCAATGGGGAATTACCGCCCCGCCAACCTTGGAATGGGGTGGTAATTCCCCATCGAACCATGGCGGACCCGTTACAACACCGGCACCAACCATGGTGCTAATAGCGCCATGGTTTAGCGCCGGTGTTGTAATGAGGGCCATAGTCCAAGGTGACCCTTCCATTTGACCAAGTCCAATAATTATTGCCATTTTCTGTGTTGATTGGCATTTAAATAAGCAAAGCCATATACAGCCATACAATAACAATTCTCCATCTCCATCCTTATTTTTCATGTTTCGAAGGATGGAGGATGGAAACCCCAACTGATGAACCCTTGTTGTCAATTTGTGACTCGTCACAATGAGCACTGATGTCTCCACTGATAATAATGCCCACCTCCAGTGAATTAAAAAGCCATTCTGCCAAGGCTACAGCCAGAAATTTCATTAGTTCCCTTGTTGCTTCCCCAACAGGGGGATCATACAGATTCATTAGGAGAAGTTCTTTTCTACAATTTCTTTCCCCAGGCCCTTTAGTTGAAGCACCAATGCATTGTCCAAGGTGGTTCCTAAACCAAATTCACCCACAAGAACTTTATTTGTTCCTGATACCCCTAAGTAGTCCCCCACTCGGCATCCCCACCTAGTGTTTTTTTGACAACCTGTTATAACAAACCAATTTAAGGAAAAGGAAGAAGTCAGGCAAGTTTCCTGTAACATAAATAAATACATCCATCCCTTCAAATCTAGCTACTCCAACTTCTCCAAATAGGAAATGGGAGTGCCCCTGGGTGTTTCAACTCATAATACAAAGTGGTCTGGGCCCACACAATTTTGGATTTCAATTATTCTCATTAAACTTGGATGGATAAGGATGCCATACCCACTCCCTAATAACAGGTGGAGGCGGGAAACCTCTGGGCCTAGTTTTTCCCTACATTTTTGCACATCGGGAGGGCCCATCACCACATGCCCTCCCGGCAGTTTAGTATTATTAGGTGTATAAGGGGCAACAACTTCAAATAAGTATTCCATTTTCAAAAAGTTGTCTGACATATCTATTATAAATTCCTTTGTCAACTTGTTTTGCAGCTGAATACATGACCAATGTATATCCTGAGATGAGTCTGGGAGGACGACTCTGTCTATGTAATCACCCTCAGCTGGGGAAAAATGAATAAGAGTTTTAAATGTCATGCCTGTTTGGAAGGACACTCTGGTGTGTCAAAATAATCCGTAACTGTTATCTGAAGCTCATCCTGGTTGGCTTTTGGTTGGGAGGTCAAAGGTAGGGTAGACAAACCAACATGAACATCCTCATCCTTTCGGAAGGTCATCGTAGATTTATGGTTTTCCCCCTCTTGATTTTGTAAAGGCGCCAAATTAGAAGTGTTTTAAATGTTACAATAATTGGAGAGCTGGGTTATTTCCCCTCATATCTCCTCACTTGCTTCCACAGCTGAGGGTCTCTCCCTGAGCCAGCAATCAAGAGGGCAGCTCTTTGCCACCACATTTCCCTTATTTTCTGGCTCAACTCTCTGCTTTGGCTACTGGACCTCAATTAATGCATAGTTCTTTTCACAAGAGATACAAGTATAGTGAGAGTCCTGCGTCACCGCCAAATGCCCTGAGTTTTTCTGATGGGAGGATTGCCTTTTCCTCTTTTACTAATTCACCACTTGAGCCCCATTTTTCCTTGGCCTCCTCTTCTTTCTTGGTCAGTACAATTCTACATTGAGAACAGGGCTCACTGCTTCGTGCTGATTTGCAGGACCTAGCTTACACTCCTGTGTTGCAATTTCTCCAGCGTCTACTTTCTTGCCAATGGGCGCTGAACTATCCAGGATATCCAACACTTCTTCACTGCCCCTTTCGACCTGGTCATGCCGATGACACAACTCCCCTCCTGGCCGTCCTCCCAGACCTCAGTGAGTGTTAACGAATGCATTCCAGGCTTCACCAATACTGCATCTATAGGTTTAAGTGTTACATTTGACTTGCAACCCTTAGAAAACTTAGTGCAGATGGCAAGCACCGCTTTGATAAGCGAAATAATTTCAGCTATGCCAGAGCAATGATTTTGATCACTAGATATGGTCAAACTAGTGGCCTCATTTAGCGACAAGTCACTCTGCTCTACAAGTCTTTCGAGTGCTATTATGTTCTGGTGGGGCACAGAAAGTGCGATCAACCCCTCATTACCGTCCTCTTCTCTTGCCTCTCTGAAGACTATGACAGAAATTGAGGAGGGGGTTATTTTCAATAGCAGGTAGAGATTTAGACTGATCTCCTTGACTACAAGTGTTTTCATGTACCTTGAGAACCTAGGATGCTGATAGAACACTCCCCCCCCTTTCACAATGCGTTGAAGCACCAGAAAGGTTATGATTTTGATCAGCAGTTTAGAAGCTTTAATAGGGGCCATTGCTGTATCTAGAATTGATGATATAGGAGGAGTAGTACCACCTTTATTCTTTTTTCCCCACGAGGAGCATGTTGCCCATACACAGGTGGTCATTAGATATTTCCTCCCTCTCTCAGGCATTTTCAAGGATGAGGCCAAGACACCCCCAACCCAGGGTGAAGTTGCTTTGATGAAACCCCATTCACCGAGTGCCGGACTCTCACTCCTACAGTAGCTCGAAATGAGCCACCCCTCGTAGTGAGGGGATAACAAAGACCTGGACAAACCAGGCTTACCTGGGCACGAATAGAGACTGAGGCCAACTGTACAGCATCGTAAAGTGTGATACGGACGTATGTCTTTTGCAGGTGATCGTGGGCCCTCACCCCCATTCTTCTGAGGCTGCTGCAAACAACGGAGGGCTCCGCTTGCTATGCACCAAGCTGCCACTTTCACCTTCTGCCTCACCATAACGATAGTGGCCAACCCACCGCTGGTCAAGACTGCAGGAAAGGACCCACGCACTTCCTGCTCGTCTTTGCTTCCTCTCGCTACCTCACGTCAAGTCACACTGCTGCCTGCTCACTATTGGCTTTCAGATTTGTATCACATAACCTTCCACCGCATTGGCAGACTTTCAAACATATGGCTTTGAAAGATTTTCTTCAGGCTTGTCTCAGTAAGCAAGTTGAGTTAACCTTGTTTGTTTATTTTTTAAACAGGGCATTGAGTTCCTAAAGCAGCATCCAAATTAACAGTAACCCTCAATGATGCCCATTGTTTCAGCTTTAGCATACCGTACTTTATGAAGTTTATGGAGAGAGATACAATAATTTGACAGAACCATGCATCAAGTCTTTTATGTTTTGGAATGATAATACTTCCCTACCATGCTGAGTTGAATATCGTATTCAGTCTCGAGCCGTTACACACCAGCCTTAAGTTTCTGGCCCATTTTATTGTACTTTGCTGAAGTGGTGAAGATGAGCTGAAATCCAGTCAGACCCTTGTGCTCAGGATGAATTTGGATTATATGTCCAGACCACTCCTGTTCAGAAATGACTCCTGCTTGTATTGTTCTTGTCACACATAATTGGCAGCCAGCAGGTAAATAAGCTTCATTTCTCCTTTAGCGATCAAAGCATAGCAACATACCACTCATTACACAGTAATTAAATATCAAAACAATTAAAACAGTTCAAATCGACACAGTGATTACAATACAAGTAACACAAATTCAAGAATAAATCGTTCGAAATACAAATTGGAATAGCAGCAGAAGACAATAATTGTCGGTCTGATATAAAGAAACACAACAACAACAAGGTATCTGAGATGTATTATATGAAATGTAGCTATGACTACAATTTGTAACAGAAATATGTCTCATACAATCATACTGCCTAAAAGACATTACTCCTTAGCTGACCTTGTTCTTGTGATACACAACTGCAACATTTTTTGCCTTTTTTAGTTAATTCTAATGTGTTGCTGCCTGAGTTTCTGTAGGAATTACAAATTGTTCTGCTACAAGATTTGCATGTATAATGCGCTTATTGTTCGTACCCCATAGCTGAGATGCCAATGCATGGGAAACGTCTTTTAGCTTTATGTGTTGACTCTTGCACCTTGTTTCTAACCTTAACATTTATGTGTTCAAATTGGATTACGCTCCTTCTCAATGGCTCTTGAGGCAAGTTGGTAGTGACATGGGTTAAAATGGGCCTTATTAGAAGTATGCTGGTCAAACAACGTAATTACTGGCTTACCGGTGCTCCCATGTCTGTGCGGCCAGAATCAACAGTTGATTCTGTGTCAGCATGCATGCGCATTCCGGCATGCCAGAAACAGTTGCTCTGGCATGCCGGTAATACCAGCAAACTCCCCCAAAAACCCGCACAACAGCACCGTTGGTGCCGGTGACTAAGAATCCAGCTCCACGCTACCGGACTCACCAACACCGTTGTTACCAGTGCCGTTATTACCGTGACCAGAAATAACGTGATCACCTGAACAGGAAATGGACCGGTGGCCATTAACAAAACACAATCCATTGCAATCCTTTATGCACAGAAGTGACAGCCACATCCGGAGCACAGATAACCAACCGGAGACATGGCTGCCAGGGTACCTGCAGCAAGGAGGCGCAAGCCGCGGTTCAGCAAGGCTGAATTAAACATGCTGGCTCACACCCTAATCGAGCATGCTGATGAAGTTTTCAGCAGCGACCTACGAAGGCATGCACAAATGCGCAAGAAGGCAATCTGGGAGGAGGTGGCCCAGAAGGTCACGGCAGTCAGGACAACACCTCGAACAGTTTGGGACTGCCACAAAAGGTGAGACGACCTTCAGCTAAGGGTACAAAACCTCCTTTCAGCCCAGCACACCCAGGGCATGGGCACAGGAGGCGGCCCTGCATTTCCCATCCACCTGAAGCCATGGAAGGAGACATGTAGCAGCGTACTGCACCTCAAGGCCATTGAGGGAGTAGGTGCAGCAGACCCTGGAGGTGTGACATCGTATGAGGCTGGTGAGTACCCGTAAACCCAATTTCAGATCATACACTGTGTATCCTGCATATAATTGAGTAGGCAAACAGGTCAAGTATGTAGTACCCAACACCAGTACAGCCCTGCTGGTGCCCCCCCTCAACCTGGTTGCGCACATCCACATAGAACTTGCACCCAGACCACATTCATACACCACTCACACATCACACGGGCCCCTTGTATCACCCTCACAAGATGCACCTGCTGACACTCAGACACACATCCCCCTGACACAGCCCAGCTTCTGTTGTCACCGCCGTGCTAGCACATGCCCAAAGTTACACATCAATGATACATGTGGGCCACTCGTCTCATCCACCATGGCCCATCCCACAAATTCATGACCAACGCAGTAAGTGCCATAGGCAGCAGTCACATGTGTAACACATTCATGTCACAACCAGCCACAACACCATATCATACAGCTTGTGTGGGACACCCATAACACCCAAACTGGGAACACCAGTACACCACGCAACAACAACTGCACACACCATGTTGGCACACCACACATGCACCCGCACAGCATCCCCGACACAGGCATGTTTGAACCATGCCATGGCCACCACCATGTCCATGACACAGCATTGTCATCTGAAAGTAGTAGCACTTATGACCGTATCATGAATCCACACCCCTCACTGATGCCCTGTCTTTCTGACCCCCAAAGGCATCATCTGCCAATGAGGCTGAACAGCCAAGTACATCCCGGACCACCAGGCCACGCCGCTCATGGACCACCACCACTTCAACACAGGACCCAACTGCATCCTCCGGCAGATGTGAGAGGGCAAGAACTCCTGCATCCCAGCCACCCCCAAACCAGGAGGCAACTGAACCCCAGCCAACCCCCAACCAGGAGGCACCACCACCTGGCCACCCCCCAACCTGGAGGCACCAGCACCCCTTCCGCAAGAGGGTCCACAAGGGGGTCCAATGAGAACACTGGCGATGACGGTGGAGTAGGAAGTGTGGAAACAGACCACAGCTACAAGGAAGCTGTGGGCTTCATTCCCGTGGGCCTAATGAGACCCCAACACCCACCCCTACGCAATGTCAGGGACATTTTTGGGCGCCTGTCCAGAATGGAATAACGACAGGAATCCCTGGCTTCAATGGTCGAAAAGCACCTGTATGAGGCCCAACTAATGCAGGAGGCTCTTCAGGCCAGCTCCAGAAGGAACGCACAGTCACAGGGCAGAACCACAAGTGCCATTTTGCAACTCCCTGGTAGAGTCAATTTCCATGTTGGTGCAGACCCTCATGGACCAGAAGCACCTGTACATGTCACCGACTTCCTCCACAAGTTCAACAAGAGGGAGTTCCCAACAGAGCAGCCCAAGGCGTTGCTCGGAGCATCTGTCTCGGCCTGCAGAAGGCCGCACCCCTGACCCTGAAAGGGGACGGAAATAGGGCATTGTTTTGGTGGGTTTGGGGAGGGAGAGTTTGGGTGGGGGTGTGGGTATAGTTGGGGAGTAGGGATGGGGAGGGACCGTTGGGATGCGGGTGTGGGTATAGTTGGTGGTGGGGAGGGACAGTTGGGGTGGGTGTGGGTATATTTGGGAAGAGGTGTGGGGAGGGGCATTTGGGTGGGATCATAGAGTAATTTAAGCCTTTTCAAACATGTACATAATTTGTTATCTCACAATATATTTGGTGTTCAAATTATGACTGGACATTGATCTTCCCACGGCGAGCTGTAGCAGAGCGTAGACTTACCTAGCTGCAGACCTAATCCTAGACACACAGGACCAAATTCAACAAAAGCGCACAGTAGGCGCTTGGAACAAAGAACCCGCACTGTTTTCTTCACCACCTGTGACACTGAAAAGAAATGCCTCAGATTATACATCGCGGACACCACTAAGTCCCCCACACTTGTCCTGGAGACAGCACCTGCACACCAGCTACCTACAGAGTGCCAGAAGCACCACTAAGTGTCGACTAGAGAAATGTGAAGACAATTATACCACATTTAAAAGTCACCAGATGTACTAACCCACACTGCATAAACTGTATGCGAATTTCCATTGTATGAGGTTGATATAATAAGCCTTGAACAGTGTATCACTACCCAGTAATCAAGGGTAAACAAAAGATTTCGGATGATAGCTCTGTAACGTTAGTTTTATGAGTCACATGAATAAAATTGTTATTGTATGAAAAGCAATCTGGGTGTTCTCTTATGCACAGATCACCAATAAGGATTTGTATAAAGTGTGTTGAATCCATTCGAGGCCAGAGTCAGACAGGTGGGGGATCCTAAGTCCCTGTTGTTACTATATTAGATTCCCTCATGACTTAGGCCCCCCTTATCAGAAAAGAGGGGCACACTACCCCCTTTATATTATAATAATTCTTCCAGTGTAAGTACATGTATTCATGTACAGTGCCCAGTGCCCAGAGTGCTAGATTTCCTGTGCCGTGTGTGTAACAGGTGCTCAAAAGTAGTGGTGTATGAAGCCTGGTGGCAGCATGTCCATGTCGGGGGGCAGAGAGACATTGTGCCTGGTGCACATGTTGTGCAACATGGCACATGCAAGCACAATTTTACCAAACTTTGCAGGGCTGTACATCAGAGCTCCTAACGATCTGCTGAGGTGGCGAAACCTGGCCTGCAACAGGCCAAAAGTCTGCTCAATGGTGCAGCACGTACGTACATGGGCACAGTTATATGCCTGCTCATGGATGTTGTGGGGTTGCCTGATAGGGATTATAAACCATGGCATCAGGGGATACATAGCATCACATGCATGGGAGCAACAGATAGTTTACATGTCAATTTCCTGGTCATTTCTTGTTGGCACAGGCTGTATAGTGTTCATTTGAGAAGACTAACATGCACAAGCAAAATTGAGTTTAGCTAGCATATGCTCATTTTCGGGTACCAGAAGGGCACTTTGTCAGAATGTGTGTGGGGTGTTTGTTGTGCAGTTTCATTCACATGGACCATACACAGACAACATTACCTCTAACACTTTTTGTACAACTGACACACATGGACTGGATGTAAATGTCAGTAATGTGTTGCAAAAGAATTCCAACTATATGTCCATGTACTATTGTACTTTTGGCATTTAAATGATATGCATGTGTGATTTTGTGGTACTAACGATATGCAGTCTTTAGTAGGAATCCTTTATATAGACATGCTTTTATATTGAAACTCATTTAAGAAAAACACATATTGATTATAAATATGTGGGAGGGGTAAACGGTTAATCTTTTCAAAAACCGTGGGTGAGAGTTTTTTTAGGGATGGGAAATGGTGGTTCAGGGTCCCCCCCTAAAAAACATATATTACATAAACAAAATCATTATGTGTTTTTTCGTTTTAAAAGTTTCGGTCTAAAAGCATTCAATATAAAAGTATTTGTTATAAAGACACGTAACCGGTACTAACAAGCAGTGTACGTGTCAAATGTGTGTGCAGCCAAAATTTGCTTTGGGGGTGGTAGCTTCTGGATTCTCTGGCTGTGCATCATGAGTTGTGGGTTTGCTTGAGTTTGTTTGTGCTCGTCATTGTCACTATGGTGTGGTGCTTTCTGGTACATGGAGTTTTTTAGTTTACCTCTGCACGAAATAGATGTAGTTTTGTATGCACTGGATATTTTTCATACATGGAGACACACCTGGCAAGGCCGTGCATGCTGGCATGCTACTACTGTGTTGCACCTTGAGTAACACCTACACACTTGCACATTTCATGCACTCACAACACTGAGTAGGGTCATCTCCCCTTCAATGTTTGAGGTTTACTAGTTTTACAATTGTTGGTTATAATGTTCTGTGCCCTTATTCTTGATCTACCTTTGCCTTTTAATGCCCTACCCGGCCTCTGTGCACTTTCACCGAGGTTTGGTAATTGTTTCAGGAAATTGCAGAGGGAATAATGATGGATTAATGCATGCAGTGTGCCCATCCACTGGTCATGGTTGTCCTACTGGGCCATAATTCAACACTGCACAAGGCCTTGTAGTTGGACTCAACCAACAGCCAGGAATGCTATGCTGTTTACTGCCCCACCCCCAATTCAACAATGCCAACAATGCACATCTATCTATCTATCTATCTAGGTTCTCATATTGCGCCACTAACCCAAAGGCCTCAGGGCGCTCACAGAAGAGAGAGAGAGAGCAGACAACAGACAACAATGACAAACAAGTAGCACAAAAAAAGACAGTGACACATGGCTGTGTAGTTGGACTCCCCCAGGAGCCAGGTATGCTATGCCGTTGACTCCCTCCCCCAATTCAACACTGCACATGGCCTTGTAGTTGGACTCACCCGGCAGCCATGTACGATGTCCAGCGTGTCGTGCCATGTACCGAGGCAGCGTGCAGTTCCGCAGCTCCATGGAGTCATGTGTTGACCCGGGAAATCTTGCACAGCAATGGGTGGTGAGGTGGCGGGCATCATACACCATATGAACATTCAGTGAATGAAACAGCTTCCTGTTGCGGTACACTACCTCCACACCATGCCTGGCCACCAGCTCCACATATGTGCAGTTCACGGTACTAATGACGTTAGGCATGCCTGCCATGGCATGAAACGCTATTTTTGTGCCATTCACCTGTTCAGCAGTCCGGGGTAAGCTGATGTGTCTCGTACGTGACACAGGAGTGCATCAATAACCTGGAAGAGCACACGGGAAAAACAGGGTTGGGAGATCCCATGCAGCTCACCAACAGTGTGCTGGTATGTGGCTGTGGCTAGAACGTGTAGCACAGACACTATCTTCAGCAAGGGGGCGATGGCTGTGCAGATATTAATGAGGCTGACCAAGTCATCATGTATCAGGTCCACTATTGAGGTGTTGGTGTCCTTGTCTAGCCGGTACAGGGTGTGGATCTGACCTTGGCTGAAGTTGAATGGTGTGGCCCTTAAGCAAGGGATTGGTGGCTTCATGCAGGCTGCAACCTACTGGACATTGAGGATTTGCTGGGCCATGATAGCCCTCCTTCTCCTCAAGTGCCTGTGCTGCCTCCTCCACCTCACTGCCTCTTCAATTAATAGCTCTGCAGGCATGGCCTCCAGCTCCAGTACTGCTACAGCTACTGCTAGCATTGTGGTGTTGGAAGGGGTGTGTGGTGTGGGAGTGGTTCTTGTGTGCTGTGGTGCAGCCCATTGGGTCCACCTGTGCTGATTTTGAGCATCTGTGGCTTATTTCTACACACCAGAATCCACTTAAGGCCTTGTCAACGATGCCGCTGTGTCCGGCATCATTTTCACTTTGTTACAGGTATGTCCATGCCGGAGATTGCATGGCTGTGCACCTCGTAATGTGCACTTACTTATGCCATGCTGGTATCTCAGACACAGCTCGCGCATGTCTCCACCGACACTGGCAACGCTGTTGCCGGATGCAGTGGGTCACTTGAGATGCCGGAGTACAGATATACCGGCAACGCCATTTCCGGACCGGCATACTTGTAATGAGGCCCAATGTCTTATAGCAGTGGAACTAAGATGGGCAAGTGGATTGCTTTCCACTTCTGGGCTGTGATAAGACCATAAAGATTGCAAATCAATTCACAGAGTGTTTTCCTATGGGATTGCACCATTATAAAACGTTTCTTTGAATTAGGCCCCAACACTCTTTTCTCACACTTTGCTCTTATACATCGAACGAGAGGTGATGATTACTGCATGGTTCAGCATGGACTTCCATGCTGATGCATCTATTGAAGGCTATCAATCAGTGTTGAAACGAGTATCATAATTCGAAAACTTTACACTTTCCTGTATAGCCTCTCATTTCAAAATGTATTTTCTGTAGCAACTTGGTCTGTCTTTGAACATTATTATTGAAAATAGATGACTGTGTAGTTTGTGAAAAAACAGGACTTCTGGGTCACTCTCTAGCTCGTCTTGATAAAAGTAAATGAGTCAGTTTCATCATATACCGATGTTGGCTGTACATCATACTACAATGAGATACCTTTTAGTTAAACTGTATGAGTGCAAAATGGCACGTATGTCTCTTGAACATTTCATTCAAACACTTCTGACTGGAAGTGTAGGACATTTAGTTTTTACAGTGCAAATTATAAATATCATGCATTTAAAAAATGATGGGCCCCATTACAAGCATTTCGGTCCGGAAAACACGGTGCTGGTAGTTCCGTACCGGCATCTTTTTCCAGACCGGCACATTCTGAGTTGCGATGCCGGTAACACCAGCACCGCAAGTGGCCCATCGCATCCGGCAACACCGTTTCCGGTATCTTTGGAGTGACGAGGCAGCCGTGTCTGACATACCGCCATGGCTTTTCCAAGTGCACATTACGAGCAACACAGACTCACAATTACCGGCATGCATATGCCAGTATCAACGTGAAATCGATGCCGGAATCACTGGCATCGCGGCCAGGCTTTAAGTAGATTAATGTATGAAGAAACATGCCACAGGTGCAAAACATCAGCACAGGTCGTACATATGAGCAGTGATACAGCACAAAAGGACCACTCCCAAACCCCTTACAACACCACAATACTAGTAGTAGCAGTAGCAGTACTGGAGCAGGAGGCCATGCCTGCAAGATTATTACTTGAAGAAGCAGGGGGCAGAGGATACTGCAGATCTGTTTGAGGAGAAGGAGGTCCATCAAAGCCCAGCAAAACCCCATTGTCCAGCCGATTGCACCACGCAGACAGCCACCAGTCCCTCGGTTAAGGGCCACACGATTAAACCTGAGTGAAAGGCAGAGCCACATCCTGTACCGGCTAGACAGGGACACCATCATTTATATAGTTGACCTGATCCATGACAACCTGGTCAGTCTCATAAGTATACACACAGCCATCCCCCGCCATGCTCAAGGAAGTGTCTGTGCTACACTTCCTTGCCACAGGCACATACCAGCATACAGTTGGTGAGCTGCATGTGATATTGCAACCCTGTTTTTCAAGTGTCCTGTTCCAGATCATTGATGCAATCCTCCATCATGTTCGAGACCACATCAGTCTACCCAGGACAGCAGACCATCCCAATGCGACGAAAATAGCCTGCCATGTCCTTGTAGGCATGCCGAACTTCATTGTTGTCTTGAACTATACACATGTGGAGCTGGTGACCAGGCATGCAGTGGATTCTGTGTACCGCAATATAAAACTTTATCATTCACTGAACGTGCAGATGGTGTGTGATGCCCGCCTCATCATCACCCATTGCTGTGCCAGATTTCCCGTTTTTTACCCATGACTCAATGGTGCTGCGCAACTCCACGCTGCCTTGGAACATGGCATGTCACAGTGGACAGCGTACCTGGCTGCTGGGTGAGTCTAACTACAAGGCCATGTGCACAGTTGAATTGTGGGGGCAGGAAACAGCATAGTGTACCCACCACCAGTGCCTGTGCACACTGAATGCTTCAATCCATCTTTCATCCAACTTCTCTGTGCTCCGTAAATGACAAATACACCATGAAATAGAACATGTACAGGATAGGGCGGTTAAAGGGGAAGGATTACCATGAATAAAAGTAATGATGATAATTCAAGGCAATAGTACAACACGTACAGTTACTAAATGAAAGCGGAGAAGTATCTACTTTGTATTGTGCGTGTATAAAGCAGAAAGTGAACAGGTGTGACTGAAGGTGCTACAAGGTAATAGCATGCCTAATTGCAAGGCCTTGACAAGCGAGCCACAATTTGTGAAATCAATCCAGTGCATGCATGAGATCAACAATTCTGTACAACTATAAAAAAAAGAACAACATGTACCACAATGCATCACAGCAGAATGTGAACACAAAGCTATAACACAGTCAAGCAAACACACAACACCTGATGCATAGACAGATAATACTTCAGCCCCCACCCACATAACAACATTTGTCAACACCAATTGTCCATGTCCCCTGCCTGTTAGAACCGCACAATCACACATGCATCTAATTTTAAATCTAAAAGTACCCTAGTACATGAACATCTTGTACATTTTTCCTTCATAACACAATAATGACAGATATAGCATGTCAATTGCTGTCTTTCATACTAAAAGGGTCAGAGGTCATGTTGTCTTTGAATGGCCTAAATGAATCCCACTGCAGACCACACAACTCACACGCATTTTGACATGGTGCATTTCAGGTACCTGATAAAGGACATATGCTAGCTAAACTAAATATTGCATGTGCATGTCTGTCCACTCAAATGTATAGAACCTGTGCCAACTTGACACGGCCAGACGAATGACATTGTACAATTTCTGTTGCCCCCGTGCAGGTGATGCTGTTTACTCCCTGATGCCATGGCTGATGACACTCAACTTAACCATAACGTCCCTTTAAGAATGTTTTTTCAGTGAATTTAATAGGTTTTTCCTAGTGCACCTTTAATCTGCTACAAATCCCTTATTTAATACTCTTCCCAATATAGCAGATATGAAGTCCGCGGACAGCGCAGTAGTCCGCGAACGTTGGGCGGCACTTACAAGGCTCAGAATGCTAAGGGAGACCCAAAAAAGATGTACCCATCAACCAACAAACCGATGTACCTAAATCACAACTAATGTTTACAATATGCAAATATACCTTTTTGTACAAACACTCACGTTAAAAAATATGATTTTCTTTTATATAACACACGTTACAATGGAATGCACCAATCACAGACCATAACTGTACACTTCATATAATCTCCTCACTACAACTCTTCATACAGATTAAGAAACACCAGGTGCTTGTTGGACAACACATTCTCAATAAATAGTAAGTGCATTGTATTTATTTCTCTATTTTTAGCTTTCATTATAGGAAAATGTGTTATAAAACATAAGCCCTTTTTCTCTCACAGAAATGGCAAGCACGCACAATTGAATAGCTAAAGGAGTACTTGCCAAAAGAAGAAATGAGCAACAATGACTTCTCCAATGGTATACAATAGATATTTTAATGTTAAAAACAATGTATTTTGGACACACCTTACTAAAATAATAATTTCTATTTCTCTTACAGTACATCGTTTTCATGAAGAAACCACGGCCAAGTTGAATTATAACCAATTCCCAGAATCTCAAACAGGAGCCCTATCCCCAACTGTTAAATACTTAAATCATGAACTTGCCAAATCATCCCCAGCAAATTGTGAACATTTTAATGAAAGACGCTTTGATGAAACCTTCCTCCCTTCCTCCACTCATAATTATTGTACAAAAGTTCCTGATTCTCCCTTGTATGTTTCCCATTCCGATATCCCATCCCTTTTTTGAATTAATATATTGTGTGTACTATAAATGTTTTGTTTACTGTTTGTGTAATGTTTCCTATTTTTTTAAACTCCCATTATGAGTCTGTCTGGGGTTTCTGCACTCAAAATGGAGGTGCCCCCGGATAGTCGAGATCTCTGGAAATGTGTTTTCGTGTGACACACTTTTAAGTAGCCTGCGGACACCATGCCTGTTCTATGGACATCCAGCGCATGCACCCTGCGATTCCTGCCTGGTGGGTGTCTGACATCCCCGGATGTCATGTGACCGCAACCGTGCAGCCTGATGGCGGTGCCCGTGGTGTCCGTGACTGCAGACAGTTTAAAAGTGCTTTTCGAGCAACTCTAGGGTGTTTCAAGCAGGATCATTACCCTTGCACAGCACCCAGACACATTTTTGGTTTATCTGGCAACATTTTACAACTGTTCAAGGCCTTTCTGTGACTCGGTAGTCTACAGACAGTATGACTGTCTGCGGACGGTTCCTCTAAAGGGACCCACCCATTACCTTTCCTCATTCTCAATCTGGCTATCCAGGACAGAGCACATACTTTGCAGAGCTGTTTTGCAGATCTTCTTGGAGACCATCATGGCATCTGTTATGGCCATCCCCACTTCCCAGCTACCCCCGCCACCACCACCTCAACAACCAGGAGGGCCTAGAGAGGGGAACTAATAAGACTAAAGGAGATACCAGGTATTTGAACAGCAATCAAAGAGAAAACCTGGTGCAGGTAATCTGACAAAAAAAGATAGAAGAAGCTTATGCTCGCTGAAGGGGTTTGGAAAGGTCAATTGCTAGGAGAAGGGGATGGGACATATTGGTGATACTTCAGGCACAGTGATGCAGAAGTGGTGGATCCAGAGGAAGAAGAGCATGAAGTGGAGGAAGTCCCTGTCACCAGTACTCGGAGGGAGTCCTGGGTGTGGCTTTCTTTACAACTGTTATAAATGTCCCAAAGGCTCGTGCAAGCAAGGTTTGATGCACTGAGTGCAACGTTGGACTCAGTCATGGGAAACCTGGCTTGTATTACTACGGCACTACTTCAATGAGGCACCACACCAAATCAACCCACCAGACTCCTCTGAGAAAGGTGATACCTTAAGAGCAGGTTAACTTCCTCCACCCCATAATTTTCATCTGCTCTTGTCACCACAAAGGATACTCCCTTTCGTAGGCCCCTGCACATCCTGCAAGTCTGCAGACAGGGTGGTAGTCCACGGACATCTAAACATTTCAGGGTGTGGGATAGTTGAAATCATTATAATTGTTTTGTGTTAAACAAGGGTGGCTGTTAAAATACCCTTTTTTGGCTTTTACATATTTTTTTATTTTTGGTATTACAAACTGAACTACTTCATTATTTCTTCTCACTAAAAGTGCTTCAAAGCATTGTGAATGTTTTCCACAAAAAATCTGATTACCCACATCAGTTACCTTAACTCCATCTCGCTGAAAAAAATTGGCTCTATCAAATCTAATGTTCTCATTATCAAACAATGTCACAACAACATTGCGAACAAAAGCACACACAGGTTTATTGACATTGTGCCTCGCTTTTTCCATTTGCGGACCAAATTAACTGGAACGCATCCACATCTGTCTCTGAGCAATGCGTGAAGAAATAATGTTTGAATTAGGGAACATTTCCTTCAACTTTCCCAATATGTCCTTCATTGCAAACTGTAACAAAATTCCAATCATGTTCCCCAAACTTTTCCCACCACAATGAATGATAATAATGTCTGGATGTTTCAATTGAACCATATTTGCACAAAATGGTGGGAGCAAGTCAACCCACTTCATGACTCACACTCCATACCAGAAGAAAACGTACAATCAAGGGAATCCAAGACTTTTGGCTATTCCACAATGCTCAGCATACACCTTCACTCAGTGGACCCAAGGGTCCCCCAAAATCCAAACACTCTGCCTGCTGAAAGACATTACCATGACCATGTTCAATCCTCTCACAACTCCTGCTAACAAAACTCCTGCTACCATCTATTTCTGTTCACCGCACCCAGGAAACCAGATTGGCTAACCCCCCGATGTGCGCTAAGAGCCACGACTGTCCTCGGAATTCGCAGTCCCACATCCATGCCAGGCTACGTCAAAAGACATGGATCTGGCATGTGCTGTCAGCAGACTACCAGAGTGTCCGTAGACAGATCATCCAATTGAAAGAGGTGGGGAGGTTCACACATAATTTAAACCATTTATTATGTACTGGTGTCTCTTAAAAGAGCCCTTTTTTGTTTTATTTTCATAATTTGTTTTATTTGCTTTTCTGATTTTTATTTCCTAAAATGATTTACACATTTTTCATATGCACTGTACATCTTGTTCACTTAAACTTTCTCAGTACATTTTGAATATTTACAAGGAACATCTGATTCCGGTAATCAGTAAAATTCACTCCATCACTCAGAAAAATGATTGCATCATCCACCTTCATGTTTTCAATTTCAAAAGATGCCAAATATAGTTGAGTAACGTACCCCAAACTATTTCCTCCACAATGAAGAATACTAATATGTGGCCATTAAAAGTGAGCCATGGTCTTACAAAATGATAGTAAACTCACCCAGTTTAGCCTAGGCATTGTATACCAGCAAACCTCTAGTTCCTTCCTCCAAAGCAATAGTACTAGAGATGCCACACAACTCAGTGTACCCTTTCAAATTATTTACCCAACAATCTCCCATCATCCACACAGTGTGCTTTGCTTGAGCACTAGCCACATCCATCTTCCTACACACAACCATCAAAACACCTACTGCACACTCTTCCTGCAAACCACAACAAAAACACCTCATTAGCTAATCCCCACAGTCCCATTTCCTTGCCAGGCAACCTCAAAAGACCTGGATGTGGCACATGCCAGCCACAGACAACCACAGTGTCTGTGGACGTCGTGGCCAGTCAAAGGGGTATGGGGAAATTAAACGCAATTTAAGTTATTTAATCATTAGTGGTGGCTCTGAAAATAATTTATTTTTTATTTTTTTGGGTTTGTTAACAAATACCTTTTTTCTCTTTATTTTGTTTTTATTTAAAGTAGTACTGTACTCTCTACATCCTCCTTTACAATTTCCTTGCAGGAACTTCTTCAATGAATTCCAAAAATTGTAAAGGAAAATTGCATTTCCAACATATGTTAATTTAACTCCATCTTGACAAAAAAATTCACACCATGAGAACTTATATTATAATTCTCAAAAGATGACATTCCTGCAGCATATAAAAAAGCAGATACACAGTTATTGACAATCTCCTTGATTCTTCAGTTTGAGGAATGAAAACGGTTGGTGGATGTCGACATGTGTGCCTCTGGTTTATTTCCCAAAAAATAATCTGAGCCACAGGAAACAGTTGCATTAGGCTTAGAAATCCTTCAGCGCAACTTGCAAAGACACTGGATTCAAAAACCCCAAACTCTCCCCTCCACAATGCACAATCACAATGTCTGGGCATTTAAAGTGAGCCATACTCTCACAGAAATGAAAGCAAGCTTGCCCAGTTTAAGTTGCATGCCAGAAAACTTCCACATCTGCCAATCCAATATTCCCAGGTATGCCATGATTATCAGCATACACCTTCCATTACTGAATTGAAGAGTCCTCCAGAATCCACACAGTCTGCCTTCTCAAACACAAAGCCACAGCGAGTGTCACTGCTCTCACAACTCCTGCAAACAAAACTCCTACTACCCTCTCTTCCTGTACACCACACCAAGCAAAACCGATTGGCTAATCCCCACAGTCCCCATTGCATGCCACGCATCCTCAAAAGACCTGGATGTCACACGTGCTGTCTGTGGACTGGACTACTGTGTTGTCCATGGACCCCGTAACACAAAAGCAGCCCTTCTACCCTTTCCACTTTCATGTTATATACACTACCTCATTGGCTGCTTTTAAAGAGTCACACATCCATCCACCAATCACATCCAAAGCCTCTACACCCAACTCAGTCATCTCACTTCAACGCTTCAGATATACACTTGCCAAGATTTCTATTTCCAGATTCATCAAGATCTGCATGTAACAGAACATAGTACAGGTTTGCCTCTATTTAAAACTCTTTCACAAATAAATGCATATAAAGGGTTCCTGCTACATTCCCAGCAATAAGCTTCCCAATAAGCATATTCTCTTATTTAACCAATCTAGCAAACGCCATGCATTTCAGCATTCATCACCTGCTCATATAAAGCAGCAAACAATTGCAATGCTCTGCCTTCAAACTGTTTTTATTTACAATCCTTGTGATGAAAGTTAAAGAATGCTTGTGTGCATACATAGTAGCACTGTGTTACTGTTTCATCAAATAAAGGAAAAGCACTTAAACTACTTCTGTAGACCATTTTTAAATGGCACTTAGTGTCTGACATTTTAATATGTTGGCAGCACATGCATACATCCCAACATCACCCATTCCAATGTATTGGTGTGTCTTAAGTCTTTCTTTTTCCTTTGCATTCTGTCACTACCAATGCCACTTCTCCCATAATTAAACACAAACAGCAAGTCCCAAAATTCAAAGAAAAAAAACACAACTAACTTTGAGATTCAAAACTGTGACATGTACATCGAATAAACATACCAAATGCTGTACTTTTCAAAATATGTTTGGAAGCTTTTTTAAGAAAGTTAAAAAATGCATTTCTGCATTTAAAACAGCACTGTGTCACTTTTTTTTAATAAAAGAAAGTAAAAGGAGATAAAATAGATGTGTACACCATTTGCTATTGGCAGTCAGTGTGTGCCAATTTAATATATGCACAGTACATGTATACCTCCTAACATAACCCTTTCCAATCTTCAGCTGCTGTATTGCTCTCCCCCAAAGTGCACGGAACAACGATAAATCATCAATGCAAGTATAGAGCAAATACTTTGAACGTAGACAGATGCAATAACTCACAGCCATGCATTCTTAGAAGATGATCAGCTCTTATACGGCTATTTATTCAAGGTTTAGAAGAACATAGAAATAACTCACAAAATAATATGGACATAGATCACAGAAGAAGTAAAGAATTCAAAAGGAAATACATCACCTTGAGCGTAACAGGATTCCTCATCTCGTCCAGAAGCGGCTGGAAGACCCCGGGAACAGCCAGGCCGAGAGCACCACAGCTCACAGGAGGGCCGGACGTAAGCGTCCTTCTCCAGCTGAAGTCTCACCTGACCACCTCCGGGCTGCCGCATATATACACACTCCACAAAGGGGAGTCAATTCTAGAACCTTCTGGAAATTGCACTTGCGCAGTTGAGGAACAGCCGTCGGTTGCCAGCTGGGTCAATCGAGAGCTCCCTCAAGAAGCATAGTGCCTCCCTTCTCTAAATACACGCTCCACGGAGAACAGTAGCAAACCATAACAAAGTTAGCTTTCCCAGCAGAAATGTCCTTGACCGCATACCAGGTTTGGAAAGCATGTTTTTCTCAGCACAGTGAATCTAACACTCAGCAAAATGTGTGCAGCTTTTCACTGCAGCATGAAGTAAATATCCATCATGGCTCCGAGCGCTCCCAGAATGCATTGCGCACCAGCGCCATTTTAGATCAAGCATAACAGCTGCTTATGCAGTGCAACTTTTTTCTCTACATTCTGTGACGTGTGCTCCAACTTTCACAGTGGTAAAAGTGGAACTACAAGTTCCATAATGCAAACAAAAATCTAGGACTACATATACACCTACAGATTAGAATGCATCATATTGGCAAGCATGTATATACTCCTAACAAATTAAACTTACACAAACCAACTGCAATTTAAAAGTGTACAACAAATCTTTTCCATCAGCTTTTCTTCTCTTTTACAAAACGTTACAATGCTTCTACAGATGCACATACGCATTACTTAACTTTCATGAAAATGCTCCTAAAAGCAACCATTTTTAACCTTCCACCCATTTTATAAATGTTTGCCCCACCACTCCTCCTTCCATTGTAAATATGAACCTTGCTTCTTAAAGTACTTCACCATTACCGCATATCCCCACTAATTTTCTTTTACAATTACAGGAAAGAAGCACATGAATGAAATCAACAACCAGAAAACGAATACCTTCACATCCGACAAGGTGCATTAATGTACCAGGTATATGTATTTAATAATAGCAGCACAGTTCCACTATATATATATATTTATTTTTATTATTTTTTTTTTATTTTTATTGTGTTTAACTGTTGTTAGCAGTTTTTACAAAAAAAGAGGAGAAATCCTTTTTCCAAGTGCATTTTCCAGATGCTTGTCCCGGAGGGCTAAGTCCTTTCAGGGGCTTTCTAGTCGATCGCAGATGGCGTCCAGCTTCAAACTGTGTAGGAAGTTTACCACTGCGATTACTGGTCTTCCATTTAGCCCATTCATTAAGTATGACCACCAATAGTCCTCATCCATTCTTGAAAAGTTTGAGTAGAGGTGACCTAAGTGAGTGTCTCTGTTACCCGTAGTTCCTGGGCATTGCAGGATCAGGCGTTTCAGGCTCTCCTTTGAGTTTTGGATCAGGCAGAAATGACAGGAATCAGACGCGGAATTGCCTCGGGTTTTCAAGACCTTGTTTGTCTTTAGGATGTTCAATCTTGCTCTCAGAAAGGGCGAGCGGTATGTCTTGTTCGGGAACTTCAGTAGGTAACTGATGGGCTCATTTAGTTTTTGGGCAAAGGGTGGTAGATGGGCCACAGATTTGTAGTTAGTTGCAGTCTGTTGGGTATCGCACCAGTCTGCTTCTTTCAGTTTTTTTGCCGTTTTTCCCGGGTTAATAAGAAGCTCGTCCTCTGAGCTACCTATTGATTTTAGGAGGGCTATATATTATCCCAGACTACTCTTTTCAAACAAAGATTTCTTTCACTCTAGCCCATTATATTCAACCATTCACACTCTTACTATTCCCATCTACACACCACTATTGCAACACCAACTCTGTTCCTCAAAACAGCACAATCACCATTCAGATATCACCACCCTGCCACTGCCTTACTAATGAACCGAACACCATCACACCTGTGTACACTCGTATTCTCCCAACCATCCCAAAAAACTAAAAACAATTGTCATAGACAATAATGGTCCAGGGTATGAAACAGTGGAACAAACCATTATGGCAAAAGAAACTCTTATATTGAAAAGTCCCCAACAAACTTTGAACCAAATGCTACTTTCACCCAAACAAACTGTTCAGTGTACAAATGGACATGCAGCTCAATGTGTAATATATGCCAACAATCCTTTAAATCTTTATGACAATTCCTCAATCACTATGTGAGACTAAAAGACAAAAGTAAAATGAAAACTTTACAAGACATGGACTTCTGTCCAGCGCGCAGCCACACTGGTCTGCAAGGACATTCATTAGCCTTCCTTTTAGGAACTGCTTGTAAAAACACTTTTCACCACATCAAAATGTTAGCGACACACCATTCTACTATACAGAATCTTGCAAATCGACAATAGTATGCTAAAAATCCTGCTCTAGTACTGCAACATTTAAATAACATTCTCTTACATGGAACAGCCAAAGAATTCCTTCAAGAAATAGAGCACATCCAACGTAAATACTTTCAAACTGAAGGTGACTTAGAAAAGTCTGTACCTTTAGAAAACCTTACTGAAAACCTCATAAACACCAACGTCCTAATAAATACATACAAAAAGAAATAGCTATTTTTCAAAACACACATGCCGAAATACCAGAACAAATATGTGTCTGTTGCCGCAGAACGTTTTATAAAAAGAGTACAAATATAGTAGATCTAGCCTACAAAATAACAGACAATGAAGAATCCCAATGGCTCCAATTAGCTTTATATCTAACAGCAGAAGCTAAACACAAAATAACTAACCCTTCAAGAATGGGCACATACTGCAACACAAAGCTTGACAATAATCAAATGCCATCACGTACTATCACTAATAACCTGAGAGATCCCTTCAGAAACCAAAGATATTGACCTACATACACAAGTGTTACGCTTCCAAAAACATAAATGTGGCAAGTACTGCTGACGTAGATATACAAGAAAAGGGAAATACTATATCAAATGTCGCTTTGGCTTCCCTAGACCAGTTTGCAAAAAAGGACAAGTAAATAGCTCAATGACTTCTGTTAGACATATTGTAAAAGGCAAATCCTCTAAAAATACACACAACATTAAAAGGTATGAAGCATCCAAGTTCATTACAATCCAGTTATTTCCCTCTTGTGGAATGCAAACATAGACATACAATACATTGCAGACAATTCCAATGCAGTTGCAAGATATTTCACAGCCTATCACAGCCTATCTCACCAAAGCTGAGAAAACAGAGCTAAAGGACCTCTTGGAAGACACTATCACAGAAATTGTACAGCTTTGTTATACAACTGCTCTCCCATAAGGAATGCAAGTGCTATGAAGCTGCAAACTGTTTTACAGGTACAGCCTTAAATGGAAAATCTGAGCACATTGTCTGGCTGAACCTTGGAACAGTGTCATTCTTAAAAAGAGTACTAAAATCCTACTAAGAGGTATAAAATATGGCCACAGTTGATCGCAACAGCCAGAACATTTTAAAAAGCAACTGAATTGACACATACTATCCAAACAGTAGTACTGCTATGGAAAACATGTCTCTGTGTGACATTGCCCAAAACAACATCTACAAAAATGTCACACCAAATGAGACAACTGGCAAATATTCAGTCTCACATTGTGAATGAAGCCTATCAAAAATCACAAAACACAGTCTTATTTATCATATATAGTTATCATTTAAATCTCCACAACATAGAGAACTGTATTACATTGCCTTACTCAAACTTTCTAAACCTTGGAGAAAAGAAAAATAATTATTAGGTGACTATGGGCCTCATTCCGAGTATGGCGTTAAGGGATAGCGGCCACCGCTAACGAGAGCGGTGGCGGTAATCCCTTACCGCCATACTCCGAGTTCCCTTAGCGCCATGGTGCTTTTAACACCTGCTTTTAGCAGGCGTTAAATACCATGGCGCTAAGGGACCTTGATGTTAATTACGCCACCGTAATTTACGGTGGCGTAATTGACGCCTTCCCCACTCCCATTATGCCCTATGGGGCGAGAATGGGAATGGGGAAGGGTAAATGGGGATTGGGGAATTACCGCCCCGCCAACCTTGGAATGGGGCGGTAATTCCGCCAACCACCAAGGCGCTGCCGGTCCGGGTACGGCGTCAACCAAGGCGTTAATAGCGCCATTGGTTAGCGCCGTACTCGGAATGAGGCCCTATGACTCATTTGAAGCTGCATTCCAAGCAAATGAAAGCAGTATAACAAATGACAATTTCAAACAATAAAAACACATTTTGGACAATGAACGCCAACAAGAGGTAGACAACTAGCCAAAAACACTCCTGAGGGAAGTCAACCTTCCCTTACAGGAAGCCAAAGCCCAACTGGAGAACAACTCATTCTAAATGAAGCAGAGAACGCCATGACTGAGGTGGAAAATACCATGTACGAATATAAACAATTTGAGAAACAATTGTCAGTTCTAGAATCACAGCTAAATGATGAACAGCGCGCAATTTATCTAGAAGTCACTCAAGTAATTGAACATGGTTTTAAACATGCAACTAAAACCTGTAGTTGTAAACATGATACAACTCTGCTCTTGTATATAAGTGGTAAAGCTGGTTCAGGTAAAATATGCTTAATTAAAATAATCAGGACATTTCTACAAAATTTAACAAACAACAACCTTTTGGCTTGTTGGATATATTTTGGGATTATATCTATTGCTTTGTGGTATTCTTTTATTATGGTGGCATTTGGTGGTATTTTATAATTCTTGGTAATATATTGTGGTAACTTGTTGGAGTATTTTTATAGTAGTGAGACTAATTTCAGAATATTTCCTAATAATTGTTTTTATGAGGGTCACTAACAACAAACAAAATACTGGACTTGATACACTATAGATGCATGGCTCATGCCCCCTTGTGGTAGCTTATGTACAATACCACATGATGTCCTTTTGGCTGAGTTTCAACAATTGTAAAGTATGCAATGAAATACTGCACATTCATTCAATCTCTCTAAATAAACAGCAAACAGCAGCTACTTTACTTAGAGATATTTCTTACTGCGCACCTGTCTCTTTGTGCATATCAAATAAAAGAGACTGAATGCACAATACATCTAAAGAAACTAAAAGTTACTTTAGAATCAGATTTTTATTGCAAAATAGAAATGTGCAATTTACACAGAATTACACTTATGCAACCCACATTGTATTTCACAGTGATAAAGCTTTTAGCGCTTCAAGAGGAATACACTTAAAAAAATACAGTGAGACTTTGCAAAACATAAATGCAGGATTGCATGCACGTTAAACATAGACAGCACCTAATATGAAGTGACCTACTTAATCTCATTCAAAACAGCAGCCCCTCACTTAACGTAATATTTACCTAGATATGTTGACAGTATTTCTGATTAAGTCTGGCATTGAGGTCTTCCCCAATATTTCCGCCTGCCTTGCCTAGGGTCAATCCAGATAATGATCACTTCAATAGTATTTAATTAATTTAATTGTTTTTAATACTTGCTTAATGTCTGAGTTTGGTTGCTAATTGCGGATTCAGGATTCAAACCTCTGTTGCACTGCATGGTCATGCTTCCAAGACCAGCACATTGCCCCAGTGCTATCCTCCTTTCACAATAGCCTGCCAGCACTGAATTTTGTCTGCATAATCAGCCTATGTTACTTCGTCTCCCCGTGCCTGAAGATGAATGCCAACCACCCCCTCTCAAAACCCTTTTTATCAAATCCCAGTGTCACCCAAGGGAAACACCTCACCTTGAGCAGATCATTCCACTGAAATGGCATGTGATTTAATTGCTGGAAAGCAAAAGATACATATCTCCTTGAACTTCCTGCTGTAATACTATGCCCTGTTATCAGTAAAACAGATCTTCACTTTTTTTGGTTTATAACCCAGCGCAGATTCATCCTGCATGTTTAATTTCCCATTCCCAGAGCATCATGTATCTTCCCAATCTGCATTCAGCTTATTTCATCATGGACTACTTTGCACTAAATGTTATTAAGGGATTCAGTTACATGTTACCTGGGTATGGGTTAAATTAGTATGTTCATTTATATTAGTATTATATTCAGTGCAGCTCAGTCATTGAAATATCATCCTGAAGCAAAGTGCACATTTGAAGCATGTGCTATTTGCATTGGCATCTATTTAATTCTGCCTGCGATTCACAGTCTTGAGTCCAGAAATGAGTTTCACCGCCTGGGCCCCTTTTGCAGTTCAAACCCACGCTAACATTTGCATGCTAAAATGATGTAACTAACAGTTGAAATGTAGAGTCTCACTGTTAAAATTCAGAGCCCCTACTCCTACACTCTGTAGTAAGAGCCCCAACAGGTTTAGCTGCCTATAACATAGGAGGTGTAACTTTACACTGACTACTACTCCTCCCCGTAGAACACCAAAACAAATTAGAATACTACAAATTATCAGCAGAAGCTGCTACAGAAGTACAAAACATTTTAAAACAAATGAAGTGCTCCTGATAGATGAAGTAAGCATGGTTTCTGACCTCATGTTGGCTTTAATTTATCTCAGAATACACGAGGTCCAAAAAACCAACTACAAAGTACTGTTTGGAGGAAAACATGTTATTGTTTTCAGAGACCTCCAACAGTTAACACCAGTGAAAAGACAACCTATTTTAAATACATTAGGAAACAAAGAATACTGCAATACCCTCGGCAGCATCAGAAATGTAAATCTCTTGCAACATTTTCACTACAAAGAACTAACTCAAAACATGCGCCATCTGCAGACCTCACATATCCTAACATTAGAACTGGCCTGCTTACTAAAGATGCAAAATCCATCTTAAATAGTAGAGTAATCCATGAGCTATATATACAAAACACATTTACTCCTGATGTCATAGAACAATTAACTTAACAAAATATAAAATGTATGTCTTAATGCCAACCCACATGCAAACTGTAGTCAATTCAACAAGACAATGTTGAAAAAGGAACTGCAACCCATACTGCACAGACAAACTAGAAGTGCATGGCATGACAATTCCTAAGTGTCAACGGTGTCAGGTATTTCGATCAAATTAATTACCATTGAATTACTATCCATCAAAATGTATCCATCAAAATGCTTTTCCATCGAAAAGCATATTCATTGCATACATTTTGATGGATTTTAGGGTCACGGTTATGGTTAGGGTTCCATCGAACCTCTCCATATTTTTGATGGAAAGGTTTCGACTGATATGCACTTTTAATTGAAAAAAATGTAATTTCGATGATTTTTTTTTCATTGGTTTTATTTCAATAGATTTTCTTTTTGATGGTTAATTTTTGATGGAAAGACCATAAACTATGTAGTCAAGCAACAGCACTACTAAATAGCTTAGAAAAATGTATCTCCATCACAGCCGGATTGCAGAAAATATTGAGTTTGTGTCTAAACTACAGAGTCATTCTAAAACATGACCTTGACAAAGAACAAGGTTTAGTCAATGGACCAATTGATACAGTTGTTGGCTCCAAACGTGTCCACATGAAAAGAACATTCTGTTTGTCAACATTCACCTTGACAAACTTGCAAAAGTTAAATAAATTGGCCGACAATAGGAAGTTTCCTTCTTTTCAAAGACATGTACTTACGCAGAGAGCAATTTTCTCTATATCGCATATGCTGTCACTATTCACAAACCACAAGGTCTAACCCCAGATCAAGTCTTGATTGACGTTGGCAGCACAGTCTTTAAAGAAGGTATGAGATACATAGCACTTTCACATCTGTGTACACTCAATGGTCTATTCCTAGTTAACTTTGCTGCAAACAAAGTCAATCCTGACATTCCTTGCATCCTGGAATAGAACAAGCTACGGGCACCATAAACTCCTCATCTAGATATGTCCCTGTACCTCTAAAAAAGAAACTTTTTAAAAGACAAATAATAGAAACAGAAGTGATAGCAGATTTCCCAACATTACCACTGATAAAACAACCACCAACTCCAGCATCAAAGAATACAAAAACAAAACTGTCAAGTTCAAAATCAACTGCACATCCATCACAAAAGAAACACACACATCTCTCTTCTCCAGAAACAGCTACAGGCCCATAAAACAATCCACAAACAGAACTCTCAGGTCCATTTAAATTCAGAAACACAACTGCAGTAAATTGTTATGCTAACCTGAAAATGAATCTTTTCTTTCTATTGCCACTAACTGTTCACTTAAACGGCACGGACCAGTTGTGTTTGCAAATGCTCGTCCTTCACAGAAATGCCACAAATAATCCTGACAACACTTACAGTGTCTCAGGTATAAGGCAATAATTGAACAAATGTGCAGGAATGGTAACATTTACCATAAACAAACCGGAAGATCCACAAGAATTCCTAATGTACTTACTGCAAGTACTAGAAACGAAAAATATCCCTATAAATCAGGAACATGCATGTACTCTCTGCTACCATGTTTCACAAGACCACATACCTAATGAACGATTTGTATATGTATCCATATCAAATTTTGAATCCATTCCATTTCACCTGCTTCTGCAGAATGCAACTCATAGCATATATGCCCTTTTTGCAATTCAGACAATCGTTCCACCATACAAATAAGCTCACATAGCCAATATGTTATACTAATGCTTCTAAGGTACAATGCAGAGGGTACCAAAAATAACTGTAAGCTTACAGGCTTCACACACGGTGAAGTATCTCTTGGAAATAAAACCTTCACAACCATAGGTATGGTATACTACACTTGTGCCACAACCACTTCAGGGCACTACAATGCATATGTAAAAAAAAAAGTGGTTGGTTGGAATGTACCAATACCTCTGTTACTCCAAAACATATGTTACCAGAAATTTAACAAATGCCTACTTAATATTCCTGAAACTCAAATTTAGTCACTAAACAATAGCACAATTAACAGTTAGAATATACTAGTAGGTATCTAACTACATCTATAATACTACAATAGCACATTTGAAAGTCGATCTAGCTAGAGTACGCCAACAGGTATAAACTACTTGAAAAACACCCTTCATTGCAAAGCACTTCAAATACGCCATCTCAATTCTTGATTGTTTCGGGTGTCCATTAAAACAATGTGGTGTCCTCAGATATCGCGCCGTGTCCAGACATGTCCGTTCTGGCATGCCGCACATTTAATTAGTTTGTGGACAGCATGCCTGTTTGCAGACAATCATGCACATGTGCCCTGTGGATCCCACTCCATTGGTTTCCCGTCGACACCCACCATTGCCACAGCAACCAGGGGCATCATGATGTTACCACACCCTTGCAGCATGATGGTGTGTCCACAGAGAGTCTATCACTGTGGACAGTTTAAAACTGCATCTTCGGCCAGTCTACGATGTTTCAAGTTGAAAGTTTACCCTTCCAGAACTCCTAGAGCTATTCTTAGTTGATCCGGCAACTTTTTACATTTCTACAAGGACTATACTTTGCTCTGTAGTCCACGGACAGTTGCACAGCCCACAAACAGTACCTCTGAAGGTACCCACCCATTAGGTTTAGCCATTCCTAATCTAGCACACCAGGAGAGAGCACTGGATTTCAAAATGACTTTGGAAATCTTTCACCCTACATCAATGGCATCTGCTATGGCCATCCCTACTCCTTCCCAGAGGCCATCACAACCACCACCACCACAACAACCTAGAGGGGCTGGAGAGGGGAACAGGCGTGGAGACGCAGAATATTATGAAGAGGAAGAGAAAGATTACGTACAGGAAGTGTCTACTACTAGCGTCCTGAGTGGGTAATGGGGGTGGCGGTTTTTCACCATTGTTGGGGGTGTACCGAAGGCTCGGGCAGCCAAGGTGAAATGCATGAGTGCGGGTCATACTTGGTCATGGAAAGCCTGAGCTGTATTCCTACGGGATCACCTCAATTTATTTTAATGTTCATTATAATGTGCTGATTACCAGTGAGTGGTTTCTAAGCGCAGGATCGGGATTCAAACCAGTTTTGTGCTGCGTTGTCTTGCTTCCAAGATACATGTGTTGCCCCTGAGCTATCCTTCCTCCTTCCTTCATTCTGATGTCATCTTTGATGTCTTCGAAAGTGGTGGTTTCTTAGCTTACCATAACTGGTGAATTTCTGGGGGTTTTCTGTTTTACTTGTAACCATAATGTATCTTTAACAATGTTTTTTAACTGAATTTCATAGGTTTTAATTCGTGCGACTTAACCATAACATCCCTTTAACAAAGTATTTTCCCTTCATGCGCTACCACACCAGATCCAACCTCCCGGGTGCTCTGAGAAAGGCTATTCCTTTCTCAGGGACAAGCAGGTTGACTGCCTCTACTGCTCCTGCCACCACACAGGCTACTCCTGTGGGGGCAGAGGATCCCGGCGGCCATCTCGCAGGTCAAAAAGAACGCTGTTGACCCTTATGTTTTGGGTGTCACAGTGCTATGTTTGTATTGCGATGAACCGATCTGCAGGGGGAGCAATTTCAAAGTGCTTTCCAGGCCATGGCCAAGGAGCGTGAGAAACACTGCAATCCACCTTAAATAAAAAATAAAAAATCACAAAATACAAAAAGAAATGGTTACTTTAGGAGCCACCATTCACAGTTAAAAAAAAATCATAGGACCCTTGGCAGCATGCATAGTTTACAGACACCAGGAAAATTCGAGGCGTGGGGAGGGGAAATGAAAATCATTTTAATTGTTGTTCGTTAAAAAATGGTGGCTCTTAAAAACGTGTTTTTTTCTATTTCTGGCTTACATTTTTTTGATTATTTGTTTTTATGAACTAAACTAACAAATGTTCTACTAAACGTAATGTTTTCTAACTTTCACAAAAAGTGCTTCCAATTTTTTTCTGTTTTTCCTTTTTATTTTCTTCAACTACTAAATAATCTGTATGTTATGTGTTCACAGAAACTGCTTCAATGCATTTTGAAAGTTTTTTTTAAAAAAATCTGATTGCTCACATCAGTCAGATGCACTCAATCTCTTAGAAAAATTTGGGAAATATCAAATGTGACATTTGCATTATGGAAATATGTCATTCCAGCATCCCGCCAAAAAGCACATACAACTTTGCTCACATTGCGCCTTGCTTTCTTAATTTGTCCACAAAATATAGAAATGCATCCACATTTGTCTCTGAGCTTCCGCAAACACATAATTTGCAAATGGAGCAACAGTTCCATCAACTTTCCAAATGTATCCTACATGGCAAACTTTAATGCAATTCCGGTAACATAGCCAAAACTGTTGCTTCCACTGTGAACTACAATGATGTCTGCATTCTTCAAATGAACCATATTCTCACACAAGGAGAGGAATTCCGTCCAATTCATTTGTCAAACTCCATACCGTGAAACTTGAAATTCATCTAATCCAAGGTACTTAGACAATCCACAATTCTCAGAATAAACCATTAGCTAATGGATTCAAGAATCAACCATGATACAGACACTCTGCTTCCTCAAAGCCATAGCCATAGCCATCTTCATTGCACACAACAAAGATAACTTTTGTTACCCAGTTTCCTGTACACCACACGCACGAAACCTGATTGGCTGATCCCAAGATGTCCGTGGACATCCAAGACTGTCTGCGGTCTCTGTAGTCCCCTTTCCATGGCTGGCATGCTTAAAGGACCCGCATGGCACGTGAGTTGTCTGCAAACTACCACAGTATTCGTGGACAGCATAGCACAGGGCAAACCTTTTACCTGTTTTACTTTTATGTTTTGGGACACGCCCTCATTGGCTGCTTTCACACAGTCACACATACATCCACCATCCACCAATCACATCCAAACACTCCACCTGTAGCCCTGTCATCTCAGTGTAACACTTCAGATGTACTCTTGAACTTTCAGGCCGTGATTCATGGAATTATTTGCATGTAAAACAGGGATTTCCGTGATATTCTGCACGCAAATTCCCATTTGTCAAACATGGTTTTGCCGGTAGAATGACACGCAAATGTCTGCATCTAACAAGACCATAGTACAGGTATGCTTGTATTTTTTAAAGTATTTTTTTCAGCTCTTTTACAAATGTATATATACATGGTTCCTGAACTTACCCTTTAATAAGCTTCTCAAAAAACATATTCTCTTTTTTAACCACTCAAGGAAATGCCATGTATTGCAGCATTCAGCACCTGCTCACATCAAGTGCTGGTTACTTACAATGCTTTGCATTTAAACATGTTTCTTTTTAGGAGCCTTTTCATGAAAGTTAAAAAATGTGCATTTATAGCAGCACAGTGTGTAACTTTTTTTAAAAGAAAAATTAGATGGAAAATATTTGAAAATATTTGTACAACATTTTTTAAATGGAACTTGGTGTGTGGAAGTTCAATATATTGGCAGTACTTGCATACTGGCCAACATGACCCATTCCAATCGTGGGTGCTTATCTAGTCTTGTTTTCTTTCTTTTTCTTTTTGCATTCTGTGACTTGTGGTACCACTTCTCCCATTACACAACTCAGACTCCCACAATGCAAAAGATTTATTTAAAAAAAACAGAATTGAATTGGAAGATTCGAAAGTGTGACATTTATATGGAATGGAAAATTGAAAATACAGTGTGTTTAAAAATATTTCTTTTAGGAGCATTTTCATTAAAGTTAAGAAATGCATATATGCATTTATAGCAGCACTGTGTGTAACTTCTTTGTAAAATAAAGAAAAAGCAGATGCAAATGATTTGTACAACATTTTTAAATGCCACTTAGTGTGTGGAAGATTAATATTTTGGCAGTGCATGCATACTTGCTAACATGGCACGTTCCAATCTGTAGGTTATGTGCTATAAGTGCACATTTGCATTTTTTAACTTTCATGAAAATGCTCTTGAAACTAAACATTTTTAAATAGTCAGCATTTTCCATTGTTCATTCTGTATAAATGTCACACTTTCCAACCTCACTCATTACATCCCTTACACTGCCATCATTCTCCACCTGCTCACACTTATCTGTATACCGCCAACATATCTATATACAACACTTCACCTTACATATAAAGTACTCTTCTTTTCCAACCACTTCTATAAGACACCAAACACTGCTGCAACAGCAATCAATCATTGCATTACCACTAGGCCAAGGTTTCCCTAATGTTTAAAAACACTACAACAAATTACAAATACATTACACCAAAAACATAGCACTTCTTTTATTAAAATCATCAGCACAAAAATAACTTAGATATGCACCTTTTTCTCACACCCAATTTCGCCTGTTTCTTCTAATGTGCTAAACGGCACTACTCATACTCCAATTGTTCTGGCGACATAGTTAAGACACTTTAGTACACCACCCATAAATCAACTTCATTAACTCTTTTTCCCAACAACTCCTTCTACCTTCATAAATAACAACTTTGCTTACTAAAATTACTTCACCATTACCACATGCATCCACATGCATCCATACATCCACTACCTTTCTTTTACATTTGCAGGAAAGAAGAAGATTGCTGAAGACAGCAAAGTACATTAATATTGCATGTACATCTCTCTAATTATAACAATGTACTTTCACTATATATAAGCATAAAATATTTTTTTCGAATCAACATGTATATTTTTGTTACTCATTATATTGCAATATTCACCCTCTTTCTATTCCCATCTAAACACCACCATTATAACACCCAGTGTTTTTTTGAAAACATCATAATGTTCCTACGTATTCAATCACACCACCACCACCCCCTTACTCACTAACCGAAGCCCATCACACCTCTACATACTCCTACAACTTTCCACTCTTACAACCTTCCCAACCACACCTATCTTCTCACTAAACAATCACACAACACTCCATTCTTCTCTGCAATCACACCCAGACACTCATGCACAATACGTGTATACACATTTCGACTTTCAAACCAAAACTTTTTTTTTCCCAAACAGACAGAACAGAATGACTACTAAAAAGCAAATTATCCTTTCCCACCCTTGTAGGTGCTTTAGAGTGAAGCGAGTCCCATAGATAGACAGGGGATGTGCCAGGGGGGAGAGGGATGTGCTAATGAACTCGGCACAAACACAATATTGCAATTAGAGATGCATAGACCTAGTGCGCGCATATAAAGAGATGCCATTTTGTAACTCTGATGAACACAGTCAGTCCTGCATGCCTGAGTGGTAAAACATAGGTCCAATGAAGAAACCAGAATAGGCCCAAACTTAGAGAGTAGATGAACACGTGCTGCTAATTCCCACAGACACTTCCCTTTGTCCTTTTACTTTTGTGGTTATTTGTTATCCTAGAAAGGAAGGCGCTCTGCAAGGCAATGAGACAGCACCAGTTTCCTTGCGGTGCACATTCATCACAGCCAGGCCACCAGAAGTAAAGGCAACCACCACTGACCCAATCCAAGGACCACTGCATTCCATGATAGTGGGCAATCTCTGACCACCAGCAATATAACTAATGGCCATAAATATCTAAACAAACAACCATTTTGCCTTATCCCATAAATACACCTTTTGTAGTATGAGGTACAGGGCAGGGAGGAATACATTATAGCACAAAACCAGGGTGGATATCTTGGGTGAGTAGAGTGTGATATGAACCGAGCAGAGAATTTGTGGGTCAGCATTACTGTGTTCCTCCCCCTGTGCCAGTCCCCAAGTTTCCGAGGTGCATGCCATAATGATGTAGTAGTGTTATCGTACAATAGTAACCCTGTGTAATGCTTTCCTTTAGATGTCTTGCAGGGACAAATGTACTTGGTGGTAGGTAGGGTGTGTGCTTCTTCCCTCTTCCGAACTGGCGTGATGAAAGAACCAACACACTCCATCCCCACCGAGTTTGCCGACTAGTACCTTGGCCCGGCATACAGTGTGGGCAGGTGTGTTTTGGGATTGTTGTAAGTGGGTGCTTGTCCCTCACTCCCAAACTCCTCTGCCTTTCCCCCTAATACTGCTAGCTGGCAGTCGTGCAGGCTCACCTTCAATTATAGACCAGCTGATACTCATGGTTCTGGTGATTAGCAATGTCCCAGGTAAGTAAGTCTCTAAGTAGCTGCATGGCACGAGCCTACCAATGTAGTTTGTAATCTTGAATGTTTTGCATCAAGCACTAGCTGCTTGTCAATGTTTGTAGTCACTGCGTAGCATTGCAAAATGTTCACACTGCTTGATTATGGCATTAATATCCTGACTTCTTCTCCCTCTCCTGCAGGCTGGAATGTGCCCGGGAATGCTGCAGATGAAATCACAGAGTGGGGAGCAGCGTTCAAAGTTGTCAGGTAATCGTCTTGGAAGCACAGCGGGCTGCGATGCAGGTATGAGTTCTAACCTGAGTTGTTTGTTTCCCCTTTCAGGTTCACTGTGGCTTCTGAGAGAGTGGACCGTGTCCCAACAGGTATGTGTAGCAGAGTGGGGTACCCGGAAGAAGTGGAGAGCAGATGGGGAATCTCACGATGGTAAGTACGGTGTGGAGCATCCAGCTGAAGCGGAGAGCTGAAAATGTCCAATGCTGGTAAGTATGGTTCGGAGCATGCAGCTGAAGCGGAAAGTAGGTGAAGTCCAACACTGGTAAGTATGCAGAGCTCTGTTGTATATTTGTACAGGATGAAGAGGATAAGTGTTGCACTGCTGACATTAAAGCAGGAAAAACGCTAAGCGTGGGGTGCGGCCCAGGGCGTGGTTATATAACCCTGGGCTGCACCCTTGTACTCTAGACCAGCAGGGATGTTTTCAATACAGTTTACTTGGGGGGGCGTTTTGGATACCATCAACTGCCCCGATTTGATGGTGGCCATCTTGGGACAGGCTACGTTGATTACTGTACGGCTTCCTGTGCCAACCAGCCATTATCCTCACCCAAAGCCCCGCCAGAACAAATGTCCTGTTTTAGACTTGCCTGGCACTCCCCAGGGAATCATGACACCCTGGAAGAGCAACATGTGAAAAGCCTGACCTTCAGTCCCTGTAGAGACAAGCCCAGCTAACTCCACATGAGGGAAGACAAACAGACGAGACTGAAGCCAATCATAGCCTGGCATAACCTATGGAGCCATGCGAGTTTCGACCATATGTAATGATGTCACTGAAAACGCTGTGCTATAATGTGTTGCTCATGCAAAACCTGTCAGAACGTTCTGAGCAGCAGAGCCCTTTGCTTGCACCTTTACTATTTTTTACAATTACATGTTATCCTATCCAATCCCTTGGCCTTTTTTCCCTAGCGCATTGTATTCCTTCTGGCGTGAGACTACAGGGGCGTGCCTTCAATTGGTGACCCTGACATGATCCCAGCACCTGCTTACCTTTGTAGGTATCCAGGCAACCTCTCTGGAAAAGCCACACCCACCTACAGTGACAAGCCCCAAAAATGCATGCTTCCTAGTGGCCATGTAGGAGCCGTATTTGCATAATCCTGCCTGCTATATGGAGCAGGGTGCTGCACCAAGGAGAGGTGCAGGCCGGTGTTGGAACCCCGTGAATGGAGAAGTTCAGGTGAGCATGCACATGTGAGTATAACAATGCAAGGGATAACAAGTTGAGGATCGTTGTATGGAGAAGAGTGTACAGTGTGAACACGCAGCAAGTGCAATTGGAAGTGTGGCATGTTTGTAGCCTATTGTGTTTTTTGGTTTTATTAATTTTGTAAGAAGAATAATAAGGAAGAAGAAAAGAATAGATAGGGAGCCTTCCCGAGTGAGGGAGGAATGTGGTACCACAACTATTGTTTAACGAAGAAGGAAAGAGGAAAGACATAGGAGTTCCATATAGTTAGAGAGCTTGGACATAGTAGTGATTGTTATTTTAGTTAGTTATTTTAGTTTGTTATTTTAGTTTGTTATATCCATGTATTTTTATTGTATAGAATGGATGCCCAGGAGGGGAGTTGTGTGGTTTGTGTGCCTGTAAGGAGTGTGGTATGTGGGGGGTGGAGGTATTTTTGGGAAGGCAGAGGGAGGGGGGAGTTGAACTGTGGTTCTGACAACATCTGCATAACCACATATCTCTAACACATTAGCACAAGCGCAGGTTTACTAGCAGACACATGGGGCACACAACTATGGGGGGAGAGATGCCAATAGAGTACATATTCAAGGCCCTGCAGTGGTACTGTGAGAAGATTAAGAAGTATCACAACCAGTGGGTGACTGAGACGAGACAAGGGGGATGTCCTGCTCCTGGCCAGAGCACGGCTCCTTTGACAGAAGTATGCTAGAACACATGTCCATCTTTTTGATAGCAAACTATAAAGGGAAACCAATTCAGAACAGAAGGGAGATATTTAACCTCTCGAAAATGTTTGAGGATACAGAGGATCCCAAGGGGGAAGGAGGGGCTCCCAACCATAGTAAAAATGCAGGCCTGAGTGAAGATGAGAGGGGCTTGAAGGGGATATATCCTTTACCCGCCTATCCCGCTGTACAATATACAAACCCAAAATATCTGTCAACAGGTACGAATGTATCAACACCAGCAACAACACCCCCCCCCCCATATGCCTCCTCCAGCGGTCACAGCACATGCCGATGTGAGCTCAAGAGACCTAGAAGTGGCACTGTCCTCGACATGAACAGAACTAGCAAGACAACGAGCAGCATGTGATGCAACAAAGGCAGGCACACCGGTGTTTCCGGCGATGGATGAGTGAAAGTCAGGAGATTTATTATCCAGAATAGACAATGCTCCCATAAAAGCTGTAGAGGTACAGTGTGATGGTGACACAGACAGCTTGGGTTATGAGAATGTCGGGTCCCGTAGGGGAGATGTAGATGAGTGGAGTTAGTTTCATGAAGTTCAGGACAGTGAAGAGGGGGAGGCTGAACAGGCGCTCCAACCCACCCCGAGGGTAAAGAGCTTATGGGATGGCATGTTGAAGGAGAGGTTTGGCAGGATGGCAGTAGCATGGCAAAAGGGAACTGTAACCAAGGGCGGAAGGAACAGACAGAAAATGCAAATGCCCCTCATACACAAGTGGGCAGGGAGGCCACAATATGTACCGTGGGCACAGATAGACAAGAATAACCTAATAAAAACGCTTTTGGCACTCCTGGCGGGTGCAGGGAAGTGGATATATGCTTTTGAGAAGCACACCGCAGGAGTACCCTTAGCAATAGGAGACATGAAAAGCCTATTGGTGGTCGTAATTGGGGATCAGGATGCCAATGTGTGGGTGAGGGCAGGGTACCCCAGGAGTAACACTGAGCCATGACGCTCACGATGGAGCATTGTTTAACAAGATCAGAGCAAAGGTTTGGGATGCACTGTGGCGAGCATTCCCATGCACGCCAGATTTACAGTCCATTATGCAATGCACAATTGGCGATGATGAGGACGCCGCACATTTCATCCTTAAGGTCCAAGAGATGTGGAGGGCAGAAACGAGTAACGCCTGGGACCAGTCAATACCCTTTTTCTATGTTATAGTAAAACAAGGCCTGCCCAAAGAAGTACAAAATGCGCTTGATGAGATTGTAGGGGTCGAGGCGAAAGGGTGGCCTGAAATCCAAAGAATTATAGTGCATCATTGTAGGAGAGTAAAAGAGTGTGAGAAAGAAATGCTTCCGAGGCGACAGGCAGAGGAAGCGTAACTGGGACAGAATAAATTAGCCAAAGTGGCATTAGTGGCATCAGAACAGACGACCACCGAGATGGCAGAAGAAGGGTATACCGCTAGCCGTACAAATGCCAGGATAGCTGCAGTGTGGGATGAAGAAGGATGAAGAAGGACAAGGACAGTGGGGTGGAAACCCGCACTTCCAGGGGCCACAGCGGCAAGGAAGACAGCAGCACGGATGAGGTTGGTTCAAGAAATCAAGGGTAGGGGGTTTTGGGGGAATGGGAGCCAGAGGGTTGGGAACGGGACAGTGTTGGTCCTGTGGGAAGTGGGGGACTTTCTCTCTCTCTCTCTCTCTCTCTCTCTCTCTCTCTCTCTCTCTCTCTCTCTCTCTCTCTCTCTCTCTCTCTCTCTCTCTCTCTCTCTAGATTCACTTGGTAGATTCAGGCGCTGAGAAATCACCTATCAGTGAATGTGACTTCCCGCTATCTGGCAAAACTCTTGACATGCAGAGATTCTCTGGGGCTGTTTTAATGGCTCCGTATATGAAAGATTTGGGAGGAAGGGTAGTAGGTGCCCCCCTATTGCATTTTGAGGGCTCTCCTGTCAACTTGCTCTGCAGGGGTCTGCTTAGCAAGTTCAACATGACGATCTCATTCACAGACAATGGAATTGTGTGCGCCATGGCAGGCATGTGCTCAATGAAAGTGATGCTTGTGATACACGTGATGTGGTGGTGCGAGGCATCCCCGTTGATGAGACATGTTCATCTACGCATAACAGAGCTTGCGCAGGCAGTGCCGCAAATTACCAAAACCTGATGAAGATCTGCCAACTGATTTCATTTTCCATCCTGAACTGTTCCCAAAGTTAGTGGCATTCACCATACTGTCCATAGATCTGCAGAGGTTGATAGTATCAGCCAAGTGAATTCTGGTCCTAGGTTTGGACACTCACGGATGCTAATGGCGAACACACCTGTGCATTGACCCCACTGTACCCCTCAAGGAATTAACAGATGCAGACCTTTTTGAGGATAATGACGGCGACTGGGAAATAATAATTGAGATTTGCATCCTCTGCGATATCATGGTGCAGTACAGGAGAGTGCAAAGCCCCCTCATGGCCGTTGTTGTCCCACCCCCATTCACTCTAGGTGACTTACAACATGTGCTGATTCAGCTGTGGACAACATACACATTTACACATGGCAGAAAGCACTACGAGCACAGTTGTTTGCCCAAGGGTATTGCAAGAGTCCTGGCATATTTAACAGGTTATTGCACGAAGACCTAGGTAACATCCATGTGCCAACACGGTCCTCCAATACATAGATGACTTATTGGTGTGCAGTGAAAGTGAGCAGGACTACCGCAGAAAATCCATCACCCTGCTGAAACCGCTAGCCCGCAAGGGTTATAAGGTTAATGAGGCCAAGATCCAATACTGACAGATAGAAGTTCTGTATCAAGGGCAACGCATTTTAGCTGACAGCAAGAGATTTATACCTGACAGAGCAGCAACAGTGTGTGCAACGCCTAAGCCAGTTCCAGTAAAAGACATGCAGAAATTCCTGGGGTTGTGCAACTAATACAGGGTGTGTATTCTGGACTACTCAGCATACATAAGGCCACTCTTCCAAGGCCTCAGGGAAGCACAAAAAGGCAGTCATAAGCTATAATGGACAGCAGACATAATGCAAAGTTTCAATGACCTGAAAGAAGTGATTTCCACAGCTCCAGTTCTCGCCTCCGCAGAATACACACAGGAATTGCACATATTTTCATATCAAACGGCACAATTATGATAGATGTAGTGACACAGAAGAGCACAATGGGCCATAAGTCTCTGGCCTACTATAGCGTTACACTATACTCAGAAATGCAAGGATAGTTTGCATGCCAACAAGGTCTCGCTACAGCTGCCTTCACCATCAATAAGAGCTCCACAATTGTAATGGGGTGCTCAGTAACATTGTACGTGGAGAACTCAGTATTTGCAATCCTAGAAAGACCGAAGTCCACTGTCACCACTCAGAGAGCATCGGTTTACGAGATTATCATCTCAAGCCTTTCCATTTATTTATTTATTTTTGCATTTATTTGCAGCGCACATAACCCGTAGGTATCTAGGCGGTATTTTTGTTGTGGAAGAACAGGTTATTTATAACGTGTTCATTATTTTTTCAGGGAAGCACAAAAAGGCAGTCATAAGCTATAATGGACAGCAGACATAATGCAAAGTTTCAATGACCTGAAAGAAGTGATTTCCACAGCTCCAGTTCTCGCCTCCGCAGAATACACACAGGAATTGCACATATTTTCATATCAAACGGCACAATTATGATAGATGTAGTGACACAGAAGAGCACAATGGGCCATAAGTCTCTGGCCTACTATAGCGTTACACTATACTCAGAAATGCAAGGATAGTTTGCATGCCAACAAGGTCTCGCTACAGCTGCCTTCACCATCAATAAGAGCTCCACAATTGTAATGGGGTGCTCAGTAACATTGTACGTGGAGAACTCAGTATTTGCAATCCTAGAAAGACCGAAGTCCACTGTCACCACTCAGAGAGCATCGGTTTACGAGATTATCATCTCAAGCCTTTCCATTTATTTATTTATTTTTGCATTTATTTGCAGCGCACATAACCCGTAGGTATCTAGGCGGTATTTTTGTTGTGGAAGAACAGGTTATTTATAACGTGTTCATTATTTTTTCTTTCTGTTTTTTACAAGCGCAGGTCTGGGATTCGAACCTGTGTTTGTCAGCATGGTCTTGCTTCCAAGACCCGCGTGTTGCCACAGAGCTACCCTCCCGTACCGGATGTTATAAGATGCAAAACAGTAAACCATGCCATGTTCCTAACGGAACCGTGCACAGGCGAAGATTTACAACAACACGCCTGCACCACCTATGAGGGCGAAGAGGATGACATCCCCAAAGCCAAGGATAGTCCGGTAGGAGAGGGTGAGCTGCTATTTGTTGACGGTCAGCGACAATCAACCAGGACACGGGACAAAGATATACTGGGGCGGGCGGTGCGCTTAGAAGTGGGGGAGTATGAAACACTAGTGATTAAAAGGATACCTATGCACTACTCAGAGCATTAAAGGGTTGTCATGTGACTATCTATTCAGACTCAGAATAATTCAACACAACAGTGCATGCTAGTCTATTGTGCTGGAAAAGAAGGGGCTTTTGACGAGCAGATGGATCACCCGTGCAACATGCAGCGCTATTTGGTGCCCTGATTTTTGCCCTGAAAGAGCCATCTATAGTGGCAGTCATCAAATGCGCCGCCCTTACCAATAACACTGACAAAATCTCTTTGGGAAACGCGCCTGCAAATGCAGCAGCCATGCAAATGCAGCAGCCAAAGCGGCAGCATACCTCCCACTACTCATACCTGCTGAATATGTTCTTACTATCATTTCCACACAACCAGAGAAGGACCCATTCACAGCACTGCCCGTATCACAAATAGTAGAGCTCCAATATAGAGCACTGCAGGAATTGAAAGACATTTGGCTCAAGTGCGGGTGCCTACAATCACCAACTGATCTCTTATGGAGACAACAATCTACAGGGAGGCAGTAATGCCCATGGAACTACTACACACAGCCTTCGAAGAACTACACTAGACCTCTCACAGCTCAAAACAACAATTTGCAGCAGACATACAGGAGAATTGGTTCATACCAAAATCTCCAAGAACACCTCTCAACCATAGTCATACAATGCACTACATTTCAAGTGTTCAGCACTGGAATGACACTTTGCATGTTATGAGTTACCTTGCCAACCCCCATTGGCCCGTTACGCGTGCTCCATATTGATTATGCAAACATGGGAGAGAGGTAATGGAGCTCCATACCTCATTGTAGTAGTGTGTCCATTCTCATGGTGGGTTGATGCCGGCCCCTGTGCCCACCCAGATGCCAAATGTGCCACAAAATTCCTTGTACGCAAGGTGTTTCCACAACGGGGAGTGTGCGATGTTTTAAGATCCGATAATGGCACCCACTTTTTTAAGGAAATCACAGCACTATTAGGCATTAAACACTGCATGTGCTCCATTTACCACCCCCCAGAAAATGGAGTTGTGGAACAAATCCACAGCCATCTCAAGAGTAAGCTTTTCCAAACTTTGCAACTCCCTAAAAAATAACTAGGTGCATTTTTTACCCCTGGCCATGTTCAATTTGCACACTCAGCCAAGCAAGGCCTACCACCTCTCACCACATGAGATAGTAATGAGAAGGTGCATGCACACACCTATATACCTTGTGAGAAGAGCATCAGATACTCATAGAGCTAAAACAGTCCTGGGTGAGGAGTTCAAAGAATACTTGACTTAACACGTGCAATCAAATGCAGCTCGCGACAAATTGCACCACCTCGCCCAGCCAACACCCAAAACACTACAGATCAACTTGCAGACACAATACCAGCCCAAACACTGTTGCCGGGGGAGTGGTGTATATAAGGAGCTTTGTGCTCAAGTGGAACAATCCCAGTTTCCATGGACCCTACGAAGTGGTATTTTCCACCCTTCTACCAGTAAAGGTGAAAGGGCTTCCATATTGGATACACCTTTCAGACATTCACAAGGCACCACCATATCCCTCACCAGTACCCTGAACCAACACAACCAATCTACCTCACCTTACTAACAAACTAAGTGCATGTGAAAGATACCAGACATGCATTGCTGCTAAAAGTATAAGCTCTGTAAATTAAGACAAACTCTCTCGCTCCATCTCTCTCGTTCTCCTTTTCCCTTTTCCCTTCCCTTCCCTTCTCTCCCCTCGCCTACCATCCCTATTTTGTACCCCTTTTTGTTCCCATTGCAGGAGAAAGAAAATTAATCTTTCAATTTCAAACTGTTCGTTGCATAACTATAGAAATGTCATTAGTTCTACTAGAATGTGTTCTTATCAATGCGGCTTGCATTTTACTGCTATCTTGTTCACTTTGCTTATGCTAATGTTGGGAATATACTGGGGTTCATCATTATTTGGACAAGCCATCTAAAATAGAAAGGGTGGGAGGTAGGGAGGGAGGGGGAACCTGAACAAAAGTGCACCTCTCAATATAACCAAACAGCCAAACACAACTGTATATATGTACAATATGTCCCAAGCAAGTAACACCAGCACCCATATGACTGTATGTACAAGTAAAATGTTTGAAATATTATTTCCCACTATTAAAAACCTATTTTGTAGCACAACTAGTAGTAGTAGCACCACTGATAGCAGGAGCATATCACCAAGGAGGTATATATTATAATGATATAGTAGTGTTATCGTACATTAGTAACCATGTGTAATGCTTTCCTTCAGATGTCTTGCAGGGACGACTGTACTTGGTGGTAGGTAGGGTGTGTGCTTCTTCCCTCTTGAGAACAGGTGAGTTGAAAGGACAAACACACAGTGTGGGCAGGAGTGTTTTGGGATTGATGTAAGTGGATCTCTGACTGGATTAACAACAGGGTTGCAGCATGACCTAGGGGCAAGATGTGGACACACCTTAGTATGGATAGTGGTGCTTGTCCCTCACTCCCAACCTCCTCTGCCTTCCCCCCTAATACTGCTGGCTGGCAATGGCACAGGCTTACCTTCAATTATAGCAGAATCTCTGCTGCAAGCACTGACACTTGGTCCAGTTACTTCACTGCTTTGTTGTGGTCCAGACCAGCTGTGACTCATGGTTCCGGTGATTAGTGATGTCCCTGGTAAGTAAGTCTCTAAGTAGCTTCAAGGCGCGAGCCTACCAATGTAGTTTGTAATCTTGAATGTTTTCCATCAAGCACTAGCATCTTGTCAATGTTTGTAGTCACTGCGTAGCGTTGCGAAATGTACACACTGCTTGATTATGGCATTAATATCCTGCCTTCTTCTCCTCTCCTGCAGGCTGGAATGCACCCGGGAATGCTGCGGATGAAATCGTAGAGTGGGGAGCAGCGTTTTTGTCAGGTAATAGTCTTTGAAGCAGAGCGGGCTGCGATGCAAGTATGTGTTCTAACCTGCGTTGTTTGTTTCCCCTTTGCGTACCGAAATGTGCACACTGCTTGATTATGGCATTAATATCCTGCCTTCTTCTCCCTCTCCTGCAGGCTGGAATGTGCCCGGGAATGCAGCGGATGAAATCGCAGAGTGGGAGCACCGTTCGAAGTTGTCAGGTAATAGTCTTTGAAGCAGAGCGGGCTGCGATGCAAGTATGAGTTCTAACCTGCATTGTTTGTTTCCCCTTTCAGGTTGACTGCGGCAGCTGAGAGAGCGGACCAGGTCATAAAAGGTAGGTGTAGCAGAGCGGGCTACCCGCCAGAGGCAGAGTGTAGATGGGGAATCTCCCGATGGTAAGTACAGTGTGGAGCATCCGGCTAAGTATGGTGCGGAGTATCCAGCTGAAGCAGAAAGTAGATGAAGTCCAACGCTGGTAAGTATGCAGAGCTCCGGTGTACATTTGTACAGGATGCAGAGGATAAGCATTGCACTGCTGATATTAAAGCAGGAAAAAACGCTAAGCGTGGGGGCGGCCCAGGGCGTGGTTATATAACTCTGGGCTGCACCCTTGTACACTAGACCAGCAGGGATGTTTTCAATACAGGTTACTTGGTCATTTTGATGGCGGCCATCTTGGGACAGGCTCCCTTGATTACTGTACTGCTGCCTGTGCCAACCAGCCATTCTCCACACCCAAACCCTGCCAATACTATGGGTGTTGGGACTTAGAGCAAATGTCCTGATGGTTTTAGACTTACCTGGCACTCCCCTGGGAGTCATGACACCCTGGAAGAGCGACATTTGAAAAGCCTGACCTTCAGTCCCTGTAGAGATGTGCTCAGCTAACTCCATGTGAGGGAAGCCAAGCAGAGGAGACTGGAGCCAATCACAGCCTGGCATCACCTATGGAGCATGCCCATGTATAGGGTCTCACCAACCAGCCATGCGAGTTTCGACCATATGTAATGATGTCACTGATGACGCTGTGTACCCATATAATGTGTTGCTCATGCAGACTCTGTCAGAACGTTATGAGCAGCAGAGTCCTTTGCTTGAACCTTTTCTTTTTTTACAATTAAATCGTGTTATCCTTGCAAGCAATCTCTTGGCCTTTTTTCCCTAGCGCGTTGTATTCCTTCTGGCATGAGAGTACAGGGACGTGCCTTCAATTGTTGACCCAACATGATCCCAGCACCCGCGTAGCTACATAGGTATCAAGACAACCTTTCCGGAAAAGCCAAGCACACCTACAGTGACCAGCCCCAAAAACGCATACTTCGTAGTGGCCGTGTAGGAGCCGTCTTTGCAGAATCCTGCCTGCTATATGGAGCAGGGTGCTGCACCAAGGAGATGTGCAGGCCGGTGTTGGAACCCCATGAACAGAGAAGTTCAGGTGAACGCGCACATGTGAGTATAACAATGCAAGGGATAACACGTTGGGGATAGATATATGGAGAAGAGTGTACAGTGTAAACAGGCAGCAAGTGCAATTGGGACTGTGGCATGTTTTAGCTTATTGTGTTTTTTGGTTTTGATAAGGAAGAAGAAAAGAATAGATAGGGAGCCTCCCCGCGTGAGGGAGGAATGTGGTACCACAACTATTGTTTAACGAAGAAGGAAAGAGGAAAGACATAGGAGCTCCAAATAGTTAGAGAGCTTGGGAATAGTAGTTATTGTTATTTTAGTTTGTTATTTTAGTTTGTTATATCCATGTATTTTTATTGTGTAGAAAGGATGCCCAGGAGGGGTGTTGTGCGGATTGTGTGCCTGCAAGGAGTGTGGTGTGTGGGAGGTGGAGGTATTTTTGGGTGGGCAGGGTGAGGGGGGAGTTGAACTGTGCCCAGAAATGTCCAGAAATGCAAAGCCAATCCGACAAACACCAACTGTTTGTTTAAAGCAACACTATTTGGTGATCGAGGGAGCAAAGTATGTCAATAACATGTGGCAGGAAACAACCCTCACTTGCAGAGCTGAAGGCCTCCTGGGATACTAAGAAAAAACAGTGCCCCTCGTGGAAAGAACATTTGCACAAATATGGACAGAGCATGTTACAAACCTTACATGGATTGCTGCATTGGAGAAGCCAGTGAAAGTGCACCAAGAGAAGAACTATGAGTTGTGCTTTTTCAGCAAAGGAACTTTCTTTGTTGGCTCCTAAGAGCAATGCTACAGAACATTGTTGATTCCAGACCTAAAGAGAGGCACAGCAGCACTGATGGACTGCTACTGGGTGTGTGGCCAATAAGCATACCTGCACCTCCCACCATCATGGAGGGGCTATTGTTCGCTGGCTGCACTACATTCAGCACTATTAGTAGTCCCAGAAGAACACTTGAACAGGTGGCCACTGCACAACGAGGCACTGACAGTGTCCCCAATGATCGCAAAACAAAACATGCTGCCACCACCAGAATTTCACATCCTCCCTGGGAAGAAGCCATATGACCAGCTGCGAAGAAAAAAGAGAATATCAAAGTATCTATCCAAAGACTCATTGACACTGTTTGAAGAAATACCTGAAGACATGTACTCTTGAAGAGTATGAGCGAGCAAGAGAAAGCCTGCTAAATGTATGTAGGGCATGGGTGCCAATACAGGAACCTCCCCCATATGAAGCTGCAGTAAGAAGGGAAAACAAGTGCAAATATGATTCATTACAGTAGAAGTAACAACAGGGGGGAATTCTGGGAAGGAACTACGCCATTCTCATGCCCGTAGACACTTTAGAGTGAAGCGAGTCCCATAGATAGACGGGCCATGTACCAGGGGGGAGAGGGCTGTGCTAATGAACTTGGCACAAACACAATATTGCATGAATTAGAAATGCATAGACCTAGTGCACGCATATAAAGAGGTGCCATTTTGTAACTATGATGAACAGAGTCAGTCCTGCATGGCTGCATGGAAAATTTAGGCCCAACAAAGAAACCTGAACAGTTCCAAACTCACACAATAGATGAACCTGTGCTGCTAATTCCCACAGTCACCTCCCTTTGTCCTTTAACTGTTGCAATTCCTTGTTAACCTAGAGAGGAATGTCCCCTGCGAGGTCATGAGACAGCACCAGGCTCCTTGCAGTGCAAATTCATCACAGCCAGGCCAACAGCAGACCTCCAACCCCCACCCAGCCCACAGGCAGTAATGGCACGCACTACTGACCCAGTCCAAGAACCCCTGCATTCTGCAATTGTGGGCAACCTCTGACCACCATCAATAAAACCAATGGCAATAAGAGATCTAAACGAACACGACGATTTCACCTTATCCCGTACATACACCATTTGTAGTACCAGGTACAGGGAGGAATACATTAAAGCTCAAACAAGGGTGGAAGCCTTGGGTGCGTAGAGTGCGATATGAACTGGGCAGAGAATGTGTGAGTCAGCATGACCCTGTTCCTCCCCTGTGCCAGTTCACAGGTTTCCCACGTGCATGCCATAATGATGTTATAGTGTTATTGTACAATAGTAACCCTGCAACAGGAACATGTGAAAAACCTGACCTTCAGTCCCTGGAGAGACTAGTCCAGGTGGCCTAACGTGATGGAAGACAAACGGACAAGACAGGAGTCAATCATAGCCTGGCATCCCCTATGGAGCAAGCACATGCATAGGGTCTCACCAACCAGCCATGCGAGTTTCCACCATATGTAATGATGTCACTGATGACGCTGTGTAACCTTATAATGTGTTGCTCATGCAGACTCTGGCAGAATGTTCTGAAGCTGCAGAGTCCTTTGATTGCACCTTTACGTTTTGTACGATTAAAACTTGTTATCCTTGCAAGCAATCTCTAGGCATCTTTTCTGTAGTGGGTTGTATTAATTTGGGCGTGAGCGTACAAGGGCGTGCCTTCACAACTCTGTAGAAAACTAAGAAGAAAATAGAGATGATAAGAATAAAAGCAAGCCATATAGTAATCCACCTCTAACTCAAATAATAGAAAATATTAAAACAAAACATCTAGTATCCGCACTGAACAAAATCAAACTAACCACCACTAAAAAATGTAAGGCCCCCTCTTGCAAAAACTAAAAGTAAAACAAAACATGTGCAAACCAAATCTAATGAGCCTAACAGCATATTTACCAATGTTAACGAAGCCACAGTAAAGCTTTCCCTAAAAATATTTTTACAAAACATTTTCCATTGTAGAGTTCTTCACAATCTTATAAAGACAGCTAATAAATCACGATTTACCCTTAAAAACTACAGCAGAAAACTAATCTGTGAAGCTCTAATTGACAGTGCATTTCTACTAATGAGAAAGTTGTTTATATTGATTTTAAACAGAATGAAACCACTAACTAAATTAATCAATAAATTACACAAAGTTTTTTAAACTGCACAATGTCAATATAGATGCGTTTTCAAACTTTTTTGAAGGTGAATGGATTCACACAAGGGGCACAGAACCATTTTTCAATGATGAGGCTAATTAACAAGAACACAAAAAAACAGTAGCCAAATAGAGATAATCCAAAGTAAATATTTTGGAACTGAAGTTGACTTACACAATTCAGTAACTTCAGAAACCATTAGTGAAAGCCTCACATACAAAAAAAGAAATTGCTAAATTTCAAAACAGATCTGCTGAAATACAAAATCAAGTATCTGTCTGTTGTCAGAGAATATTTTATGAAACAAGCAAAAAAATAGTAGACATGGCCTACAATATGAAGGACAATGAGGATTCCCAGTGGTTCCAATAAGCTTTATATCTAACAGCAGAAAATAAATACAAAATAACTGACACCTCAGTAGTTTGCACATACTACAATGCAAAGCTTGACAATACCCAAATGCCATCCCAGGCTATCACTAGTGAATTAGAAATCTTCCCACTTCCAAATGTTTTCCAGCAACTTAACTTGAATAAGAGAATTATAATCCAAACAGTACACCTACTACTAAAAGGCATTTGTGGCAAAGTAGTATATTTGCTATTAGTACATCAGCCAATATACCAATCATTGATTGTACCAGTTAATGATGTATTAACAAAAGACAAAAGAATTTGACAACAGCTAGTTAACTTAAACAAAGTTAGACACGCCCTACAATATCTCAAAGAAAACAATCAGTATTAGAACGATATGAACATAGAGGAAAACTTAGGAAAAACCACCCAAATAATTCAAGATTAAACAACTGGCCAATTTGAATGTGTAGATCCTGTTATTGCAGCCAACATTTTAGACCAGTATACAATTCACCCATTAGACTCCAAGTAGACCATAGAATGTGCATTAGAAACATATCAAATGTGTCAGGCTAAAGAATCCCCAATGAGCAGATAGGAGAAAAGTGTAGAAGCACTTTCTTTTCCTCTACTCTTTCCTACAGGAAAAGGAGGAAGATAAGATGAAAGATCCATACAAATTACTGCATCAGAATAGCGGTCTTTAAGAATGTATTTTGAAGAACACAGATTCAGACAAAGGGGCCAATTGATGGAAACATGTTGGCTTTTTCTGCAAAAGCCATGTGGCGAGATTGACACTGCACACCACTCTTATTCATGGATTTTTTTTGTGCAGCGTAACCATATATGCAAGTCACAGCCGGAATGCCCCTGACATGCCCTCATGCAAAGGAAAAACAGCCGGAACAGCTACCTTTGCGTGCTCCCCTGAGCACAAATACACACACCCTTCAAACAGGGTGTGGGGTCCCCCGTAAGCAGGCCTACGTATCGGGAACCCTGAACGGCGTTCCCCGAAATGGTTACCGGCACCCGGACAACATGCGTATGATGCATCGTAACTCGGGTAAAACTCCAAAAATCGGTGTGTGAACCCCCGCAAACCGTCCATGCACCCCTACGTCCAATGGGATCCCTAGATATGCACATGCACACCTAAATCCGACATGCAAACCCAACTCCATGCTGCGATTCCTATGCACAAGTGCACTTACACATGCCTTCAAGTGGCAGAGAGATATAGAATTTGGGTGGCCATTTTGCAGGTGAGAGGTTGCGCGGTCTCATCCCTGAATACACTTTGTTGTGCGCATCTGTGTGCGTGCTCTGGGCTGCTCACCTTCTCCCTCGTTCTTCCTAATTTTTCGAGTTCCGCCCCCTACTTGGCTCTCTGCGCAGGCCTAGCACACACTCTGCGTGGTTTCTCGCACAAGGCACTTGACCGCTCAAAGAGACGTGCTAGCCTGCATGAAGTCCCTGAAAGTTTTGAATAAGTGCCGCGCAGTCGATTCCATGAATCGACTAACAGGGTTTCACACACAAAATGGTACACAAATCTTATATTTTCCATACAAATAATTCAGTGAATCAGCCTCAAAATCTACAATACATTTTCCACCTCCAGTTCGAAAGTGAACTAGTAAATCTATGTCATGGTGTTGCACACACATTAAAAACAGGCTCTAACATCCGCTACCCAACTGCTTCAAAAGAGAAAAGACAAAGATGACGTTTTGCATCAAGTATCACAAATCTCTTGGCAAACATTCATGGTACAAAAGAATACTGGTTCCAACGTCACGCTGATGTAGGTGGTATGCTAAGGAACCTAGGCCCACCCACATGTTTTGTTATTTTACGTTGTACAGAATACGCATGGGATGACTTGCACAAATTCTTACGCACTGCAAACCAAAATAAATAGGGACTAGATATAAAAACACCAGGAAAACTCTGTTCTCTTGACCATGTCAATTTATAAAGGTACACTCACCATCACTTCATTGCCATGCTGCACTTCATCTGCAATAAAACTACCCCTCCACCCGGAGAAGTGGAACACTTCTTTTGGAGAAAAGAATATCAATTCAGAGGAGCACCACACATCCACAGGGCATTACAGTGATAATAATAATAATAATAATAATAATAATAATAATAATAATAATAATAATAATAATAATAATAATAATAATAATAATAATAATAATAACAATTATAATAATAATAATAATAATAATGACACAGTTTTGCAGTTTATTGAAAATAACATCACCTGCGACATCCCTTCAGAAACCCTTCAGAAACCACACTACGTACACAAATGTTACGCTTCCAAAAACATAAGTGTTAGGCAAGATTCAGTTGGTAAGAAAGCTCAGAAGGTTGTGCGCTCGCTGCTGCGATCTGAGCGTGATCTGTAAGTCACAGGTTCGAATCCCGGCCAACTCAGCCTTTCATCTTTCTGAGGTTGATAAATGAGCACCAATTTTGGTTGGGTGATATTGTATGTAAATATGTGCTCTGTAAAGCACTTTGGATAAAGGCACTATATAAATAACACATCATTAACATTATCATTGTATGTAGTAACCCAGCCTTGTCCTCTTGGTAATAGGTAACCCACCTATTGGTGTAGGTCTGTACTACACAAGTTGGTAGAGAGTCTAAGTAGCAAGACTTATCTCAAGAGGGGTAAATGTGAGCTGTAACCTAGAGATTCACAAATGACAAGTATGCAAATAACACTTATACTGAAGGTAGTAAAATAAATATTTATTTTTTGAATGGTCAATTTTAAATAAGCCTTCTTTAGAAAGGGCAATATGCAACAATGAAAATACACTTCACAACACTTCCTCAGTTTTAGGATAAGTAAGTTGATACCCTTTTGGGATGTCACACACACACTTCCTACACCCTGAGGTGACTTCAATTAGTAGGACACTGTGGACATTAATATATCACTTTTAACACTTAATGCAATACTCAGGTTGTGGAAGGGAAAAGGTTAGGAAAGGAAAAAGGTTAACAGGTTCTCAGAGCTTGTGAATTATTTCCAATCTTGTCCAATGAAGTCTAGGTTAGACCTTTGCCAGCAATACACGTTAAAAGTATGTACCGCCTGTGAGGGACAGTTCAAACCAAAGTAAATGGATCAGAAGAGTCTGCAGGGAGCCAGGACAGCCAAAGTCAATTGATCAATGTCTAAGGAGCTGAGGCACTTCTTCATATAGCACAAAAGTCTTGCACAATGTTATTCAGAGAGTTTGTAGAAAGATAATCACTGTAGGGCCACAATCTGTTAGGCTTGTGAGTGGCAAAGCTGAAAGCAACTCCTCAGAAAAAAGCAGCTATTGTAAGTCTCCAGTGAGAACAAACAAGCTACAAACCAAAAAGGTAAGTACCCCTTTAGTAGTATAGGTTGGAAGAAGAAGATCCGGCTGGCTTCTGTTCCTGTTGCAGTCCTGCAGATCCTGGGTTCATGGGCCTCAGTCATGGGGACAACAGGGAGGACGTCTGGGGACTCCTGCACTGCAGTTTGAAGGTCAGCAACAGTAATGGGCTCTTTCAAATTTAGCAGCACTTCCCGGTTTCAGCTACCAGTCAATAGCACCATTGCGGTTCTTAGACACTTGAAGGGCTCCCCTGCTTCTGGGGTCTAGCACTCTGATGAGGGGGCTCAGGCTTGGGCTGTCCTGCTTCGGGAGGGTCCTAAGGATCTTCCTGGAGCTCGGGTCTGGCTTAAAGATGATGCACTCATTTCTGGTGTTACTGACCCGTGGCACTTGGTTCCAGCAGCAGCTAGGAAGTATAGCCAGCAGGGAGATGGGTTTGAGTAAAGTTCGACTTGGGGTCAGTTGGTCCCACCAACCCAAGGGAAGAAGTTGTCAGTTCCGAGCTGCTCTAGTCAATGCAAATTGGAGCTTCAGCACCACAGCAGGGCTTCATCAGGCACTTCAATGGTCCAGGAGGATACAGCAAGCTTCTCTTCCGGTTTCTTCATCGGATGTTTCTTCCAAGAGGCCACACCTTTTATGCAGGTTTCTCCCATTCATTTGCATCCTGGCTGCAACTCACACAGCAGGGTGACTGTCATCCAAGGACAGCCAGCCAGCCAATCAGCACTGGGTGCATTCAGGTAACCATGGAGACTAAGGACAGGGAGTTTCGGGCACCTTCCTGAGGATTCAGCCTGTGATAAAAACACACAATGGTAGGAAAATTAAGCCACTGCCACCAACCATTAATTGTAGTGAGGGTAACATAAACAATTGTATTCTATTCTACAGAATTTTTGTAAAGCGCCAACTCGCCCGCAGGCCTCAGAGCGCAGACAGGACATAGAAACATGAAGACATAAAAAATGCAGTAAGAGACGCTAGGACTGTGTCAAATACCTATCCCCCCGCAAATACCTCCCCTCTCGAGCTCTTCGCTCCTCTACCTCCAACTCACTCAGGGTCAGTCGTTTTTCTAAGAAACGAGCTGGGGGTCGATCTCTGTCTTCGACTGGGGCCTCCTTCTGGAACAGCCTCCCTGCCACTCTAAAACTTGAGGAGAACCATCTCCGGTTCCAGAAGCCCCTCAAGACCTTCCTCTTTTCTTCTGCCTTCGCACCCCCTCTCCCCTGCTGATCTGTTCTCTCTTGGCACCGTGCGCCTGGCCACCCTCTGTCTTTTGGGCCCAGGTACCTGCTCATCCTGCCACCCTCCCGCACTGCCTCCGGGCTACCCCTTGCACTGGGGTCTGTATCTGTACCCATACATCCCCTCGTTTTTCTTCCTGCACTTATCAGACCTACCCTGTCTGCTGCCTTAAACCTAGCACTTGCAAATTGCTGGCTGCATTACCACTGTTTGTTGCCTTTATTATTTATTTATTGTTATTTATCTGTTTCTCCTCTGCTTCGCACTTTCTACCTCTCCCCCCTTCCATGCACTTTTCCCCTCCCCACTCTCCCATGCACTTGCGCGTTCCCAATGTCACTGAAACACTTGTGTACGAGCGCGATAGAAATAGTATATCAATCAATCAATCAAACAACATAAAAGCATGCACAGATAGAGTTAGTTACCTCCACCATGAGTAACTGTCTACTTACATTAGTAAGTAGACAGAGGGGCTACTATGTGACTCCCCAGCACTGAATAACATGATGTGTGCTGGTTCAACAGAGATAAAAAGGTAAGTAAAGTACATTTCATTTTATGACTCTTGGAAAGAGTAGTTTTTCCAAGAGAAGGTATTTAAACCTTAGGAGAAATCCAAGGGACTTATCTGTGACACTGCACTGAAGGAGCTGTGTGTCACAATACAAAAGGTGATGCCTATGGAGTTTGTCAAACTCCAAAATCACAGAAACACAGAGTACAAATCTTATCAAAAATACATGAGACAGTGAGAAATAGGTCTCACTCACTACAAGATAAAGATTAAAAGTCCTAATGTCCAGCAAAAGAGCTGGGGGTCTCTAAGGTTGAAGGGAATTAGCACAGACATGAGCATTCTCCCTAACACTCGTCCCCCCAGAACAAGGGACGGGAGGATTTAATCCACTCCTGGATCAATTTCCCAATTCAGTCAGTCATACTTTCTGGAAGAGACCATCAGCATTTTGGTGATTACACCCTGACCTGTGTTCTATGGTGAAATCAAACCCTAGGAGACTGATAGACCAAATTAACAATTTAGGATGCTCCTACTTCATTTGCATTAACCATCTCAAAGGGTTGGTGGTCTGTCTGAATTACAAAAGTAGATCCGTACAAGTATGGTCTAAACTTCTTCAGAGACCACACAATGGCAAAACACTCACGTTCAATAGTTGCCCACCTTGTGTCACAGTCCTTCAGTTTCCTACTGATGAAGCAGATAGGGTGTTCCCTGCCTTTCTTATCCAGTTGACTCAAAACTGCACCTATCCCTGTGTTAGAAGCATCTGTCTATACAATTAAGGATTGGTTGTAGTCAGGAGCTCTCAAGACTGGATCTTGACAAAGAGCTTTCTTCGGTCCTTCAAAAGCCTGAGTGCACTCCTCATTCCACCTGACCTTCTTGGGGAACTTGGTTGAGAAGATCACATTCAAGGGAGAGGCTATGGTCCCATAGTTATCAATGAAGTTCCTGTCGTACCCAGAGAGACCTAGGAAGGCTCTCAATTGGGTCTAAGTAGTTGGGTGGCACAGTCTTGTAAATTTTTTACTTTGCAAGGCAATGGCCTTATTTTACCTCCTCCTACCTCGCATCCAAGGTAGACCACTTTGCTCTGACCAATTTGACATTTAGAACCCTTCACAGTCAGATGGGCCTGTTCAAGAGCCTGAAAACCATATCCAAGGTGGTCAAGATGCTCTTCCCAAGTGGGGCTTAATACTGCAATGCCATCCAAGTATGCCATGCAGAAGTCCCCCATCCCATTCAGAACTTGATTCACCATCCTCTGGAATGTAGCAGGTACGTTTTTGATTCCAAAAAGCATAACCTTAAACTGGGAGAGGCCACCTGGAGTAGAAAATTCAGTTGTATCCTTGGAATGGTCTGTCAGAGCTATTTGCCAATAGCCTGAAATAGCCTGAGGTCAAGCCAAATGTACTGAGGAACTTGGCTAAACCAATGTTTGTCCACCAGCTCATCTGTCCTGGGTAAAGGATGGGCATCCATCATGGTGTCTGCATTAAGAGCTCTATAATCCACACGTAAACTCAACTCTTTGGATCCTGCTTTTGGCACTAGTTTAACTGGACTAGCCCATGGACTTGTAGATGGCTCTATTACCCCAAGATCAAGTATCTTCTTGACCTTGTCCTTTGTGTGGGATCTTATATTGTCTGACATTCTGTAACCCTTGCTTTTCACAGGAAGACTATCACCAGTGAGAATATCATGCTTGCCCTAAGGGGTCAAGCCTGGTGTTAGTGAAAACAGGGAGGCAAGCTGATTTAACAGAGCTTCACACTCCTCTGTTGTTGCAGAGTCAGATCTGAAGAGAGTTTTACTTTTCAATTGTCTCATATAAAGGTTGTCCACTGAGGAGGTCAGGTAGAGGTTCACTCTCCTCCTCCTCCTGATCAGAGACTAAAAGCAAAGCTCCCAGTAGCATCTGCTAAGGGTGGTTAATGACAGAAGAGGTCAGCCAGTCCAGTGGCTGGTCTGTAATGCCAAAAGTATCATGTCACTGTTTAATAATGATAGAATGGTTCACCATTTCAAAGGTGAAGCTAAGATTGATGATCACTATCCTCAACTGTACTAGAATAAAAATATGATATACACTTCCCTTATATCATTCCACCTTATTACAAATACAATATACTACCCTTATCGTACCTATAATACCTATACACATATACTATAGTGCATGTGGCCATTGGCCACAGCCACCACACTAGAATTAAACATATAACAAGTATGTACACTACACCTTGAAATAACAATACTCAGCCAACGCCCCAATCCAAATAATGTCGATGAACAGAAAATTCACAGAACACACCACATCACCTACAGAACGGTTTTATGCTGATAAAAAATAGCCCAATATATACTTGTGTCCACTCTCCCACTCTTTCCAAGCCCTCTTACATCCACAAAATAACCCCAAATATATTTTCCAGATACCTTTTCCTCACCACACTCTCTTCAGGCAAAGGCCATGATCCGCCCATCTAATATGGCCATTGTTTCAAAAATTATGAAGCTCCTCACAGTTTCAATCATCCATTGAGTGTGCATCTCTCTACCAAGTTTGGAGACCATTCATCAAACAGCGCCAAAGTTATGAGCTGCCCAAAAAGTACTCTTTCCATAAGTCCAGCAACTTAACGGACAATATTTTCAACATAAATTATATAAACATCCTTCCATCACCCGATCATCACTTTTTATACATTTCAAATTCACACATTTATGTTTCTCATTCTGATACCCCATCAATTTGATAAGTAAATGTATTTTTTATACTATAAATATCTTATATATTATTATGTAATACATTTTTTTTTTTAAACCCCAACTAATGCAGTGGACTACATGACTATTCAAGGGTTTGTTTACGAAATAGAGTATCTGCAAACATTATGCCGTGGCCGCAAATGTCTGGTCTCACATAATGCACTTTTAATTATTTCATGGACATGGCACCCATTCCCGGACATTCATGTGCATGTACTTGATGCCTCCTACTCAACACTGTCTGCGAACACCAGCTGATTCACACATCCCTAGACGTCATCATGTAATCGGGCCCGTGCAGCGTGAAGGAGTGTCCGCATGCAGTGTCCATCAATACGGACAGTTTGAAACTGCATATATTCAGCCAATCTACGATGTTTCAAATTCAAAGTTTACCTCTCCACAGCTCCTGGATCTCTTCTTACTTGATCTGTCAACTTTTTCCAACTTTCAAAGGCCTACTTCCAGCTCCGAATTCCGCAGACGGTTCCTCTATAGGGGCCCACTCACTACATTTAGTCATTCATAATCTGGCACACCAGCAGACAGAATCTTCCAAGAGAGCTACTTCTAACAGACATCCCAAAGTTTAACACTGGCTTCTCTCATGGCCATCCCTCCTTCCCAGGGCCACCACCATTGCCACCACAAGCACCAAGTGAAAGGCCTCGACACAGCAACAGGCACAGTGATGTGGACGAGGGTAACGAGGAACAGGAAGAGTAGGTAAAGGAAGTTCCTACCTCCAGAGAGTCATGGGTGAGATGATTTTTTAGCACCATTGAGGAGTACTAAAGGCTCAGGCTGCCCAGGTGAAATGCATTCAGTGCTGTGGCATACTTACTCATGAACAACCTCAGGAGTACTCCTTCTGCTGCCACACCAAATCCAATCACTCGGGTGCTCTGAGAAAGTGTTTTCCTTTGTCACAGAGAAGCAGTTAACTCCCTCTACCACAATTTCTTCAACCACTTCTGCCACCACACAAGGAGCAGGAGCCTGTTGATCCTTACCTTTCAAGGATGACACTTCTCAGTAAATACTGCCAAACACTGCTCTTCAGGGGGGAGCAGTTTGAAAGTGCTTTCGAAGCTGTAGTAAAGGAACTCAAGAAACACTGCCCCCTAACTTATATTTAAGGCCCACCCAACATCAACCCCTGTTCACCTGCCACTGTGTATCTGTGGTTGCTACCCTTTCCGTCCCCACCCTCGCTTCCCTCCCCCACTTTACCTCCTCACATCTCAAACAACAAAAATAAATAAAAGCCAGAAAGACAAAAAAAAATCCTTTTGGAGGCACCAAAATCAGAATTGTAGTAAACGGATGGCTGAAAAATTCCTGGCGCGAGGCAGGGGAATTAAAATCAATTAACTTGTTTTTCGATCAAAAATGTTGTCTCTTGTTTTTTTTTTTACTTTCTGACTTCTATATATTTTGGGGATTATTTGGTTTTATAAACTTAAGTAACACATGTTCTACTGAAATTCATTGTTCTTTCTGACTTTCACAATAAAAGTGCTTCTAATTTAATTTCTGTTTTTCCTTTTTGTTAACTAGAAGTACTAAAAATACTTCACTCCACATTGCATGTTTTCACAGAAACTGTTTCAATGCATTATGACAATTTTTAATAAACATCTAATTGCCAAAAACAGTCAAATTCATTCCATCTCTTTGAAAAATTTTGAGAATATGAACCTTGATATTTTCACAATGAAGAGATGTAATTCCAACATCCTGCACGAAAGTACACACATCTTTGTTTACATTGTGCCTTGCTTTCTATATATACATTTGAACCCTTCCACAGTTGTCTTTTCAGAGAAAACAATCTTCAAATGTGGAAACCGTTCCATCAACTATGAAAATATATCCTTCATTGCAATTTTTAATGGAATTCCAATGACATAGCCCAAACTATAGCCCAAACTATTGCCAACACAGTGAACTACAATGACGTTGTGTGCTTCAAAGTAACATACTTTCACAAAACAGAAGCAATTCTGCCACTTTGTTCCTCCAACTCCAAACCAGGAACCTTCAAATTCTTGAAATCCAAGATTCCCAAGTAATCCACACTGCTCACAGTACACCTTAACCCAATGGGCCCAAGAATCGCCCACCAACCAGACACTCTGCTTCCTTGAAGCCATAGCCATCGTCACTACACACAAAAAAGATAACTCTTGCTGCCCAGTCTTCCTGTATATCACATCCTTAAAATACCCAAATTGAATGTATAGTGTTCATGAACGTCCTTGGATGGCATGGCCAATTGAAGGGGGTTTGGAGGTTTAAACTCAATTTAAAGCATTTATTTTGATGTTAATGTTAAAGGTATTTGTAACACACACCATCACCAACGGAATTGGTCAACAGGTGCTCAGGCGGATCTGCAATCAGGAAGGAGGGGTGGGATTTAGTAGAGTGGAGAGGGAGTAGGAAAGTGAGAAAGGTGGGGTCATGTTGGCAGCTTCAGTTTGGTTTCACCGTGCACTGAGCTTATGTGTGAATATCGGATCGATGTGAGTCCTCATGTGCTGTTGTATTGTATTGTATTGTATTGTTTATTTATTTATAGAGCGCGCCTGGCCGTTAAACAACTGGGCGCTTGCAGTGAAATAAATCTTGGGATACAGGTACATGAATACGTTACAATTCTTAGGTTACAGGATCATATATTACAGTTGCATTACATTTCTTAGGTTACAGTATCATATATTACAGGCTCATATGTCGAGCATTACTTACAAGGCATTTTTACTTACAAGAGAGATATGTTACATTTTATCAGAATCTTTTATGTAGCACTGTCGGATGACTTACGGTATAGATAAGTAAGATGTTTGCAATGAATATACATAGTATTTGGTATAGTTGGGGCATTTAGCGGTCGTTATTTTTAAGCCAGAGTTTAGCGTTAGCTTTGAACACATGGAAGGAGGGGGTGGCTCTAAGTGCATCTGGGATGGAGTTCCAGAGCTACGCTGCTTGAACCGGGAAGCTAGACCCACCAGTTCTTTTCAGTTTAAAGTTAGGGACTTTGATGCTATTTGAGAGGGCTTTTCTGATGGGACGTTCAGAAGTATGCTTAGTGAATTTTTCTGACAGGTATGCAGGAGCTTTGTTGTTCAGACAGTTATGTGTTGTGTTCAGAGTTTTGAGTTTGATACGGTCATTGATGGCCAGCCAGTTGGCGGCTCTTCTGTGGGTAGAAATGTGTTGTCCTTTGGGTATGCCTAGGGCTGTTCTGAGAGCATTGTTCCGCAGGGTTTGGAGTTTGTTAGTGTTATTTTTACTGGCTATGGTACAGTGCATTGCAGTAATCTAATTTGGAGAGGATGAGGGCTCGCGCAATGGTGGTGCAGCTATCTGTGGAAAGGTATGGTTTGCAGGCATGGATGAGTTTGCAAGTGTAGCTGGTTGCTGAGGCTGTAGCATTTACTTGCTTGTCGAGGGTGAGAGTCTAGGTAGAAGCCTAAGGTTTTTGCTTCTTTGGCTACCTTTATTTTGATGTCATCGATCGTGATGGAATTGTAACGCTTGGGTAGTTTGTTCAGTTTATTGGTAGAACCAATGATTAAGAGCTCGGTCTTATCGTCGTTAAGACATAGGCCATGAGTGGCCATCCAGGTTTGGATGATTTGGTAAATTTTGTTTATGAGTCTGGTGTCTTTTTCGTAGTCACCTTGGATTGGGATAAGGATTTGGGTGTCATTGGCGTAATTGGTATATGAGACCCCTAGCTTGTCCAATATATCAAAGAGAGGCTTTGTAAAAATATTGTATGGCGTGGGGGAAACACATGACCCTTGAGTGACTCAGCAGGTGATGGGGACTGGATCCGCTGCTGATGAAGGAGAGAAGACTCTTATGGTTCTCTGGTCCAGGAATGAATTTATCCATGCCGTGGCTTTTGTGGAGAAGTTGGCTGCCGATTTGAGGTGATTGCACAGTACCTTGTGATCTACCAGGTCGATAGCAGCTGATAGGTCTAGGAGTAGGAGAATAGACACATCTCCTCTGTCTTTACGCTCGTCTAGCTGGTTTTTAAGATCAAGGAGAGCCATTTCGGTTCCATGTCTTGGCCTAGATCCAGATTGTCTTGACCCTAGTAGATTGTTGCTCTCCAGATAATCTTGGATCTGAAGGTATGCGGCTTTATCTAAGATTTTAAGAAGAAACGGGACAGTTGTTATTGGCCTGTAGTTTGTTGGGATGTTGGGGTCCAGGTTAACTTTTTTTAGTAGCGGTAGTATCCATGCGTCTTTAAGGTTTGTTGGCACAGAGCATGATTTAAATGAGGAGTTAATGAATGATGTGACAAAGGGGTCTAGTTCATGTGCAGCCTCTTTAATAATTGGGGCTGGACAGGTATCCCCGAGGCATTGGGACGGTTTCAAGGACCAGATGATGTTCTTAGTTTCTGCAGTAGAGATGGCTCTAAAGCTAAATTGGTTAGGGGGTTTAGTTTCGTTAGTGGCAAGTTCCTGGAGGATGGTTTCTTGCGTAGAGAGGGCGATGTTGTGGAGGGGGGATTTTTTAGCTCGTATTTTGTTTTGTAGCATTGTGATTTTGTTGCATAGGGCTTTTTGAATGTTAGTGCACCAGACTTTGTCTTTGGTGCAAGAGTCTATGGGTGCAATTGCGGATTCTAATTCTCTCAGAATGGAGAAGATTTCCCTAGTGTTTGAATTGGCTTTTTTGATTCTGTCATTGAAGGTCTCCTTTTTAGCCTGAATGATTTGTTTTTTATAGTTGTTTGATAGGGCAGTGAGAAGGTCTTTGTTGTGGGAGGAGGAGTTTTTTCTCCAGCAGGCTTCTGCATGTCGTTTCTCTTTGCGTAAGGCTTTTAGCGCAGGGGTGAACCAAGTGTTCAGATGGGCAATAGGTTTTGATTTAGTGGGTTTCATCGGCGCAATGGCGTTGATCGCTGAGTTGATGGTGTTATTGTACAGGTCGACTAGATCGTTAGGGTTAGAGAACTGGCTGGAGTGATTAGTGATGGGTTGGAGCAGGGGGAGAAGATTAGCGAGTGTTATATTTTTTTTGCAAAGGGTGAGGGCAGGTGGAGCATGAAGTTTGGTAGATTTAGGTTGTGGGAGGTCCGAAATAGTTAAAGAGATCAGATGGTGATCTGTCCAGATACAGGGTTCAATTGCCGTTATGAGGGAGGTGCAATTGATGTCTGCGACCCAGTCCAGTGTGCGGCCTTTAGAATAGTAGGACCGTTATTTCGAATAGTGAGGCCTGCTTCCTCAATAGTGTTGGCTATAGAGGAGGCATTAGAATCGTTTGGGTCTTTGTAGCCTAAGTTGAAATACGAACCTTTCTTCAGGCATTTCTCGACCAGTGGGAGCTGTTGGACGCTGTGCCTGTGCCGGGAGTAAGCGCTGGGAGTTGTCATCACTCGCGCACCCACAGGCAGCCACAGATTAGCATTCGCTTCCTGGAGGAGGCGGAGCTTTGTGGATCACGTGACCGCTCACGTGACATCCTCTGCCTCAAAAGCAGAGACAGCGCTGCCGAGCGGCGCATTCTTCATTTGAGAAATACGAACCTTTCTTCAGGCATTTCTCGACCAGTGGGAGCTGTTGGACGCTGTGCCTGTGCCGGGAGTAAGCGCTGGGAGTTGTCATCACTCGCGCACCCACAGGCAGCCACAGATTAGCATTCGCTTCCTGGAGGAGGCGGAGCTTTGTGGATCACGTGACCGCTCACGTGACATCCTCTGCCTCAAAAGCAGAGACAGCGCACCCTCGCGGCGTTGAGCCCGAGAGGAGTAGAGGGCGCCGGCTGTTGTGTGGCTGTTTGGTGGCGTGGTGCGCATACCCCTATACCTGATCTCCACTCAAAACAGCTGCGGGGATGAAATCATTCCTTGCGGCTCCAAATAAGCCGGAGACGGGGTTGAGAACAAGGCTGCAGGTAAGGCAAAGACTGGCGTCACTCCCAGGGGTGACTGAGAGTAATGATTATCCCCAAAAATCGCAAATGATGAAACAGACTCGCTTACCCTTCTGTAAAAAGCGAAAAAGTGGTTCCGTGGGGGATATTACAGACATGGGGAGTATTAGCCCCCCTATGAGATCAAAATTAGACACTCTCTTATTAGTACCAAATACGCCGACTCAACCAATGGCCTGTACGGTTCCTTCACTTGATGAGCCAATACCCCGGACAATCGGAGGTCAAGCTCAACCAACAAAACTCAAAAGATCATTAGATCAGGCAAAGGGATGTTCGCACCTTAGTGGGGAGCCAGATGGAAACCACCATTGTGAGGGGGGCATTCCTCCTAATGAGTATACTATGAACCCAGCTGTGTCCCATCTCCCACTGGAAGATCGACCAGGGGAGACTTGGGATAATCTAGACAATGTGGGTCTTGAGGAAATAATCGAAGGACAGATTCCTGAAAGTAACCTAGAGGTGAGAGAGGCGATACTGGGGTCTCCTAGTGAAGAGACCCGCTCTTCGGACGAACTAGGTGAAAACCCGATACAAAGATCTAATCAAACAGGCATTGAACTTGAGGTAAGTATGGAAGGCTCACAAGAGTTTGGGGAAAAGCCATGTATAAGTACCTCCCCTAAACTACCGAGAGAAACAGCAAATATCCTGGAGGTGGAGAGGGAAACATCTAATTACATGAGCAAGGATCCTCAAGTGTTAGAGGACCTTGGAGGTCACTGGGAAGACCATGAAATTGCCCAATGGGAAAAAGCCATCGTCGATCCTACAACTGTCAAGGAGGGGAAAATATCACTACTGAACCAAAGGGGGTCAAATTTAGAAACTTTTGACATTTTTCAACCCTATAGAGAAGATAACTATGCTCCTTTAACTAAGGTCAAAAGCATTCAGAAAACACAAGAGGGAAACCAGGTAGTCCACCAAGACCCAAAACGAAAAAAAGTCAACGAGAGTGGTTGTACATACGGGCACTTTGAAAAGTTACCATTTGAAGTGCCCGTTTGCAATGAGAACTACCCTCCACAAAATTGCCTAGTTAAGCAAGGTCCAATGGAAACGGAAGGGATGACCCCCCCAGGTTCTCCAGAGACTAGCAGAAACTTGATGCAATCACCTATAAAATTGACTAACTTAAGCCTGGCAAATAAAATCAAGCATGATATCATGATACTGACGGGGAAAATCGAAAGGGAAAAAAGGAGAAGCTTTTCCCTAATAAATGAGAGGATGGCTGCTTTGGACAGGGATCAAACCAAAGGGGGACCCTGTATGATGGATGACGCGAAGACTACTTTGAACTCCCAGTCACCCATCAATCAACTGCTAGAGATCAACGTCGAGAAAATCAAATCCATTTCAGATAAGAGACATCAAGACCCTAAGGGACAACAAATGGCCAACAATCACAATAGGGCATCGGAAATGACACAGACCTCGATAATGGATGAGATAATGACACCGCCAGCTTTCCTTCAAAAAGATCAAATAATACAACTTATCAGTGAGGCCTGTGCAATCGAGAGAGCTAAGGACAGTGAACATATTCAAAAAGTGGTGATGACCTCATTGAATATTTCGCTGGCTCCCTTTCTGAAACTATATGAAGTCATTAAAGATTCAGTCCAAGAGGTAACCACGACGATCCTGCAAATTAAGGAAACAAATCGGCAAACGGGCCTCTCTCTACAGAATTTAAACTCAAGAGTAGATAAAGAAGCAGAACAAACTCAGACTTGGCAAAATCGTCTGGGTGACTTGGCCAGAAGGGACGCTAGTGATAAATCACTCCTTATGGAAGCAGTATTAGAAGACTGTAAATGGATGAGATCCCAGCACAAACAAAGTAAATTGGACCAGCAAGTTGTAGAACAGCCAAACCGAGGTAACGGGCCAATGAAATTGAAACAAGGAAAAGCTACTAAGCCCATCGAACCAGAACAGCGATGTGGAGATGTAATTCTCATCTCCCCGAGCAGTAAGGAGGGCCAAAAACAAGACAAGCCACCCATAAAAGAGCAATTGAACTTTGCTATCTTTGCAGGTACGGATAATAAATCCAAGGAACACCAACCTGAAACCTTGCCTGCAAATAATTTCAAAGAAAAGGGGAAAAAAACCAAAAACGAAATACTTAAACGAAAGGTGAATGGATCAAGAGCTTTCCTGAGGAATCTAAGAACACCACCAAGAAGGGAAAACCCACAGTGTACCAAGAAGCCAAGAAGAGAACTCGTGATGGGTGTCTTGGATTGCATAGAAGCCGAGGGGGAAATTGCGTCGAAAACATCTGTGGGATCAGTAGATGAAAAAATGGAGGACTTGGAACAATCAGCCGTTCTGAGCGATTTAATCGAACTTCTCTCAAATAGCAGTGATGAAGAGGGGTGGGGAAACATCACGCCGTCAGAATGGAAAACAATTGACAACTGGGATAGGGACGAGTTGAACTGCCACTTGAAGGACAAGCGGACTGAGAAAAAGGATCGATCTAGTAAACCTAGGGAAGAAACAGAAAAAAGTATGATTTCGCCTTGGTATGATCATGACATGGAAATAGAATATTCGAGGTTTAAAACACTAGAAGAAAAAAGGAGAGAGTTGGCTCATAAGGGAAAAACCGTCCACTTTGAACCAAGGAAGCATAATCTAAAACAAAGAAGTCACAGTAGAGAAAAAGATCGTATGGGCAGTAAGACCAGTAGAAAGTCATTAACTGATAAGCAAACACCCTCCACCAAAGACCACCTTGTGAAACTGGGAACTACATCGAAGGGGCCGAGGAAGGCTCTTTTGAATAGATGCCACGTGATGTCTCTATGCAAACAAACTCCAGCGCTCAGAGCGATTTCAGCTGACGATATAAGAATTGTGGAATTCCCAAAAGAAGGAAGGATGGATCAAGTAATATTACATCTCGTCTCAAAGGAAGTAAAACAAAAATTCCTAAAGGCAGAAGATTGCCTTAAACTAAAGGGCTATCGACTGGAGGACGTAGATTGCAGTAGTCAACTGAAGAACCCAAAAGAAACAACAAGGGGCAAAGGGAGACCCAGGGAAGTGGAGAGGGAGGACGGCAATAATAAAAAATATATGGTGAAGGTCTATAATAATAAAGGACGTGATATGGAGGAATTGGGGAAAAGGTCCAGAAAATTAAGTGACAAAGTGAAGCTGGTGGAAATAAAGAGTGATACTAAATCTCAGGAAGTAAACGCCACCTTGAGGAAGTTCTCAGATGAGAATTTGAAAAACCTGAGATTTACGGTGGACAACTCGGATAACCCAAAGAAGGGTAATTCTACGTTGAACAAAAAAGGCCTGAAAGCGAATGAGCGGCCTGAACCAAAGAACACGAGCACCACTAAGAAGAAGCAATAGAGTGAGGAGGCCCGGCAAAGATCGGTCTCTTGTGCCTCATGGAATACCCGAGGCTTTCAACACTTATTTTCTAAGGAAAGTGATTTCCTGGCTGCCTACGATCTAATTTCGATCCAGGAGTCGTGGCTGCGAGAAGCACCTATATGTGAAGGCTATGAAGTCTACTTTAATCCGGCTAAGAAAGGCCCTAGAGGTAGACCTTATGCAGGCCTCATGGTATTAAAGAAATTGGACTCGTCACTACAAGTTTTGGAACATGTGATCCCAAATCCCTATGTGCAGATATTAACAATCAACCTAAAAGATGACACAAAGGAGAATTTTGAGAACATGAGAAATAAACAACAAAAGAAAAAAATGGCGACGATGACTCTAATCAATACCTATTGGAGTGAAAACATGCCGAACCAGGAAAATTATCTAAAAACCATCATGAATGCAATAGATAAATCTATGATGGAAGACAAAGAACGGCTAATTTTACTGAACGGGGATCTGAATATCAAACTCCTTGACAAGAATGGTAAAATAAGAGATATAGAAAATCTACGAGGTAAAGAAAGTCTCTGGACAAAGGAAATGTCCACTCGTGATATGAGGATGTTAAACAGTCAGACGCAAGGTGATCTAATGGGTGCGAATACATGGCATAGCGGTAAAACAGGGGCCTGTTTAGATTACTGCTTTGTCGGAAACAACACGCTACCCTGGATCAAAACATTTACAATAATCAAACAAGCAAATAGCGATCACAGCCTCTTGAGAACTGAATTAGCATGGAATACTACATTACCTCCATCGATGAAAAAATGGAAGGAAACAGAAGTATCCTGGGGAAGAAACCGACTGAGACTTAGAAATCAAGTTATACCGAAGCTGGTAAAAGACTTTAAAGAAGCAGGTAATAAAGGCGATGAAACAGTAGAATATAAATGGCTCCTGGAAGCTTTTGTGGTTAAATATGATCCAGCAAAAGTGAATAAAACTGAAAGAAAACATGCGTACGATGATTCTGTGGTCACTAAAAGGAAGCAATTTAGAGCAGAACTTAAACGTATTAAAAAAGAAAATTCCCCGGCGAAAGAGACTCTCCTGCGGAAATGCCGGCAAACCTATAAAAACTGGCTGCGCTCGACCCGCTTCTTAAGAACTCAAAGAGACGCGGAAAAAATGATGGCGGCACTATCTACCAACAACTCACGAAGTACCTGGGATTTAATTAATAATAGAGATCTAAATCAGTCGGCAATTGGTGTAAATCAAGTCTCAGAGGAAGACTGGTATCGGCACTATAATGAATTGTTTAAGGGGAAAACCATGGGTACACCAGCAGAAAAAAGTAATACGAGTTCAGCATGGGATTTTGAGTTCGACAAAGAAGATATACGGATGCTTATTAAAAAGCTCAGCAGCTCCAGGGCAACCGGTCCGGATGGCATTTCCAACAAAAAACTAAAAGAGAACTGCGAAGAGTGGACTGATTTGATTTATGCCCTTTTCAAAAGAATAGCAAAAAAAAAGCAAATTCCAACATCATGGACGGAGGCGTATATAGTTCCCATTTTCAAAAAAGGGGATCGATCTAACCCCAAAAATTATAGGCCAATAGCCTTGTTAGACTCTATTGGGAAACTCTTTGCGGCCATCCTATTAATGAACCTAAAAAAATGGGCCACAAGAATCAACATCCTAGATGAAAGACAATCCGCCTTTATAAGCGGGGTGGGGACATCTCTAAACCTGTTCTTGTTAAACCTTTTGAAAGCTAAGGCTTTGAAAGACAATGTAACAACTTATCTGGCTTTCATTGATCTTCAACAGGCATTTGACAGTATCAATAGAGAGCGACTATGGTCGAAATTGAGAAACTGGGGATGCCCGAACTCCCTGTTGGCAGCAATTCAAGCGCTATATACCAATACCTCAATTCAGGTCCAAATTACTACTAATGGAGGGCTATCTAGAAAAATCTATACCACTCGGGGAATCAAACAAGGATGTGCTCTGGCTCCCTTTCTATTTGTTCTCTATATGGCGGATATGAAGACATCCCAAGAAAGGATCCGTGCGTTCCCTCCAAAAGTGAACGGTATGGATGTCCCGTGGATGTTATACGCAGATGATGCGGTATTTGCAGATCAGACCCCTATTGGTCTGCAACGGAGAATTGAAGCTTTTAACAAATATCTGAAAGAAAATGACATGCAAATCAATGTAAAGAAATCAATGATATTGTGCATGAAATCAAGTCGTGGGAAAAAACCTGCAGGGAAACGACAGATATGGATGCTGGATCAAGAGAAACTTGAAGAAGTGGATACTTCCATCTACCTGGGTATTAGGATAAATAAAAATTGCAATGAACAAGCACAATACACCCTTATTCGAGAGAAACTTGCAGCGTTAACTAATCAAGGAATCCTACTGCACTATAAATATGGAAAATTTTCGATGCAGCCAATTATCACATTTTATAAGCAAAAGGTGGTTGCAATGTTAACATATGGAGCAGAGGCACTCTTGTGTTTGGGATGGGAAAGCTGGAATCTGTGCGAGGCCTACTTTTGGCGAAGGATTCTACATCTTCCGAATTCATTGCCCTTAGTCCTGATAAGATCGGAACTCAGACTACAATCTATGGTTTCAATTACGGTGTGGAAATCTCTTTCATTATTCCGGAAGTGTATTTTGGACAATCCGGCACAGCCATTTAATGTATTAGCAAGACCTGGGCTGCCCAATGAAGATATAATTTTCCAGGAATGGAAGAAGAGATGTGAGGATACCTTAGAACATCTAGGTATCTCACTGGAAATCCTAAAGTGCAATCCTGACAAGGCCAAAAGAATCCTGCGGGAAAAAGACTGGGAGGAAACCCAGGTCACTAAATTAGCAGGAAACTGGGCTCACAACATCGTCTGGGAACGCAAAGCATTAAATATTCTCCCACCATATCTTCAGAAATTTCCATCTAAACATTACAGAGATCTGCTATTACGATGTAGATTAAATATCTGGCATTCCCGAGAGGTTAAGCTGAGAAGAAAGCTCATTGGAAAAGCATCAGCAATCTGCAGGTTCTGTAAAATGAAGGACCAACTTGAATCAGTGCGACACGTGATGCTAACATGCCCGGTTCTGATACCAAAGCGATTAGCGTTTTTGGGCAACTATATAAACAACATCACAAGGGAAACAGAAGAAGAATACTGGGAACGCCTTTTAACAGCAGATAAGGTGGGTCGTACAATTGACGCACTAAAGTTTGTCGAATCCCTAAATCTGGACCAAGAAGAAACGGAATTGGAGGAGAAAATAAGAGCCCAAAAGCCTACTGGTTGCATCTGTTATGATAAAGGGCTTCCATTGGAAGGATAACTAAACCGATTGGAACTCAAATAAAACTTTAGAAGAGGATTTTTTTTTTTTTTTTTGAACTTTGAACTTTGAACTCTTGTTTCTTGGACTCCTATTTGAGGCTATTTGAGGCCTGTTAAAGGTTTACCACAATTAACCAATAAAACAATAAAAAAATAAAAAATCGCCTAATAGGATGATTTGTGTTCCGGGTTTGGCATTAGTATTTAGTAGGGTGGTTAAGTCCTCTTCAAAGGTGCCTAGTGGACCGTTGGTGCGAGTTATGTGTTGTTTGTTGTTGTGATGAAGTGTGTGCGGTTTGCTGTGCAAAGAGGTTGTTGTGTGGGTTTTTGTGTGAGATAAGTATGCAGAAATGTGAGCTTTTGGGTTAGTGGGTTTTATGTGTCTTAGTCTTTGTATTTCTTGTTCTACGTATCTGATTGTTCTATGGCGTTGGCATTTTTAGTCTGCCCTTCTCATTGTTAGGTGTAATGGGATGACAAGTTTCCATCTGTGCTATTTCTGACCTTTGTGTACCAGATTGAGGCGTGCATTGTCCCCAACTCTGGTATTGGTGCTGTATATTTTACAGTCATTTGCTCCCTTCGTATCTGTTTTCCTGTCTGTGATCATTGCTGTCTATGTTTGCTTTGTCGGGTAAAGTGTTGTTGACTTGTCATCCTTACCCTTCCCTCCTGATCTCTCTCCAATCGTTCTTTAGTATGATTCTAACTGATCCATCTTTCAATTGGTAGCAGTCTGGCTGCCACATTTTGTATGCGTTGGAGTTTTTTTAGAAGTCATTCTGGCATGCCTAGATATAGGTTGTTGGCATAGTTTTTTTTTTCTTTTTTACTTTTATTTAACTAGCACAGATTACAACTTCACTTTATCAACTTTGCATAGCTCAGTATTACATTATTCAGTTCCTTGTATAATGGGAGCATTTCAGATTATAATTACATTTTGGTTGGGTCTTCCTCTCTTTCACATTTATCGGCAAGATATTGCCTGTATCTGCCCCATATGTCTTTCGGGTGACTTATCATAGGTAATAGGCCAGCGAACACCTCCTCACAATCATTCGCACATGTCATGTCCTTCTCCCAATCACTCAGCACGGGTGGTTCCTTACATTTTCAACACATTAATATGACACGTTTCGACAATAGTAAACTAAGATTTAGAAACTTGCCCCAGATAGGGTTCTTCCAGTGTAAATTTCCAAACACACATGAGCTTGGGTCCCAGTCTATAGGATGGTCTGACATCTCATCTAGTGCTGTGCCTACGTCTGTCCAGTATTCGGTTAACCTTATACATGACCACAGCATATGTAATATGTCTGCTTCCTCACTTCCACACCTTGGGCACCTCCCAACCGCTGCGGGGTACATGCTCTTGAGTTTGGCAGGGTGAAGTGGGTCCTGCGTAATATCTTATAGTGTATCAGACTGTATCGCGAGTTGTAAGATATGTTTTTTATTAGTCCACATAGTTGTACACAGTGCGTATCTGTTAGGGTATGTCCCAGATCACGTTCCCACTTTCTATCGGGAAGTTTTCCCATGTGTTTGCCATCGCTAGGCACAGTCCAAGATATCACCTATGATAGCTTTAATCCCATCCCAGCTGATGAATTGTTTATTAACAAATAAATCCCCAAAACAGTTTACCCCTCTGCCCCTCCAATGCGCGGCCAGTGTTGTGTCCTGTGTTGGGGGTAGGTAGGGCGCCCAGGGTTACCTGCCATCCTGGTCCATGCTTTGCATGTCACCTGTGCCGGGTTAGTGGTGTTGTCATTTCTGGCTTTCCCTTTGGCAACTTTGTGTAATAGCTGCATCGGGCCCGCATTATGGGTCTCAACAGGCGCATGTGGGGCCTCCTTCTGTCCAATATGTCACATAGTAGGCCTGGGCGGAAGGAAGCATAGCTCAAAGGCGGGAGTGGCTAGTCCCCATTGTACGTATGGTCTGGTGAGCCATTTGGTGAGCCGTTTCCAGCTCACTCTGGACAGCCCCTTCCATATGAATGCTGAGCTAGCGCCCTGGATTTTAGCGAAGAATGACCTGCCCACACTGGGACTGTACTTAACAGGTAGAACACCTTGGGAAGTATAATCATTTTGATCAGCCCCAGCCTACCTATCAGTGAGATCGGGAGGTGTGTCCATCGGTCGAGTTTAGCATCTGTGAGCACACCATAATTTAGAGTACTGGCAACACCCAGATATTTAATCTGATGAGGAGCCCATGCAAGTCCATATAGTTCTGGGGGTTTCCTAGTTGCCTGCGTGAGCGTGAACATTTCAGACTTGGCTGCATTCAGCCTCAGACCCGAGTATTCCCCGAACTCTCGGACCGCATTCAGCACCATCCTCAGGTTTTTCTTAGGGTTTTTCACATATAACCTTATGTCATCTGTGTATAAAGCTATGATCTCTATTTTTTCAGCCAGCGGTATCTCTGCTCTGCTGTATCTTGCCCTCAGCAGGTATGCAAGTGGTTCTATCACCAGCTCAAACAATAGTGGGGACAAAGGGCAATCTTGCCGCATGCCCCCTGCTAGCTCTAGGATCACTGATAACTTCCTGTTGACGGACAATCTGGCGAAGGGTTGCATGTAGAGTATATGGAACCAGTTTATGAAATTCGGCCCAAACCCATAATTGTTCAAAACCCTAAACAGGAAGGGCCAGTATACCATGTCAAAGGCCTTTTGCATGTCTAACGCCAATGCCACACTCTTAGTGTCTCTAGGGATCGTAGTTACTATTTTTAGCAACAACGTATATTAGAGGCCGTTGATCTACCCAACACAAAGCCTGCCTGGTTTTGTGGACCATGTGTGGCATTAAGGGGTTCAGGCTTGTGGCTAGTATCTTTGCGAATATCTTTGCATCCGCATTTATGAGGGAAAGGGGGCAATAGGATCCTCATTCCTCGGGAGTTTGTCTGGTTTGAGTAGCAGAGTTATGACTGCTTTGCGGGATGCTTCCGGTAGTTTGCCCTTTCCTAGCGCCTCGGTCCAGACGGCGTGGAGTGGGGGCACTAACATCTCAGCAAACTCTTTATAAAATTCCACCCCCAGCCCATCCGAACCTGGAGCCATGCCATTGGGTAGGGCTTTTATGGCCTCCGTTATCTCGGTGAGTGTCTGTGGGTTATCCAGAGCATCTCTGGTTCGGTAGATAAAAGCGTGGTGGGTATTTTAGCTAGGTATCTGTCTATTTCTCCCTCTCTCCCTCTGTAGCGGAGCTTTGGGGGAGTACATGTTGGTGTAGAAGTCAAAGAAGACTTTACCGATTTCAGTCTGTTCCGTGACCACTACCCAGTCTTTTCGGGTTATGCATTGGATATTTGTGCTCCCCCACTCACCTCTCACCGTCTGTGCTAGCAATTTACCGGGTCTTTCTTGTTCGCCGCTGGCCTATCAAAATAACGTAACTCCCAATCTGCCGCTGCCCGGTATTCCTCTAGTTGTGTTTAAATTTCTGCCTTCATCTGCACAATTGGGGTGGTCGCATATTGTTCTTGTAGTTTGGCAATCCCTTCCTCTCATTTACCCAGCTCTCTCTGTATGTCTTTGAGTACTCCAAACTCAGTAGACATAGCAGTGCTCCTAATATAGGCCTTGAATGCTTGCCATAGTACGGCCTGGCTTGTGACAGAGCCATTATTGTTTTCAAAGTATTCTATATTATGTTGTGGAATGCTGGTTTTGTACACCGGGTCTGACAGTGCAGCTGCCTTGAAGCGCCATGGCGGTTTCTGTGGAGAGACCCGGGGAATGGACAGCACTATCAGTACCGGTGAGTGGTCAGATAATGTTCTAGGTATTATTTATGCCTCTGTCACCCAGCCCAAGACCCTCCGTGATACCAACCATATGTCGATCCTAGAGTGCATATCGTGCACAGATGAGTAAAAGGTGTATGCTTGCTGTGGTCCTTGTAATGATCGCCATACATCTCTCAGGCCAAGGTCCACTGTGTGTGTGTGTACTACGTGGGCGGCGTTGGTCAGTGGTCTGGGGGAGCTGGCTGTGCGATCTATCTCTCTATCAAGCATTGTGTTGAAATCCCTTCCACTAATAATGTAAGCTGTTGGGTATTTAGCACATTTCTGGAAGACTGCCGTGTAGTAATCAGGATCATCAATGTTCGGGTCATATACATTGATGAGTAGGACTTCTACATCACCTAATTTTCCCTGTTGGCATAGTCTACTCTGGACATGATGAGAGCAATGATGATGGTGACTATGGTGACAATGGTGACAATGGTGACTCTTAAAGGAGCCTTTTTTGGGGGGGTCCATTTCTTTTTTGTTTTTCTAATTTTTCAGACCTACAACTACTAAGGAATGCCTTAGTATACACCCCACATCTTCCATTGTAACTTGTCTACATGATTCTTTTCATTTTTATATATTTTTTATTATCAAGCAAATGGTTAAAATACAAATTTGATATACAGACATGTGTAAAAATAAAAATATTAAAAACTGGATCACATCAATCAATTATAAAAAGGTTAAAATCACAATAACGTACAAAGGAAATACATAATCTATATATTCAACAGATTTGATTTGGATATTTTCTGGAAGGCCACATTCCACACATGAAAAACTGCTGCTGCCATAACAATGATATCATAAGGCATTCAAGAATTGGTTGCACCCAATTGCTGCAATGTTGTGTACAAAATACTTGTAACTAGCATAATAATATAATCCGAGGACCTGCCATTCTGTCAGCAAGTGGCGTGCAGTCTCAATATGAGCATTACAGAGTCGACAGACTCTGTGGCTTCAAGCCAATTTGTTCCATCTCCCCATATGTTGTTGTGCCTGGAGTATATTAAGCCATAAGTACAGTATGAATCGCTGTATATTAGTGGACAATATTTTTTTAGATAAGTGCAAAACATTCCTCATATAATCCCTGAGTGAAACACACCTGCTACATAGGCTTCTTGCTTAAATATTGGATATTAGCCACAAAATCAGCATTTGTATTCTTCCTTTTTTAACACAATGGAAGAATTGGGCAGTTCCAATAGATCATGAAGATCAATGTCAAGATTAGACAAGTGTTCAAGAGCAGTCACGTTAAGCTGTTCAAGGAATACATTAGTGGTAGTCCCTCTATATAGTCTCGTAATGTAGCTGTACACATTCTCAGACTAAATAGGTGAGAAATACATCTCAAAAAATAGTTTACATCTCTGACGTGACCAAAGTGAGCAAATAGATTGGACCCCAAGTTTGCAACAAAGGGCCTCAAAAGGAACAGAAGATGGTACCCCTAAGATATAACGTAAAAGCTGGGATTCCAAGCTGTCCATCCATTTGATCATAGATTTAGAAAAAATAGGAGAGCCATACAGAATCATGGGAATGATACTTTTGCAGTAGATTTCAAACATTCCCTATGTATTGTTACCTCCTTTGGGACGTATACTCTCCTAATCATACACCACCTCTTCAGTGTCTTCAAATGTAAATAGTCACCATACTTTTGTGATGATGGAATGGTATAGAGGGCCACACCAAGATATTTATAACTATCCACTACTTCCAACAGCTCTCCACCACAATACCAGTTAAACTCACACTTCATGGTCGTTTTTTTTCACAAATTCCGGGATCTTCGTTTTGGTACTGTTAACATGGAGGTCATTTGCCTGAGCGCATAGAGGCAGAGCATCTAATGATCTCTGTAATTCGATAGGGCTATGGTCCAAATTACAGTGTCATCCACATATCCAATACAAGATATTGGTACTGTACCAATATGAGGAGGAAAATTATGGACAACTTCAATACAGGCACCCATATCTGCCAAATATAGGTAATATAGAAATGGTGCCAAACCACAGCCCTGTTTCAGGCCTGTATTTGTTGGTATATCCTCAGTGACTTCACCCTGCTGGTTCACCCAAAGTGAGACGGTGGCATCACTGTACAATGCTACAATAAATAAACAAAGCACATATAAATGTCCCCATAGCTATCTTCCTGGCAGTGGCTAATGATCGTTTGTAATATGGAGAGATTGTGCAATGTGCCATGTGATTTGCGAATTACCGTTTGGAAGGGGGACAATAGATTCCTAGATAGAGCCCATTTAAATAATTTTCCCTGGAGTATGTCTAGCATGGCCAAGAGCATGTAGTTGTCAGTATTATTTCGATCCCCCTTTTGAAAACAGGGATTAGAATAGACTTATGCCAGCTGGAAGTAAGTAAGCAGATGCTTAAGATTTGTTAGAAAAGATTAAATAAGACCTTTGCCCAGAATTCCGGATCTGTTTTGAAAATGACATTTGTCAACATATCCGGACCAGGAACACGAGAGCCATTAAGGGATTTAATAAAATGACCCTTATTCACAGAGCATTTTCCAATTGAGTTTTGCCATTATAATACGCGTCTGTGAATTAGGCCCTGTGTCTCATATTATCAAACTCAAATCCTTGAGAAAATTCAAAACTATGAACAAGAGGTATTGAGAACTGACTAGGCACCGGCTGATTATACAATTCCAATATAGCATCCGTCCATCCTGCCACACTAATAGTGTTCTTTTAGTTTTCACTAAAACTATTGGCGAAAGTGTGGATCAAGGACCAACATTTTCAATCATTGTTACTACGCCGCAATTGGAAGCTTCCTTTCCAATCGGCTTTATTCTTAGAAAATGAATGGTTTCCACGCCAATTTTTATATCTAGTGCTCATGAGAACAAGGAGCTTCTTTTTATCTCCCGGGCTACAATGCTTCGATTTCCTAATATATTTACAGCTTTTCTGATATGATGCTTTCTTTGCATGTACTAGAATGTCACAATTATTGACGTGGTATAAATTGCAGTGTTGCCTTATAAGATAAATGTAGCTGCTTATTTGAAAAACATATAATATCAGATACATCCCAGCCTTGATTGGCGAGGCGCTGAGTTAGTATGTGTAGGCAATTCTTTATGAATTTACTAATCATTTCAACATTACGGCTATTGCATACTTTTCGGTTGCCTTGGGTATTACCTGATACCGATACCGGGAGGCACATAGGCCATTGACTCGGAGATACATTCATGATCCATCTCAAGGTGGCATGATCACTGATGGTATTGAAAGTAAGTGTGGCATTAAATCTATCTACAAATACATAATCCAAATGAGAATGGCTGGTGCCATTAGACCATGTGTTTTTCAAACTCCTTTGATTACGGTAACCAACATTCAAACACTCAAGGGGCCCCAGGACAAGTTTGCCGGTCCGGTAACTCTGGTACTGGTAATCTTGCCGGTACCGTAGTTGGCGGACCGGCAAACTAGAAGTTCTACTCGCGGGTCTGACCTGTCGGGCTTACCGGCACCGGCAAGCAGAGCATGTCGGATGCACCGGCACCATTCACTAGTGGTGACTGTGCATCCGACCTGCCCATTCCCATTGAGCCCTATGGGACTCAATGGGAATGGGGAGCATTTTATTCCGGCACCCGCAAATGGGCAATTACTGGGTTTGGCGGGGCCATAATGACCCGGTAATTGCCCATTCACGGGTGCCGGAATATTTCACAAGTTTGGCAGCAGGTTGCCGCTTTTACTGACAAGGCTACTGCCAAACTTAAAATGAGACCCAAGGTCTTTTATCTGGACCAGTTTCAGCCATATAGAATCGTAAGAACTGCAAGCATTACTGTTTGCAGATTTATCCTTCTCCCATTTAGATAATCCCTCTGCAGTTCCATTGACAAGCTAGGGCATTGAGGTTGCCAGTTAGGAAGACACCACCCACTGGGTGTCTTTCTTGCCAGAGTACAAGGGTGTCCTCTATGTTGATGACATATACCTTGTTGCCACTCTGCCCGGAGTGTCATAAACATTAATAATAAGAAGGTGGTCTCTTTTTCCCATTTCCAGAGAGTATTCAGTTTAAGCAGTTTAGTCAATGGTTGAGTGATTTCTGCATAATTTTCAATGAACTTTCTGTTATAGCCTGTCATCCCTAGTAAACTTTTTACTCCTTTCACATTTTTAGGATCTTTTAATCTTTGTATGGCCTCTATTTTCTTCTTTTGTGGATTTAGCCCATGTTCAGTCACTTCATGCCCTAGAAAGTTCACTTTTTTCTTGCACCATTGTGCTTTTTGCAAAGATACTTTGGCGCCTGCTTTCTGCAATTGGCCAAGCACATGTCTTATTTCATCAAAATGGCTTTTCAGGCTTTCATTTTTTATCAGGACATCGTCCACGTAAACTATTGTTCCTCTTTCCGCTGCATCTGGCATGGCCATTCTCAAAAATATGCCAAATTCACTCCCACTATTGATGTACCCGAACGGAGCTCTAAGCCAGGCGTATTGAGTCATGTCAAATGTAAAGGAAAATAAATGTTGTATCTCCTCTGCCAATGGCACGCACCAATATCCAGAGGTGAGATCTAATGTGGTAAATACATTTGAACCATGTACCTGAGCTAGGCCCTGATCAATGAATGGCAGTGGCCATCTAGATACTGGTACTCTTTTATTTAACTCTCTCAAGTCTGCACATAGCCGCCATTGACCATTTGGCTTTAACACACCTAAAATAGGTGTATTGGATGTGCTATGAATGGGCCTGATGATTCCCCGCGATTCCACATTTTTAATAATCTCTGCCAATGATTCTAAACATGCAAGCGGTAGTCTATATTGGCGTACAAACACTGGATTTCTGCTACACCCTTCTGGTAGTGTGGCCACATGTAAATCAGTTAAACCACAATCATAAGCATCTTTTGCAAATACATCCTTAAACTCCATAAATATCTCCCTCAGATTGTCCCTATCCTCATTGCTTTCACACGCATCCGCTAAGGAGATCTGCTCTTCTACCATTTTGGAAAATTCTGGAAAATCTTCTGGTAAGGGAATCTCAGCGCTTTCCTCTAACTGTGTGGCTGTGTCTTTTTGTAAAGCTGCCACTTTTAAATATTTTGGCATATCAGCTTCCACTTCAATGGGCTGATTTTCTGTTTCATTTTTATTTAAATTAAATATTATGCAATCCTCTTGATGGCAGCACACTGTCTCATTTGAATCATAAGGATACACAGAATGAATTTTAAATATTCCTTTGGGCTGAGAGTCCAGGTGTTCTGGCAACTCACCCTTGGCATCTACATACTTTTCAGGGATATTTCCAATCACCATGTTATTTAAATCTGCCGTATAATGTGATTTTTGTATGGCCATTTCTAATGGGGAGTTTTCCTCTAAATGAATATCCTGACAACCTTTATTATTTACCATAATTTTTACAGATCCTTCACCAATGTCTACCAATGGAATGTATTCATAATACAGGCCTTGCTGTTTTATGGATTCATTCAGGCATACAAATGCATCAGAGCCTTTCATCTGCTGTCCATTTTTGCATTTCAGTGTTATTGTAAACTGTTTTGTAAATGCAGGAATAATAGTATCTTTCCTCATTTGTAATTCGATTGCATAAGGAACCAGTTGTGCACAATGATAAGCCCTTCTTTTGTCTTCATATTCAGGTGCCGGACCACCTAGGCGTGACCATATTTTTTGATTAAGGAAATCTAACACCATACACATTCTGTGCATGATGTCATTGCCCATGTAAAATTCATTTTGTGCTCCACTCACTATCCATACATTATGGTAAATTGTTTTCTGGCCAATGCTAATTTTAAGCATGCATCTGCCTGCAATTCGGTTTTCAAAGTCTGGACTGTCCAACCCAGAAACATATTGGTTTTTAATCCTAAATTTCGGGATTTCTTCCCTCTCCATTATTTTTTGCAACAATTTCTCATTAATGAAACTCCTTTCATGTCCAAGCGCTAAAGTGGCTTTTATTGTTTTAAAATAGTCATTTATACCAACATGAACCCATGGTTGCTCATCTTCCATGTGTATTTCTGCCAGAGTGTTAATGTGTTTTTCTGAATCTGTTTTAGGAGCAATATTCTGTTTGCATGTTTTCTCTTTTAAATAAAAACGTAATGTGTGCTCATCTATGGCAGTCTGCCAATTTTTCCTTGGGTCCAAGTATATTTGTACAGGTAGTTTTTCATTGTTGCTCTGCATTTTGTCTTGACACATTAATATAACAGTGACACTAGGTATGCAGCTATTCTGGAGATATACCTCCACAGCATCATTTGTTTTGGCAACGGTGTGACATTCATTTATATTGCTGTTTTGTGATTTTAGTTTCTTAGGCCTCAATGGTTTTTTGGTTAAGGACCACAGCACTCCATTCACCCCATCTATGAGAGGAGACAATCTTTTCAGGCAATCTGTCCCCATCAGAAATGGAATTTCACAAATAGATGTGATCAATACCTCTTGTTTCATTCTGTGCTTTCCCATTTTTATGTCAACCTCAGTTACACCTATGATGGGCACCTCCTCCCCATTAAAGTTATGCACTGGACCTTGATTTTCCTTCACTGTGATCTGACTCTGTGGGGGTCTCCCTTCATTGATACTCTTTACCAGCTCCTTGGACATAATTGTGGCCTGTGCGCCAGTGTCAATCATAGCAAAGGTGTGGCATTTTTCTTCTACAGTGATGGGTGCATAATATCTGTCCTCAACTTCCTCTAATACACATAAGAAGTGTGAATTCTTACTGATTTCAGGGCTCACCTTTCTCAGGTCTTTTTCACTTTTGGCTAAGCACATTGGTAAATGGAAAGACATTTTTCCCTCCTTTTTACCCATTTCTGCGCGAGAGACTTTATTCATTTCTCCATGATCAGAGGTTTTTTGGAGTGTGGCCACTGTTCGCCCATCCATCTGGGTAACATCAGAGACCACATTACAACCTTCCAACTGAACATGTGTAACAACATCATTCAGCAATTTGTCATTTTTTAATTCTGTGCATTTGTGATCATTTAGTGTGATACCAGCCCGTTCAGCCTCTTCAAAAATATGTGGCTCAAAGAATTCTTCAGGTGATTGACTTGTACCCTCCTTTTGAGTATTTCCTTTTTCTGCCTGTGTTTTGTCATTGTTTTGCTTGCCCAGGGAAGGAGCTATAGCATCCCCACTTACTCCCTGTTCACTGGTATTCCCCATGCATGAGTCACTTTTCTTAAATCTGTCCCTTTGTTCTTTTGGAATTCCTAATGTTTCTTTTTCATTTGTGCAAATCTTGACTGTTATATTTAGCTCTAGGTTAAACCGTACCTCTTTTTTAGAAGTATTTGCACTTTCTGTCACAAGTTCATTTACTCGCACTTTCATTTTTAATCCATTAGGCATCTCAGAGTCGTTATGCAAAATTATATCAGAGCAATCTGTCATTTTGGCACTGCAATTATCATGAGTACTTAGTCACTTTTCGGAAGCCCCCCGGTCATTGCTATGGCCATCAGCCCCCTCTTTGGAAGGTTGTTTTTGCGCTGTATAGAGCTTTCCTAATTGCTCAGCTAACATTTTCACTTGGGCCTCAGGGCACTGGAACCTTTCCATCTCTCCAGAATCCTCTTTCTGTGGCCTAGGTCGATATTGGTTGTTTTCCCCCTGATTGGATCTATTCTGATACCTCTCAGGTGATTGATGTCGGTTGGGATGGTTTCTGAACTCTTGATTCATTTGTGGAGGGGAGCGGGTTGCACCCATCCTTTGATTATAGTCCCCTGGTGGGGAATCATTGTACTGACGTGGATTGTAGTTCAGGTTTTGCCTCATGTCCTGTCTCTCAGATTGTGGGTACAGGCCCCTATGTTGATTTCCATTATCAGTAAATCGATCCACATATCGGGGTCTATCCTGATTACCATATATCATGGTGTTGGGATCAAATCTGCTCTGTGTTCCCAATGACTGGTAGGGACCATCATTTCTTTGATCTTGATTTTGTCTCTGGTTATTGTTCATACCTGCCATATCAGGCCGATATCCTACCCGGGGTCTGTCCCCTAAATACCTAGGGCTGATGTAGCTCTCTCTATTACTAGGATCATGTGATTGGAACATTGGTACAGGAAATGGCAATCTTTGTTGATTACCCCTTTGTTCAGGTGTCACATTATTTTTACCTTGGCTTTGAGCAGACTCAAGGGACATTTTGGCTGACCTGATTTCCATTACTGTGGCTGAGGGTTCTTTAGATTTAGGTCTAGTATCTTTTATTGTATCACTTTCTCTACCCTGACAATAGAGTACCTCATATAGTTTTGTGCTTTGATGTACAATCCATTCAAGGGACTTGTCACGGTCAAATTCACGGACCAATTGGGATATGATGTCTTTCTGTAGCCCATAGAAGTATGCAGTTTTAAACTCATTGGAATTTGGGTCAAAAGATACATCAAAGCGAGAAAATGCTCTTTTTAAGTCTTGTAAAAATTGGCGAGGGGATGTATTAGGTCCAGCAGTAATTGTGTAAGCGACTTTCTTTGCCTCTTTGCACTTGCACGATCTGAATGACACCTGGCCTAGTAGGATCGTTTGTCTGTCTTCCCCTTGTTTCCCTCCCTCCCTGCCTCGTTGCGCCTCGAAACACTTGTGTATAGGCGCGTTACAAATACCATATCATATCATATCATATCCTGCAATGTCTGAAAAGGAGAAAAATGACGCCTAATTTCTTTTTCAAACTCCAACCAGGTCATATTCTGCTGTTCATTTAATCCCCTTATGATGCTGGCCGTCGGGGCATCTAAAGTTAAATGAAAATATTGTCTGTACTGTTCCTTAGGTATCTGGAGTGCTTTACAAATGTCATGCACCGCTTCTAAGTGATCCTCAATGCAGCATTCACCTCCCTTTTTAAATGGTTTGATCAGGGCTTTAATGGATTTCATTATTTTTATGGGGCTACTTGTTGCAATGCATGGAATTGCACTATTTTGTGATTCAATCCTGTTTTCAGGTGTATGAGATTGGTGGCTGCCCCCAATGGGAGTATCAAATCCCCCAATGGCGCTGCAACCAAGTTCAGTCACCGGCCCAGTCACTGGAGCACTAGGTCTTTGGGCAGAGCTAGAATTCACCTCCACTCCATTGAATGTGGTACCCTGCCGCCTCTCCTGGGACCTGGGAATGCACATTTGCTGTTCTAAGTCCTTACACTTTTTAAGGAGTCTGTTTGCTTCATTTTGTAAATAGTTGTTTTCATCACTCATCTTATTAATCAACTCCTGCATGTCGCACATTTGCATTTGGCATTCATTGAACTCTTTATTTCTCTTGTCTCTTTCTTGAATCGTTTTAATCATTTCTTGTTCTGCACTCTGGAGATCACATTCTTTTTCACAATGTTCTTTTTGTAAAATCTGCATTTCTGAAACAACCTCATCTTTATCCTGTCTAATGTGGTCCACTAAGGCTTTTAAGTGTACCAATTCTTGCTCACTATCCTCAAATTGTTTCTTGCTTTTGGATAACTGAGCATCAAAGTCTCTGCATTTTAATTGCATGTCTTTTTGGCATACATCCAATTCTGCTCTTAACATTTCCTGATTTTTACTTGCCCCATCTAATTCAGTCGTTAACCTGTTAATTAGCTAAGTATCATTCTCCTGCATTCACAGGGACTTATTCAAAATAAACCATATTTTGCTGCATAGCCGTATTAAACAGTCTTTCTCTGCACTTTTATCGGCTGCATTCAATAATCTTGTAAGGCAGACCTGAATTATGCTGCCTTCTGCAAAAATATTGTCTAGTTTTTCTTTCTGCACCTCACCCTGAATGCGGTCACGCCATTCTAAGGTGCTGTTCGACAACCACGTCCCATGTGCAAACAACTTTGCCTCTAAATATTGCACTAGGTCTGAAAATGTGGTTTCCCTTTGTGACATTCTGAAATTCGTTTTTAGTGGCACACTTCTATTATAAAATGGGTTCCCTTTAATGTGCAAATGGCAGTGTGAGATACGCTTGCCACGCCCAGTAGGTACTCTATGATCACTTTCCCGGCCTGCAACGCTCCATATATATGTTGGGTATTTTGTGGATATTTGGGGCTTTGCGGTATTTTCTTACCGCCAAAATACCTTTAGCAATAATCACTCTCTGTATTCATATTGGGTCACACATAACAATAATACATTGCATTATTTCAGAATTCAGACCTATTTAGATGATGTGCTCGGTAATTTACGTGGTTGGTTTATTTGTGGCCCCAATATCCAACATCCCTTGTTTTTATCTAGATTGTTCTTGATCACTAGAGAGACCTCAGGCCTACATTTTAGGGATACCACATTTTCAGTGTTAGTGTTGTGTGCCACCATGGGCTATTGTGGTATTTTTGTGGTAATTTCCACTACCTTATATACAGTATGGAACTATGTCCAGAGAGTCTCTCTTCCCGTTGGCTCATGTACCTCCAACAGGTTATGCTACAAACAGTCACTCACAACTGTCCCTACTGAATAAAATCATGCACACATCTGTTTTAAAATGACAATTGCACTGTTTAAAAATCTATCCACGTTTAAACCTTTTCCCATGCAAAATGAAAGAGAGAAATAATACGCACTAGCTATCTGTTTTCAGATATTTTTGTATTATAGAAAAAAAATGTAAACACAGTTTAACTTTTTTTTACAGAAATAAATGAAATGGTACAACATTATTTGTGATAAAATGAACAGATAGCTGCGAGAATATATTCAATTGGTAACATTAAATATGCTGATAAGTGACTGGGACTCCCTCGAATACACTGACTGAACAGTTTCGCACACTTTCGCACAGCTCCCACACGCTTCTGTAATTACCTTATCTGTTCAGCATGAGTTTTCTCCGGCTATTCTCTTTCTGAATTTGGCTCCCTTGAAGATTAACCCCAGTGAAAACAAGCGTCTGCCGTTCTCAAAGCGGGGTTATTGCCTGGAACACTCAGCTTTTGCAGCAGGAATGCCTCAGCCAGGAAACAGGTCCTTCTCCCAGCTCTGCAAGATCTCGATTGTCCTCCCCCTCTCCTCAAGCTTCCCCAGCAAAACTCTAATCACAGCCTCTAGCATGATACTTGCTATGACGCTGCTCCAATCAGAATCAATCATGTCATCTCCTCCCTCACTACACAATGGCTCGCTTATACAGTGGCAATTGTAACAAACTGATTTCCTGTTCCTTCGAGCTCTTTGCTTCCTGTAGTTATGTGGACAGAGCAGCAGAGAAAAAAAAAATGAATGTGCGTTTAAAAGTTCACTTTCAGAGTAGGCCTAATTCTGCAGTGGAGACACATTTTTATTAGTGGGTTATGTTAAATGAAGTTTTATTAGTCAGGTTAGTTATTAATAAGGTTAGTTATTAATTTTCAAATGTGTCTCTTGCAACATAGGCATTTCAGGTGAAAAATAGTGTGCATTTTGAATGTGCACATGTGTGCTTTTAACTGTAAAAATAGATTTGCATCTTATATGTAAAAATCGTTTTTGACTGAATAGCCTGTCTTTACTTATATGTCCATGTTACTCTGGCAATACATATAGCAATGCACCACACCCATGTGGTGGTGCTGCATCAAAAAAAATGCTACCTGTGCAGTAGTGCTGTACTCTGTGCTGTAACACGCCAAATATCCTTACAGGTACAGGTCTGCCCTTAGTATTACCTTTGGCAGACATGTGGAGTATATTGTAGCCATCAATGAAGAATGCCTTTTTTTATCCAAGTCTCTTGCACAGGGTGAGCAAGAAAAGATTGGACCCCTCAAGTGTTCCAGCAAAGTTGTTTCATCAAGGTAACCCAAAACCTAGGTCAATGGATGTTCTGGTGCTTAATATTGTTGGCATTAGTGCTAGCTACACAATAATTAGGCAGCTGTGTTCACATACAATGTTTAACAGAATTAGGTAATGTGTTCAAACTCAATTTAGGTTTTTCACTGATAGCTACAATAGTACTGGCTGCATGGAAAGATTGTTGGTATTTGTTCCCATCCGACAAATTACAAATGGTGAGCTTAAAGCCCTCCCCATGCAAGTCTTGTGCACATGTCCATACCAAGGAAACAATAGCTGGTTACCGAAAATTCAATAAAAACACAATTAGATATACTCTCCCATCTGGGCAATTCAAGCCTTAGTATATCATGACATGTAATACTAGCCAAACAAGGAATGGATTTAAACAAATTCAATACATGTGTGCGATTGAGGCACAAACTCTCTTTCCTTGGATCGATTTCATCAATCTTTACCATACATCCCAGGGAAGCAAAACAATTACCATTCCCTTTTTTCATGCCATGAAGTTTGCTTTAGAGTGAGAAGTCGACGAAGGAACACCATCTGCCAAATTCTGACGCAATATTTTGTGAGATGCTGTACGAGTACGAATTGAATCTATATTAGTTTGTTGTGGGTTGGAAGACAATGGGCCTCATTACGACCCAGGCGGTAAGGGGTTAACAGCGCCGTAAAAGGTGGCGGCGCCATTAACCCCTTACTGCCTAATTACGAGGTCCCTTTGCGAGTCCCCACCTTAACGGCTGGTTTTACCAGCCGTTAAGGAAGGAACCCGCAAAGGGACTTTCGAGGTAATTACGGTACCGCAATTTGTGGTACCGTAATTACCGCCTTCCCCATTCCCATTGAGCCCTATGGGGGCAAAAATGGGAATGGGGAAGGGCCAATGGTGAATGGAGAATTACCGCCCCGCCAACCTTGGAATGGGGCGGTAATTCCGCCATCCACCATGGCACAATCGGTAAAATACCGGCGTCAACCATGGCGCTAAGCGCGCCATGGTTAACGCCTGGGTCGTAATGACCCCCAATGTTCTCATGTTGGATATACTTCTATTAGACCATGGGGGAACATTATTGGGCTTTGGGGTGATCCATTTGTCCATAGGGCCATGTAACACAGTCTGTCCGCAAGTGCCATTGCTCTGTATCCTAGTTATTCCTACTTGAGCCACCAAAAGGGGATGTCAAAATAACTGAGTCCATTGGTTCCATAGGCAAGCCCAATGATGAATTTACAAAAGCAACCCTTTTCTTGCCATATTTGCTTTTGCCAGTGCTCGAAGAAATCTCCTGGCTATCATCCTCATAGATTGTGTGACTATCAATCATCAAAAGCTCATTGCAGAGTGCATCCATTGCATCGTTATCTGATGCAGCCATAATATTGAGTATTTTTACTTGATTCAGTATGTTGGTTTTCCAACTTTCTACTGGCACAGGTCTTAATTGTTGGGGAGGGCTGGATTCTCTCCAAGTTGCCAGGAGTCGAGCAGGTCATTTATTGCCATACATCTATCTTTGTTTCTAGGCAAAGATACCAACTTCAAAAATAATGACTTAATGTCTCTCTGCTCAGACGCAATACCCGTGTATAATGCCAGAACAGCTTCAATGTTTACCTCTATACTCTGATTAGCGCAAGCTGTGAAGTTCATCCTTTCTTCTGTAATATGAGCTATTGCCATGGACATATCCTTATCATCTTGAAATTTGCACGGTTGTTGCAAAGGCAAAAGCAATGCTGCCAAATCAGGGGTAGCATACATTCTTTGCTCAGGCATGCTGGAGGAAGGAGCAGTAAAAGGGAATGCCAGAAGATGTTTTATGTTATGGCATAATTTAAGCAATGTGCCATTGTTGTCCATAGTTACAGAAAATTGGGACAAGTTAGTATTGCCATCAGTAATCGATATCACCGCAGGAGATGGTAAGGCAGCCGATGTAGCAGATGCCATATTGGCAGCAGTGTAAGCAAGAGATTGGGTTGCTGCCGTGCTTGCCCAGACAGTTATCATTGTAGGGCCTCAGAATATGGTATTTTTTTATGAGAGAGACCAGCCCTATCAGACTGGCTGTCTATTTACCCTTTTTTGCGTGCTGGGCCTTGCTATGAGATTAGGACTACGCACTTGCTTTCCAGGTTTGAGCAACTCACTCTGAAAAATGTACTTTCTTTTAGAGGGCATGATTAAGGGCAACAGTGCTCAACAATACAAATCTGTTTCTAAAGTGGGCTGCTGCTTAGTTTTAGTTACAGCCCTTTCCCCACTTCACCGAGTGTAGCATGTATTACTTGTGGGGAGACAGCGATGTAATGTGAAAAACGGCCCCCATACCCTGTTATTTGTCCATAGTCAGTGAAAGTACCCGGCATGCGCTCGGGGACACTTCTGAACTCCAACAGGGTCACTTAAAGGATGTTTAGAAAGACTGGCCAAAATGCAGCCACAGGTTGCAACAACAGAAATCAAATGAAGAAGGCTTGTCCAGATTATGGTCACCCCAGCCACAATCTCCCTCCCAACACAGCCTGGTGGGGCCCTCCGTGACACCCTCTGGAATCGTGGTCACACATACGTGACCCCTGCCGGTGGACCGCCACGAGAGCATGTCAACTCACCAAGAAGGGCTCACGGCAGCCAGCACAGGTAATACTCCAAAGACCGAAAGAACAAACGTCTGCAGCCTGCAGACAGCGCACACAGAGTATCAGGATGCAGGAGCTCTCCGGCGAAAAGCAAGTTGGAGTTAGAGGAATTAACCTCACTACATCCTCACATCCTCACGTCCTGCGACACAAGCAGGCAAGCAAACAGAGAATCGTCAAGTCACACCACTACAGGCCACTTCTGACAATCATGGAACAATTCCGGAAAAGACATAACAACGTGGATGGACTGGAAAACAGGAGCCAGGATCTTTTTCAGTGCATTTGTAACATGCCAAAGAAAAATAGATTGCCAACATTAGTTAAATGCAGTCAATCACTCTGAAAAGTATTTAGACCATCCAAATTCACATTTTCATTCTCCAAAGATACCATCCCTAAACCATACAAAACAGCGCATACACCTTTATTGACAAGGTGTCTAGCGATTTCCATTTGTGGAGAAAACAAATGTGGACATCTTCATATATCTTCTATTGATTTGAGAAAGCATTATCTTCACAGCTGGAAACAGTTCTAATAGGCTTCTCAACATATTCTTTATGGCAAGCTGCAAAGATACTGGACTTATATAGCCCAAAGTGTGGCCTCCACAATGCAAAATGATAATATCTAGAAAATTAAATTGAGCCATACTTTTACAGAATGGCAATAAGGTCACCCAGTTTAACCGACCTGCATACCACAACATGTCCACTTCTTCTAATCCAATAGTAGCACAGATGCCACGAGATTCAGTGGAACCCTTCAATTAACACATCCAAGAATCTCCCACCATCCACACACTCTTTCATAGCCATAGCTACAGACATCTTCACTGCACCCATCAAAGAAAGCACCTGCTACCCTCTCTTCCTGTACACCACAACCACAGAACCTGATTGACTGATCCCCCAATGACCATGTCCATCATGGCTGTCTGTGTTCACCACAGCCCCCTTCCAATGCCTGGACACTTAAAGGTCCCGGATGGTACATGCAGTGTCTGTGGACTATCAATATAGTCCGTGGACACGGTAGCACAGGGCAGCCCTTCTACCTACACTATCCATAACCACCACAATAGAATTAACCTGTTTGCAATAAAAGCAGCCAGTAAAATGGGTACATAAGGGAGCAGCAGACTAGGGATACCGGTCAACATTTTAGTGGGATTAATATGAATGAATGCCAAAGGAGACAATAGATCAAGTAGTGCAGGTGAAGGCAGGAAAAATTAAAATGATGACAGCGTATTAGGCCTTCAATGGCAAAGCAGAATGTTTGCAAAAAAGACAGTGGATTCAAACTACATTGTATATATGAAATTATGAGAATTCCCATTGGTGTAAAGTTGCATTGAGAAAATAACCTATATTAATTAAACAACTTCCATACTCAGTGACACCCCAGTAATGAATTAGCTCTTCTGATTAACTTTGCAATGCAATGTCAGGAAACACGGATGGAAATTCTGTCTTATTTTTCTATCTCTTTTAACTCCATGGAAAAGAGAAGCACAGTAAAAAAACAAAAATGAATGAACATTTTGTGCATTCTGAAGCCTCTTTGTTTGTGCAGAAAATAAGTTGATACATACATGCTCTCGTGAGTGACTGGACATTGGAATCAGGAACTCAGGAGTTAATGAGATACGCCAGAGAGGAGACAGCTCTGCTCTTGATTTACAGGCCCTTGGGGAACGCATTACAGCAGTATAAGTGTTTACAGCTGGAGGTAAAAGTAAGAAACAAAAGGGGCAATACAGAGTTAAGCTATACTGTTTGTGTGTTCGTGTGAGTGTGTTCCACCATGCATGCTTAGGTGGAACAGAGCCCTCCAAGGGTGTAGGCTAATGACATAGATACGTCATTAGCACAATGTATACTCAATCTATGACATTATTTATGATCTTACCGGGTTCCCCCTAAATGTGCTAAGCCTAGATGGATGCCTACAGTCAACCCAAGAACAGTTTTTATCCCTGTGTCTTTTTAGACAAGAATAGGTCATTATGTTCAACTGGGTCATTGTTGCGTAATTTTGCACACTGGGAACTGACAAAAGAAAAAAATGGTTTTGCAGTGTACGTTTATATCTTGTCTCTTAGATAACTGCACCGGTGTTGGCCCGTTGGTAAGAGCTCATAACTGTATTATCATGCATGTATTTTCATAATTCGCTGGATTATCAAAAATAATAATTGCAATAACAGAAACAAAGCTGGTGTCATTTTTTCTCCTTTTCATATGTCTGATGATCACTTTTTTAGTGGGGAAAAGTAACTGGGAAACACCTTGGGGATTACATCACAGTGATAAAAGTGTTTACCTTCGGAGGTAAAAGTAAGAAACAAAAGGGGCAATACGAAGGCAAGCTAGAAAGTTTGTGTGTTGGTGTGAGTGTATTTCACCATGAATGCTGAGGTGGAACAGAGCCCTCCAGGGGTGTAGGATAATGATGTAGATAAGTCATTAGCACAATTTGTACACAATCTATGACATTATTCATGATCTTACCGGGTTCTCTCTAAATGTGCTAAGCCTAGGTAGATGCCTACAGTCAACCCGAGTACAGGACATAGTTATAAAACGGGGAAGGTGTGTCTTATCCTATAGGGCAGTGTTATGAAAGGTATGCTCACCACTAAATTACCACCCAAATAAGGTAATGCCAATTTACCACCAATTTACCACAATACTAAAATATTGCCACGTTAGGTAATAGCCCAAAGTCAAAACCTCCTACATATTCAGTGCATTGGTCGGGAACAGACTGTAAAGCAGCTACTGGGCGTGGCAAGTGTGTTCCACACAGCTAGTCGTGTATATAAATAATTTTGTGAGAATAATTGAATAATTTAAGTCATATTTCCTGAACTGGAAAAATACCTAGAGGCAAAGTTATATGTGCATGGGGTGTAGTCATCAGACAATGCCATAATGTGGCATGCCCGCATTCATGGGGAGGTGCACAAAGAACCACTGAATAATATTTTTGAAGAGGGCAGTATAATTCAGGTATGTATTTTGAGATTGTTTAGAGCTACTGACAAACATGTTGAAAAAGACTGCTTGATGAGATTCTGTGCTAAGATCTGGTTCATTTTGAATCAATCTTTACAGATGCAGGAAAATGATGCCGAGATTATTAGCAGATTAAAAATAAAATTAGATGAAGCTGATGAGCAGGAGAAAAATCTAAAATTGGAATTAGAGTTATGCCAGAAAGAAGCACAATCAAACTGCAATGAATTTGAGACACAATTGCGAGCAAGAAATAAAACACCTGAAAGAGATGGTAAGCGACATTTCACAAGACAAAGAGGATGTTATTTTAGAGATGCAAACTCTCCAGAGGGAAAATATGGAGAAATATGGAGAAAGAAAGTGAGCTCCACGATACTGAACAAAAGATAGCTAAAATGTTCCAGGAATGGACAAAAGGGACAGGGAGTTTAATCAATACCAAATGCAGATAAGTGAGATGGAGAATGTAATAAATAAGATGGTTAATGACAATACTTATCTGTGTCAGGAGGCAGACCGGCTCAATAAAAAAAAGTGCAAAGATTTGGAACAGCAAATGTAATTTTAAATCTCTGGAAAAGCAACAAGGCACTACATTCAATGGGATTGAGGTTAGGCCCACCTCTACATGAGGGAATAATGTCCCAGTGGCTATACCGGTGGCTGGGCCTGGTTGTAACGCATTAGGGGGGGTTTGATTCACCCACTAGTGGTTGCCACCAGTCACATACACCTGAGAAAAGGAATGAACAACAGAATAATGCAAAATCCAAATATAGTGTCAAACAGACCTATCAAAATAATGAAATCAATCAAGGCTTTGATTGAGTCATTCAAAAAGGGAGGTGAGTGTTGTATAGAGGACCACCTGGAAACAGTGCATGATATATTTAAAGCCCAACAAATACCAAGAGAACAATACAGACTGTATTTCATTTAACTCTTGATGCTGCTACTGCGAGCAGTATCAGGGGCTTGAATGAACAAGAGAGTATGTCATGGGCAGAATTTGAAAAGGAGATTAGACCCCATTTTTCACCATATCAGTCACTGCAGGATGCAAAAAAGCTGCATATACCGTGACAGCAAAGCCAAATGTGTCACCTCGCCAGTTTCTCCAAGAATTAAAAAGTGCATTCTCTCGCTTTGATGCATCTTTTAGTCCTAATTCAAATGAGTTTAAGACTGCCTACTTTTATGGCTTACAAAAATACATTATATCACAGTTAATTTGCAAGTTTGATCACGAGAAGTCACTGAAATGGATTGTAGAGCAATGCAATAAACTATGTGAAGTCATATATTGTCAGAGTGGAGAGGGAGATAGAATTCATGAAATTAAGTCAAGATCTAAAGAATACTCACCAATGGTAATGGAGATAAGATCTGCAAACATGTCACTTGAATCAGCCCAAAATCAGGTCAGAAATAATGTGACATCAGATCAGCGAGGCACACCACAAGACTGCCAACCCAAAAGCCGATGTTTTAGTCACATGATCCGAGCAATAGAGAGAGTTACATTAGTCCTAGGTACATGGGAGAAAGACCCAAGGTGGGATACCGGCCCAATATGTCAGGCATGAATAAAAATCAGAGACAAAATCAAGATCAAAGAAGCAACGATCCCTACCAGACATTGGGATCGCAGAGCAGGTTTGACCCCAATACCATGGTATATGGCAATCAGGACAGACCACGATATGTGGTTTGGTTCCTTGAAACTGGAAATCAGCATAGGGGACAGTTCCCACAAAATGAAAGACAAAACATGAACTATGCCCCGCGCCACTATAATCAATCACCACCACCAGTGGATCACAATCAAAGAATGGTGACACCACACTCCCCACCGTCCATGAATCAAGAATTTAGAAACAACTCAAATAGAAATCAATCTCCTGAGAGATACCATAACAGATTTAATCAGGGTGAAAATAACCTGTATTCCCCTAGGCCACAAAGAGATGATTCTAGAGAAATGGACAGATTTCAATGCCTTGAGGCCCAAGTCAAAATGTTGTCTGAGCAAATAGGAAAGCCCTGTGCAGTTCAAAACCTTGCATCAAATTAGGGGGCAGAAGGTTGCAGAAGCGATCTGGTGCCTTCTGATAATAAGTGACTAAATGCTAATGGCACCTGCAATGATAAAGATACAGAAACTCATGAACCAATTTTGTGTAACGGCCCTAAATTGCTTGCTGATTTAAACATGATGATTAACGCAAATGAGAATGAGCCAAGGGATGCAACTGCACCTAAAAAGGAAGTTTGGTTTAATTGAGCGTTACATAAAACTATTGAAGTGTGTGGAACTAAAAAGGAGAACAGAGAAAATAAACAATACATTCCAAAAGAGCAGAGAGACAGATTCAAAAAATACACCACACATCATGATAAAACACCTGATAATGGGGTAGGATTAGTTGTTAAAACATTTTCCCTTGAGAGTCAAAATGCTGATGAGATGCAGTCAGAAAAAATGAGTACTAAAAAGGAGGACACAGTCCAGTCACCTGAAGAGTACTTCGAGCCACATATCTTTCAAGGGGCTAAAAAGACTGATACTGTGCCAGATGCAAATAGGTGCTCAGAGTCAGAAAATGACAAGTTAGCATGTGATGTTTATGAGCATGTTCAGTTGAAGAATTGCTGTGTGAATGCTGATGGTCCTCAGACAGAGGGGCAAACAGTGGCTACACTCCATATGACTTCTGAATGTGGTGAGACAGACAAAAATTCCTGTGATGAGATGGGCAAAAAGGAGGGAAAAATATATTTTCACTTCCCCCTGTGTTTGGCACAAAGTGAGAAGGGCCTGAGAAAAGTGTGTCCTGAAATCAGCATAAATTCACACTTTCTGTGTGTATTGGAAGAAGTTGAGGACCGGTATTATGCTCCCATTACTGTGGAAGAGAAGTGCAATATGTTTGCAATGATTGTCACAGCTGCACAGGCCACGATCATGCCCAAAGATTTGGTAAAAAGTATCAATGAAGGGAGTTCCCCACAAAATCAGATCAGAATGAGAAAGAATGAAGGCCCAGTACATAAATTCAATGGTGAGGAGGTACCTAGCGAAGTTGTCACTGAGGTGGACATAAAGACAGGAAAACACAGAATGAGACAGGAAGTATTGATCACATCTATCAGTGAAATTCCATTCTTGATGGGAACAGATTGCCTGAAAATGTTGTCGCCTCTCATTGATGGAGCAAATGGTGTTCTGTGGTCTCTAACAAAAAAACCATTAACTGCTAAAAAAGTAAAATACCAAAAAAAAAGTGTAAGTGAATGCCATACCATTGCTAAATCAAATGATGCAGTGGAGGTGTATCTTCAAAATTGCCATGTGCGCAGTGTCACTGTTATCCCGATGTGTCAGGGTGAAATGCAAAGTGAAAATGAGAAACAATCCATGCAGATTTATTTGGGTCCTAGGAAAAAATGGCAAACTGAAATAGGTGAAAATGTATTGCGCTTTCACTTGAAAGAAGAGAAGTGCATGCAGAATGTTATCCCTGAGATAACCACAGGAAAACATATTACAACCCTTTCTGAAATACACATGGGAGATGAGCAGCCATGCATTGATATTGGTGTAAATGGTCATTCTGAAATGATAAAGGCCACGTTTACACTTGAACAGGAAAGGAGTTTTATTAATGAGAAACTATTACAGCGAATGATGGAAAGGGAGGAGATCCCAAAGTTCAGAATTAAAAATCAACACGTATTTGGTTTAGATGAGCGGAACTCTGGGAATAGAATTGTGGGAAGATGCATGCTAAACATTACCATTGGCCCGAAAACTATCTTTCACAATGTGTGGATAGTGAGTGGGACACAAAATGAGTTTTATTTGGTAAATGACATTATGCACAGAATGTGTATGGTGTTGGATTTCCTTAACCAGAAAGTGTGGTCCCAGCTAGGAGGACCTGCACCTGAATTTGAAGACAAAAGACAGGCTTATCATTGTGTGCAAATGGTGCCATAGGCAATTGAGTTACAGGTGAAAAAGGAAGTTACCATTCCTGCATTCACCAGACAAGTCACTATAACACTAAAGCTCAGAAATTGACAGCAGATGAAGGATTGTGTGTGCTTAAATGAATCCATGAAGCTGCAAGGGCTGGAATGTGAATATACACCATTGGAGGAGATTGGGGATGGGCCCATTAAGGTCATGGTAGATAATAAACGGTGTCAAGATATTTATTTGGAAGAGATTTGCACATTAGGAATGGCAATACAAAAATCACATTACACTGCAGATTTCAACATTACAGTGATTGGGAACATCCCTGAGAAATATGTGAACGGACAGGGTGAATTGCCAGAGTCTCTGGATTCTCAACCGAAAGGGATGTTTAAAATTCAGTCTGTGGATCCTTATGATTCCAATGAGACAGTGTGCTGCCACCAGGAGAATTGCATATTATTTGATTTGAGTGAAAATGAAACAGAAAATCAGCCTATTGAATTGGAGGTTGGGGTTCCAAAATATTTAAAAGTAGTAACTCTGCAAAGAGATACAGCCACACAACTAGAGGAAAGCACAGAGTTTCCACCATTGGAGGATATTCCAGAATTTTCAAAAATGGCACAGGAGCAGATTCTGTCAACAGATGCATGTGATAGTAAAGAGAACATGAATTAATTGATAAAAATATTTATGGAATTTAAAGAGGTTTTCGCCAAGGACGCATATGATTGTTGCCTAAAACTGACTTGCATGTTGCCACATCACCAGAGGGATATGGTAGAAATCCGGTATTTGTGCGTCAATATCGGTTGCCCCTGGCATGCTTGGAGTCACTAGCAGAGAAAAATAAACATTTAGAATCCAGAGGAATTATCCGACCCATTCATAGTACCTCAAACACTCCCATTTTGGGTATATTAAAACCAAATGGTCAATGGCGTTTGTGTGCAGACTTGAGAGAATTAAATAAAAGGGTACCAGTGCCTAGATGGCCACTACCATTTATTGATCAAGGCCTCGCACAGGTGCATGCGTCAAAGGTGTTTACCATGTTAGATCTTACATCTGGGTACTGGTGTGTACCATTGGCTGAAGACATTCAAAATGTATTTGCATTCTCATTTGATAAAACGCAATACACTTGGTCCAGAACACCATTTGGGTATGTCAATAGTGGGAGTGAATTTGGTATATTTTTGAGAAAAATAATCCCAGATGCAGCAGAAAGGGGAACAATAGTTTACTTTGATGATGTTTTGATTAAAAATGAAAGCCTGAAGAATAATTTTAATGAGATTAGACATGTATTTGGCCAATCTTAGAAAGCGGGAGCCAATGTATCCTTGCAGAAGGCACAGTGGTGCAAAAAGAGAGTACATTTCTTAGGCCATGACGTGACAGAGCATGCATTGAATCCACAAAAGAAAAAGGTGGAATCAATACAGAAATTGAAAAATCCTACTAATATGAAAGGTATAAATAGTCTACTGGGGATGATAGAATATAACAGGAAGTTTATTGAGAATTTTGTCAAAATCACTCAACCCTTGACTAACTTGTTGAAGCAGAATATACCTTTGAAATGGGGAAAAGAGCAGTCTGAGGCAGTGGAGAAATTGAAAGAATGTCTCATGAATGTGCCATGCTTAGCCTATCCCAGAAAGAATGAAGATTTCTTTGTGTAAATGGGATTCACGGAACAGAGTATGTCAGCTGTGTTATCGCAAAGCATGATTTAAATCATAAAACTATCGCCTGTGAAAGCAAGGTGATATCTGAAGTTGAATCTAAATTCAGTGATTGTGAAAAGGCTCATCTGACCACTGTATGGGCATTGCAGAATGTCCGTCCTATTATTCAGGGAGAAAAAGTGTTGAAACAAATCATCAACCTTTGCAATTTTTACTAAGTAAAAGGATTAGATCAGGTAATCTGGCTCACTCCAGAATCACATCCTGGACATTGGCATTGCAGGAATTCCCTGTGGAAGTAAGATATGGACAGAATAAAAAGAGCCCAATTGCTCAGGTGCTAGCAGATCTGCATGATTGTGCAGCTGTATATACCTCTGATGAAATAGAGGTAGAGCCTAGTTTGAATGAGTTTGAATGCTGATGAACAGTCAGCACATAAGGCTTTTAATGAAAATGTGTGCAAAGATCAACCAATGTATGTAGGTAGATGCGCGTATCATATAGAAAATTATATTGAAAAATAATTGATGGCAGGAATAGGAAATGTCTGTTTAAGGTGTGAGGACATTCCTAGTATAGGAATGAGAAATGGGGCCAGGAGTAGCCAGATAGCAGAATTACCTGCCATGTATAAGGCAGTTGCTACTGCAGTTGAAAACAAATTCAAATAAATTGTCCTAGTAACTGATTCGGTGTATGCAAGAAACAGTTTTGTAGAGTATTTACCTGGTTGGATGGCAAAGGGTATGCTCACATGTAACAAAAAACTCCTCATACATGGGAAAATGATCCAAGCTATACATAATTAGTGTCAGAGAATGGTTTAATAATACACTAGATGAAAATTGGCGACAAAGCAGATCAACTAGTCAAAATTGAGGCTGTAATGGGAGAATTATTCCCCATTGAAAAACTGATTGGCGAGATACAGGTAAATGCGGATACACGCTCCAAATCTCCTATGAGGTTAAACAACCTGTGGTGCAATGGAGTTATGATACGCAAGATCAGGACCTGATTAAGGCACAAAAGGAGGACTTAGTGTTGGGTGTTTTTTATAATCATTTGATAGACCCCAAACAAAATCCCCTATCTGAAAATGAATGCAAAGAAAAGGAAGAGCTGCGAGTTTTGCTGAAGAACAAAAAAGAATTAAACTACAAGATGGTTTGATGATTAGGGAATCTGTGACAGGTCAGATACAGTGGGTGGTGCCTTTTTCATTCAGAGGGCTAATGTTACACCACGCGCATGACACGATAACTGCAGGACACAGGGTTTCGCAAAAAAACTTTAGAAATATTGAAGGACTATGCTCAGTGGCCACATATGTCCCAAGATGTGGAACTGTACACCTGAGGGTGTTTGGTATGTGCACAATTTAAACCTGCTTCACCAATGCATAGAGCTCCATTGATGAAGAGAGGTTTAACCCTTCCGTGGTCAGATTTGCAAATCGACTGTGTTGGGCCTGTAAAAAGATCAGCCAGGGGAAATTAATATTTGTTAGCATTGGTTTGTTTAATGTAGAAATGGGTGGAGTGCATTCCTGCACCAGACTGTAGTGCATACACAGCAGCCACATTATTGGTAAATCACATATTTTCAAGGTTCGGGTTACCCCAAAGTATGGAATCAGACAGGGGAAGTCATTTCACAAGTGCCTTGATGAGCAAGGTGTGGCAGATATTGGAGGTAAAAAGGAAATTGCACATATCCTATAAGCCGCCTTCTTCAGGAAATGTAGAGAGAAGTAACAGATCTCTAGTGGAGATACTAAAGAAGTTTGTGGCTGGGGCAGGTTCCAGTTGGGATCTACAGTTACGTTTAGTATTAATGGCCACTAGGTCAACTCCTGCTAAAGCAACAGGCATCATCCCTCATGAAGTATTGACAGGAATAAAAATGGTACTGCAACAACATTTATTCTACAGGACACACAACCAAACACTTGTGAGTGCATCCACAGTTCACGTATATGTGGAGGAATTGAGGAAGCTCTTGCAACATGCATTTGCATTTGTACAGCAGAATCTGGAGAGAGCTGCTGAAAGTGCAAAGACCATTTTGGGAAAAACAGGCACACAAATTCTAAATTTCTCACGGCATGGCAAGGGCCATTTGAGATTGTAGATAAGGTATCCCCTGCTGTATATAAATAATGAGGACCGAGGGTGAAATGATGACAGAGCAATTTGTTCTTGTCAATCAAATTAAGCCGTGCCACCCAAAACATGAGGTGAGTAGACTTGAGCGAGTGGAGAATGGTTGAATGTATTGAATGCAATGGAAATAAAGTTGATAGTGTAATTAAGGTAGTAAATAATGATAAAAGCACAGTATGTTTGTTTGCTGGCAGATACGTTGAATAGAGGCTGTTTTATAAAGCATGTAACCTAATAACATGAGAGCATGTATGAGGCAGTATATACTTCATTCCATAAGTAATCATGGTCTGGTGAGTAAGGAAAAACAAACAGAAGTGTAACATATAACCTTAGAAAGTGGTGAGAAGGCGCTGAATCAGACTGAGTTATCCTAATATTGTGTGGTAAGATTCTTGCATGGGTATCAAATAAACAAAGAAACATGGTGAAGGGGAATGGAGATGTAAATATTATGAAGGGGTGTGTATTTGATGAGAATTATGTTGATGCATAATGTAAAATGTTTTTTTTTCTGTAATATGTGTTTAATTGCAGGCATCCAAAGTGGGACATCCAGGGAGCTATGGAGTTTTGGCCATGTTTATTTTTCAAGCCAAGTAGTGAAAAAGGGATAAACAACCTGTCTCTTTTCTATTCACTTTAGATTCCATTAACCTATCATCCCGGCAGGGCCGGTTCTTTGGGGCGATGGACCATTGGAGGCCACAGGAGCAGAGTCCATGGGAGGAGCCTCCAGGAAAACCCCCGGACTGAAGAATGGGGGTGAAGACAGAGTCTACAGAAAGAAATGCAATGATGACCAGACCCAAAAAATGTATACTTGCTGTGCTACTCGTAGTGGGTGTATTGGGAATTAAAGTAGCAGGAGCACAAGTCATCATTGAACCTGGACCGGCATCTGGAATTGCAGTGGAAGAAGCACCTGGATTTATCCTGGGGATCAGAAGGCTGGTATACCAGAACATGTATATTAATATAAACCCTGATGGCATGGTTGAAAGGTCTATAAATAGATCTGTGATTGCATCCGAGCAGATAAGGGAATGGTTGGAACTATGAAAGGAGGATGCTCGGCAGTCGGTCAGAGATATTGCAATGCAGTTGGAGAAAACTTTTGTAAATTCATCAGACATTAAAAAAAAGGAGGGGGAAGCGGGTGGCAGTATTGCTTGTAGCTTCAATGGTAATGACTGTTATTTGGGTTGTGGTGGGCACCACTATGTCTACAGCCAACGTGATTTTGGTGGGAACTTTGAGTGCCAAGGCGCAACAATTGAGTTATGATTTGTACATAATTCAAAAGATCTTAGATGAAGTCAGAGGTAGACTGAATGATCAGATAAGGTTCATAAATGAAACTGATGTCATATTAAATGAACAAGCTGAGATCGTGCAAACATGACCGGATGCTAAGTGACATCAAAAACACAGTCAATCCCGTAGATAGATTATTGGAAAAGTACCTGGGAGAGGTTCAAAATGCAATTTCACAGTTGATACAGGGGCACATTCCCTTGTATTTTGTTTCACCTGAGATCATCCATCAAATGATAGCAAAAATAACACAATGAGAAGTGGAAATGGTCCAACTCAAGATTGCATTTGAGATGGGGAGCGCAATGCCATTGTACATTAATTTGGAGTTAATGGAGATGGGGTTTTTGTTATGCATTCCATATATTGTTCCTGAGCTCATGTACCAGACTAAACTAGTACATAATGTTGGATTCTGGCAGGATGATAAATATGTGAAGATCAAAACCCTAGAGGTGGTAGCATTTCAGTTTTGGGAACCTAATTTTTACTTGATTCCGAATTTGGATACATGTATAAAATTTAAAGAACAGAACGACATGTTTCCAGGGAAACCATTTGCTCCTGATGCAGCAGATGCTATCTACGGGTTGAAAGCTGATCCAGGAGTGTCAGGGGGATGTGAAGTGGACATTAGCAATTCAGGGATTGGGCAACTATCACAAGCTAGGCTAATTAAAAACAGGTGGTTGGTGAGTACTTCTTTGAAAAATGACACAATCACCCATCTGAATCATGGAACCTTCATTGTCAAACTGTTGCAGTGCAGTGTATTTTACATATCTGTTCCAAAGGACACAATTGTGTCAATAGGGGGATTAATATTATTCCATGTTGCTGATATGTGGGAAGGCAAAGTGGAAAATATCGAGTTTTTCAGAGGAACTCATTCCCGATTAACTCAGATGTTGAATTTTTATTGAGCCACAAGGAGAGGCACACTATTAGGATGAATTTGAGAAAGGACTGTGAATAGCCTGGGTGCAATGGAAATGAACACATTTAACTGGGGTACCTGGGTGGCTAGGAGTTTGGTGTGTTTGTTGATTTTGGTGGTGTTAATGGGGGGATGGTTGGTTGCCCTTACCATTGAGATATGGGTGCTATGTATACTGCTGGTAACAATGGGGAAGGAGAGATATCCTGTGACATATGCATTTTAGCTGATGATGTGTGGTTCTTCCAGCTGTGACTTTGTGGGCGGTCGTAGCTGTCAGAAAAGGATGGCATATGTAGGGATCTACGGCAGTAATTTTAAAAGCAGCCAGCAAAATGGGTGCAGATGACAGTGTTTTCTATAAAGGCAGCCAGTAAAATGGGTGTAAATGGGAGCTGCAGATTAGGGATGCAGGTGAGCATTTTATTGGGATTAACATCAATGAATGCAAAAGGAGTCAGTTGATTAAGTAGCGTAGGTGAAAACAGAACAATTAAAATGATGACAGTGTATTAGGCCTTCAATGGCAAAGCAGAATGTTTGCAAAAAAGACAGTGGGTTAACAAGCATTGTATATATGAAATTATGAGAATTCCCATCTGTGTAACGTTGCATTGAGAAAATAACCTATATTAATTAGCTAAGTTTCCTTCTAAATGACACCCCAGTAATTAATTAGCTTGTCTGATTAACTTTGCAATGCAATGTCAGGAAATACGGATGGACATTCTGTCTTGTTTTTCTATCTCTTTTAACTCCATGGAAAAGAGATGCACGGTAAAAAAAATGAATGAACTGTCTTTTTGTACATTCTGAAGCCTCTTCGTTTGCGCAGAAAATAAGTTGATACATACTTGCTCTCATGAGTGATTGGACAGTAGAATCAGGAGCTTAGGAGTTGATGAGATACATCAGAGGGGAGGCAGCCCTGCTCTTGAATGATAGGCAGTTTTAATAAATAGGGGGAACAGAAGGGAGGGTTTTTTTCTTCTTCTTCTCTGCCCTGCTCTTCTGTAGGAGAGCCAGATCTTCTTTAATTTTGTGAAATAATGTTTAGACTCTGCCTCCAATTCTTGGCTCTTCTCTAGCCTTTGTTCTGCAGAGTATAGATCATTCTGGATTCTCTCTAGTGATTCAATTTGATTCTCTGCCAGAACTATGTTTTCAGCGTGCTTTTCCCATATCACTCCTATGTAGAGGTATGGGTAGGCCGCAATTCTGGCAATTTTACTTTGCTCCTCTTTAATTTATGGGGCCATGTGCAATTCACTGAGAGCTTGGTGTAATGGCCTTTGTCCTGCCATGTATCCAGGTCCATGGCAGTGACATGTTCTGTGATTTCCTGCAGCCAGACATGTTCATTCTGTTATGGCCACTCACCCCTGACAAAGAGCTTGTGCAGGTGGTGCTCCCTAGACATTTTGATTTCCACTGGGATTGCCATTTAAAGGATGTTCTTTGTTTATTAATTATTTCGGGGTTGATTTACTTTTACTTTTACAAACAGGCCTGGTCTTGGAGTATTTGTTATGGGAGGCACTTCTACAGTGTAGCACAGTACACCAACCAAGCAAAGTGTCACTATCCTGCAGGTTAGTCTACTTTGCCAGACTGTCACGGGTGGCAATCAAACTCAAAATCACGGCACAAGCCCCCAAATCTGTTAAGTATTTCAATCAGGCGATACACCCTGGTCTCAGCTTAGTATGCAGTGCACAACCAAAACACTTATTTTGTTATATATATAGTTTCAATATTTTGAGTGATACACCACTCATATCACACCCCTTTTAAAAAAAAAACGGTCACGATGGACCAGGAATCAGGCTGAATGGTAAAGGTAATATTTATTAATTTATTTAAAATTCAAATCAAAAATGTGCTTTTTAATATATGGGGCAGCAATCACCAATGTGGTGACAAAAACAGATAAGAAGGTATGTAATGCACTTAAATTCACTCTTTAGCAACACAAAATATAAAACACCAGAGAAAAGAACACCTTTGGCTTGTTTGGAAAGATAGCACTTAAGTTAGTATTTCCCCCTGCAATAGTCCTCAAGCCAGAAATAAGCAATTCTAAATAGATATGAGGAAGCCACAGGTAATCAGGAATAAGGAAAGATAAACAGAATTGGAATCCAACCTTCCCTTCCCAAACAAGAGAGAAAAACGGATTTGAAACCCTACTGTTTAAAATGACATTTCGGAAATGGCTGAATAAAACACTGAAAATGTGCAAAAATCCTTAAATAAGTACACATTTCTATGGGAGCAACATTGGAAAGATACTAGAAATCATAAGCAATAGTTTGAACAAAAGTAAACAATTTGAATTTGAATGGAAGGTTGAAAATAATTTAGAATAAAATTAACATATGTAAAACTTTGCAAAAATGTTGATTCCCGCCTAAAATTAACCAAACGATTTTTAATAAAAACGGGTGAAATTCACTGATTGGGGGTTGGAGGTTGGGATGTAGCTATAGGTCTTAGGTACACTCTTAGGTACACTCTAGAGATGAAATGAGGTCTCTAGCTATTACACTGAGGGAGATATGCAATAAAGAATGAGAGGCGTTTTTAGAAAAATCGGGTAGTGAAAAAAGAAAAGTAATATTTACTATAATTTTATTCTAGACTAGAGAATTCCGGCTAGAATACCAAAGAGGGACACAGTAAACTCTGGAGTTGATTCATGACTTCAACCCCAGATCCCCAGCGCCAGCTCTGGCGCAACCAGACCGACCACTCGAAATGGGATTGATAGGTTAGGATTTACACAAGATAAAAATGACTAAAGAAATGGCACTTAGCAATATGAATCAAAGACTGGATTGCAATAAGGGTTCTGACAAGGTTACAAGTTATTAAGGTAAGGATAGGATGGTTTAAAGATTGGGATAGGACAAGGCAAGGCAAGGTATGCTATGGTTTTCTATGATTCCTATTAATACTTATAGTCCACTTTAATTTAGGATTTTGGACGCTCAAGAGTTCTGGTCATCACACGGATCGGGTCTAACCAAGGACAACTGGGTAAATCTGGCAGAACAGGATCTGCTGGGCGGTTCTGGTCACCAGACTGCAATGGACTGGCCCTTCTGTTACTGGATACTACAGATCAGTGGGATGGCAAATCTGGAGCAGGCATGCATTTAGAGGTAGCAAGCCAGGCTGGATCAGGATGCTTCCCTTTTTGGGATTTTTAGAATTTGAGGCCTAGCTGAAAAGAGGTTCAGCAATGCATAGGCCTTGGCTTTGCAATGAAAATCTGGAATCAGGATCAAGCAGGATGAAGAAATCAGGAACTGGACGCCATGCAGGAATTCAGGAAGAAAGTCAGAAATCAGTGTGTCTCTGTGTGCTGTCAGGTGCCCTTATTTATCCTTCCAGATGACATCACTACAGTATATGTTAGGGGCAGGCTTACTAGCCGCACCCATAATGCTAGGATTGGGCCAGATCATAGTTTCCGCCTTGCCCACAGCTTATTGGATCACCAAAAATGGGTGTCATGTTTATGAATTGATTTTTACAGTGTTTAGAAACCTCCTCTAGCTACTGGAACCAAAATCTAATTTTGCCTCAAATACATATGTATGCAGTTATAACCTCTGAGAAAATCAGATACACAGGTTACATATTTTGTGCATCATATTTCAATCCAAACCCCAAGTCTGTCGGACCTGGTTTTGCCTTTCTGCTACATTTTGGCAATTTTAACCATGAACGATTTGGCCTAAAATTCCCCAACTTTGTACACAGATGCACATTTACCCCTGAGATGTGTGTGCAAAATGTTATGTTTGGAACATCAATGCTTTCCGCATAACCTGTCATTTTTTACAACTTCTGATCCTTATGCAGTAATGAGTTCTACCAAGTTTTCACAGAAAGAGCATAAAATTAGATTTAGAACTGCAAACTTTTCATATTTTTCCTCATTCTTGCTGCAAAGTTAAATGTGTTTTAAAGTTCAGTTACAAAATAGCCTTTAAAACCAAATGTCACTTGAGCCGTTTTTTTTTTCTTCCAACTGCAAGCAGCTATCAATTTCTTTGAAGCAGGATGAGGGGCCTCTCTCTTGATTGAAGATTGTATTGCCCCTCAGACTTGACAGGTGAGAGTCTCAGCCGGCTATTGTCCCAGCCTGGAGCAAAGATGAATATCTGATGAGCTTGGGAAGTCCCTTTGTCCTGGTGCATTCAAATTCTACCAAGCTAGCAATTAGCGATTTCCTGTTCCAGAAGTTTATGAGGTGTCACCCTTTCTCAGGGCTAGCAACTGCCAGAGCAAGTTTTTTTTTATATATATAGGTTGCCAATGTAGCCTATGAGTTTCAACATCTTGACTTAAACCTATGGAATCAAAACAGTTTATAGGTGCATTTTTGCCAGCAAAAAATCCTTTTACTTTTCCAAGTAATCAGGCCTTTACCCAAAAATGTACTTTTAAATAGGTGATTTTCTCTCTTCAGTCAGAAAAGCAAATTTGACTATTTCTTCAAATTCGGATTTCATGTTTAGCAAATACACACTTTCTCCAGCTATAGTTCTTTTCTTGAGTGCTAAAGCATGTATACATTTAGCAGACATCTATTTAGATTCTTTCTCTGAACAGCTGATTCTTGATACGTTTGCAAAGAAAATATACGTGTTTCCCGCGTTAAATGAAAACAAAGCCCCTGGTTGATTCTTCAAAGATACTTTTGACAGGAGCTGCCATTCAAATGAGGCCCGGTTCCTCTGAGGCATAAGGAATGATCCTGTGCATTGCAGGTCCTTTTTAACCACAGTGGTTCATGAGGAATTGATGAATTTAGCGCCAAACAGCACTTTTAAAGGTTGAAAGAGGCATTTTGGGTTTTCAGCAAAGTGATGATGCTTCTTTCGCTTCACTCCATGTTAAATATTTCAGAACAATCTGGCACATTCCTGCAGTGAGTACTCTGTTCCACCCCACCTGAAATGTGTGTGGCAGAGTGGTGCAGCCATTTTCTTGTTGTTGCAAAAACGCAGTTTAGAGATTTGGGCGCGCACAGGACTCAGCGCGCCATTTTGCTGTTTCTTGCCCCAATGCAGCAAGTGATGTGTTAAGGCACATCTGAGTGGGTCAAAATATCCCACAGATTCCACCCCCCCGACTTCGTCTGGACTTCCAGTCGTGTGGTAGTTGGGCAAGTGGGATTTTTTTTCTTGAAAAATCAGGTTCAGTCAGGTATGAGTCCTTCTTCCATCAGCGAATGATGCGACATGCTCTCCTCGCTGCCTCTGGTTGGAATGTGGAACGATACCCCCGGGCTTCTCTTAGGTTTTCTTTTCTGGTGTGGAGCGATACCCTGGATTTCCTTGGGTTTTCTTTTCCATGTGCCCGAGGATGTCCTCCTTGGTGAGGACGGTGCAATTAGTGCAAATCTATAAAAGAGAACACAAACCGGTTACGACAATTTCCCACTAACTGTCCTCTAATCAGGATGACAGCAGTGGGATACAAATGCATTCAATCACAATTGAAATATTCCTATGCTTCAGATGTATCCCCCACTGGGTTTTCTATGGACTCCTCTATTTGCTGCAAAGTGTGCCTGGGGTGGCAACTCTTTAGCTGATTAATGTGAACCCACTTCTTCTCTTCTGTCAAGTCACCCTTGGGGATGTAGATTCTGTAGGCAACTGGTGAGATTTTGTCCACAATTTCAAAGGGTCCCCTCCAGGTTGGCAAAAATGTACCCTCTTTGGTCTGGATCCTTTGGAATGTGTACAAGTAGACCCTGTCTCCTACTTGGTATTCCTTTTTGGTTGTCTTTAGATCATAGTGGGTCTTCATGCTGTCTGCAGATCTTTCTAGATTCCGCTGAGCATACGCAAAAGCATGTTGAAGGTGTTTTCTCAAATTCTCAACATACTCACACATATGAGTTGTGGAGGCATTTATCAATGTCTGCTCTAGTGTTCTATAGAGCAGATGCTGGGGTAGCACCATCCTTCATCCAGTCATCAGCTCAAATGAAGACATTTTAGTTGCGGAAGAAGGGGTAGATCTGATGGCCATCAGGAGACGTGGTAATCGGATGTCCAAACTTCGCACAGAGTCTGCCACAAACATTTTTATTATGCTCACAATGGTTTTATTGTACCTCTCAACTCCACCACTAGAGGAAAGCGGTATGCAATGTGTAGTCTCCTTTTTACCCCAAGTATCTCCCACCTATTTGTCATCACTTCACTGGTGAAGTGACTACCTCGGTCTGACTCATTACTTTGGGGTATTCCAAAACATGAGAAGATGTGATTGATCATCATGGCAGCTGCTGTTTCTGCCTTGCATTTTGGGGACGGGAGACATTCCACCCATTAAGTAAACAAGCATGTTATCGTTAACATGTACTTGTTCCCCCTAGTGGAGCGAATCACGGACCCGATGAAATCTACTTGCAAATCTGACCAAGGCAGTGTCATCCCCATCTTTTGGAAGGGAGCTCTGTGTGTGAGTGATGTTGGCTGAAATTGTTCACACACAAGACACCCCTTCAAGTATTGGTCGACGACCTGCCCCATGTGTGGCCAGTAGGCAACCTCTTGCAAGATTTCAAATGTAGTAGTAGGAAACCACCGATGACCGGCTGTGGGTGCATCATGGGTGTGACTTAGCATCAGGCTTCAGAATGAGGTAGGGACCACCCACTGCTCACAGCCAGAAATGGATCTCCTTACCAACAAACTGTCTTGGATTCGGAACATTTTTGGACATTTCATCAACACTCTGAGGTCCTCTTTCCCTAAAGTTCTCAGTGTCCTCAATGTGTTGATAAAACTTACCAATGATTGGATCCCCTTTTGAGACGTGATTAAATCAGCATCTGGGGTCTCCTTACTCCACTGGGCAGTTGAGAGTTCATTGTGAGCATTTATATGGGACCTAGTGATAGCAGTGACCTGGATTTCCCCCAACAGGGACTCGATCTTAAGCAAATTCTAGTGGATGGCTTCAGTTTTGGCCAGCTGATCGGCTAGGTCATTGCCAGTTTTGTCTGGAATGACCCTTGATCTTTTTCCAGTAGATGGTCATCCCCCTAGAGGTGACCAGAGCATCAATATTTTGTATTAGCTTGCCATGCTTGAGTGGTTTGTCGTTAGCACATACCATGCCTCTGGTTTTCCAATTAACCAGGTGCTCCACGAACCCGTACCGGACATAATCTGAATCACTGATTATGACCAGTTTGTGGAGTTAGTATTGGACGGTAGTGAGGATGGCTTGATGAACTGCCATCAGCCCTGCCACCTGACTAACACGGGTCCGATTTTGTACCCAGCAGAGGGATCCGGGCATCATTCACCCGGGCATTCCCAATGCTGACCACTAGTTCCTTTTACCCGTTTTTGTCAACATGGTAGGAGCACCCATCCACATGAACAGTGGGCATTCCCTCACACTTGTCTTCTTCACAGACTTTGTGCGGGGAATTCAGGTACACCTCCATGTTGTCCTGGGTTTTAAGACTCTCGTCCCTGAGACATTTTTCTCTGGCACAATCATGCAAGTCAGCCAGACCTTGCGCGAAGGGACTCTTCTTGTTTTGGACATTTCTGAGCTCCACAGGAAAGCCTTGTATTGACAGAATCCAGGAAGTCATTCTGGAATTACTCACATTTCTGGCCCGGATTCTGTCACTTTGGAGATATTGCAGAGGCTGGTGTGGAGTCTCCACTATGATGTGTTCCCCCTGGATGAACGGGCGGTCATTTTCCAATGCCCACACCATTGCCAGGAGTGCCTTCTCACAATAGTTACATTTTTCCTCCACAGAGGATAAAGTCTTACTTGCATAGGAGGTGACTTTTTTTTTACCTTATCATGCTTTTGATATAATTCTGCGGTCAAGCATGTATTTGAGAACCCTGTCTCCAAGAAGAACTCCTTGTTTTTGACAGAGTAAGCTAGACACGGCGCTTGTGAGAGGCTTCTTTTGAGTTGCTTTACTGCCTCGGTGTGTTCTGGACACCTCTCCCACTTGACCCCCTCTTCAACAGATGGATCAGGGGTCTTGTGATCTCTGCGTAATCCTCAATGAACTTTCTACTGTAATTAGTCAATCCAAGGAGGCGCCTTATCTCATGCAGAGTTGTGGGGTCTTTTAGTTTCAGGAGTGCTTTCACTTTCTTTTCCTGGGGACAGAGACCCTCAAGAGTTATCTCATGCCCCAGGAAATTGACATGGGTCCTGCACCACTGTGCCTTTTGGAAGGATAGTTTTGCTCCGGCAACCCTCAACTGGGTAAGCAGATAATGGATTTCCGATATGTGTTCCTCACAGTTGAGCTTTTGATCAGGACATCATCTACATAGGCCAGGTTGACCCTTTCACCCAAGTCAGGCATGGCCTTCTGTAAGAAGATGTTAAATTAATTGTTCAAGTTTATGTATCCAAAGGGAGTCTGGGTCCATGTGTACTGCTGCCCCCCAAAGGTAAAGGCCAGCTTGTATTGGTCCTCCCTACTGACAGGTATGGTCCAGTACTCATTGGTCAGGTGAATGGCAGTGGATACCCTTGAACCCTGGATCTGGGCCAGCCCCTGGTCAATGTAGGGGAGAGGCCATCAGGACATGTGGACCCATTTGTTTAGCTCCCTTAGGTCAGCACAGAGTCTCCACTGGCCGTTTGGCTTTAAAATCCACAGCACCTGATTAATAAAGGTGCTGTGGACTGGACAAATTATCCCACGGGACCCAAGGTTTTTGATAATTTCCATCAGGGACTCCATGGATGCGAGAGGCAAGCGGTATTGCTTCACAAACAGTGGAGTAATACCAGGGTCCATGGGAATTGTTGTTGTATGGATTTTGGTGCGACCACAGTCATATAAATCCACCGCAAAGAGATCTTGAAAATCTAAGAAAACTTGCTTCAACTTTTGCTTTTGCTCCAGAGTCTCACAGGCATCAGCTAGTTTGACTCTCTCTTCAACCATTTGCCTGAAGGCCGGAAAGACTTCTGCTTTGGCTATTTCAGCTGCCTCCTCCAGCTGGGTGGAGACGTCCCTGGTTTAAGTATTGACCTGGACAGAGGGTTTCAGGCAGGGGAGGCAGTCCTTGTGGACCTGGAGATCACCTCATCCCTCCTGAAGTCACAGGTCACTTCTTCCTCACCATAAGGGCAGGAAGAGTACACCAAGAAATGTCCCCCTTGCCAGGTGAAGATCCTGTCTGGTGTTATGTCATTGTCGCTATCATTCTCAAAACAGTCATTATGGATTGGTCCTATCAGTTCATTACCTAAATCTATGGAAAAAATGTCAGTCATCAACCGCAATTCCAATAATGGTGCCTGTGCCCAGAGTGATACTCCTAAGGTCGCTGTTATCCATAAATATTGGAATGGTGTTGTGTTCTATATTGACTAATGGTGTTGGGTTTAACCCCAACCCTTGCTGTTGGAGATGGGAGTTGGGGTGAACATATATGTCAGGATTTTGCAGTTTCTGTCCTCTATTAATTTTTAATTCAAGTGGGAATAGTCGTGTTCATCCTGGGATGGTGACCTTCTCTCCAATTTGAACTTCAACTGCATACAGAAGCAATTGGGCTCACCAAAATGCTTCCATGGGATTACCCCCTAATCAGGACAAAGCTTTGTAGTTTATCAGGTCCAAATTAATGGCAAAGCGATTGAGAATGTCACTGCCTAAATAGAATGCAGCAGGGATATCTCACATAACCCAACAATTATGTACTTGTTACGCTCAACTGGCTCCCACAGAGGGGTCATTCTGAACTGGACAGCTGCGGTCTCCACCAATGTGACGCGTAGGGCCGAGATGATGGACTGGACTGGCCCACATAGCTTTGTTTGCTTGTCCCGTAGGAATATCCTTCTGCAAATGGAGAAAGGGAATTAACCACCCGTGGAGTCGAGTGTAAATTCCCCCCACCCCTGCTGTTCTCCCCACAGATCACCTTTGATGTCCCCTCCTATAGTCTCACCTGATGGTTAGAAAAGATGAGCTCTCCATCGTGCATTGAGCGCAGGGGTGCGTTAATAACCAGTTGCTTCACTGGCTCGAAGGAATCGGTGAGTTCCAGAACAATTAAGACTCCAAAAAAAATATGTAGTTCGTAAGAGTTCACATGTCTGACTTTCACTCTTGTCTAATTCCTTGCAGTTTGCAGCTTGACCCCAGCGAAGAGTTCCTCATGGTAGCTGACGAAGTTCAGGTAAGGATTTGGCTTATCCTACACAGTTCAATAATATAAGGCCAGAATGTAAGCTGCCTGTTCCCTTATTCCGGTGTGGTGAGAAAATATGAAGTTCGAGGAATTATGCCTCCGGCGGTAAAATTAGGTAAGTCTATTGCGGTGAGAAGAGTTCCCCTTATTGGCCCGTTGTCTCACCTTGTCATCCTTGTGTTCCCCTTAGGGGCCGGGATGCGGCGCGGATGCAATGGAGACTGCGCCGACCCGTGAAGAAGAATAGTACCCCCGGCGGTAATCAGGTAAGTCTATGGGGGTAGTTACTGTTGCCTCTGTTTATTTCCTTGGCTCACCTTTGCTGTTCTTGTGTTCCCCTCAGGTGCCAGAATGCGGCGGAACGTGCAGAAGGATGCCGTGGATCGTGAGGATGCTCCGAGGGTCGGTGAATGCTTCTTTCTTCCAGTTCGAAGGTGCGGTGGATCCGGAATCCAGGTAAGGATCGAAGGTTTGCTCTTATTCTAACCATTCTCCTTCTGTTCCTCCCTTTTTCTAGGAGCTGCAGACTCGAGGCGGGCCTGGTAGAAGACTGGATGCAGGCTTGCAGACACGGTGAGCATTACGCTGCTGGATGTAGAAAAACGCAAAGCGTGTGCTGCTCTTCGGGCGTGGTTTAAATAGCCTCCAAAGTAGTCCCAGGTGAGTATTCTTCCCCAGCCCCACCCGAGTAAAAAATTATCCCTAGGTAAAATAGTCCCTTCCAAGCCTCATTTGGCTTGGAGCTCTGCAGCATGGTCTGCGCCAGGTAAGTTTACTCCATGAGCCTGGAGCCTAAGGCGCCAGGACTGACTCTTCATAAGAGCCTGGCGCCTATGGCGCCAGGACTGCACCCAAACAGCCCCTAACAGGGGCTTTTGGTCTTGTTCAAAACAACTTGATGACTGCTTTCAGGGTTGCTGGGCCTGGTCTGGTTCCCCGGGGGTAGGCATCATGACAGCACTCCCCCCCAAGGCCCCTCCTAAAGTCGTTCTTCCCTGTGGTTTTGGTTTGTCTGGGAAATTTCGGTGGAATCTTTTCCCCAATCGAGGTGCATGCACGTGGTCACTGGGTTCCCAAGACCTTTCCTGTGGTCCGTACCCTTTCCAGTTGATTAAATAAAAAAGTTTTGACTTCACCATCTTGGAGTCCAGGATATTCTTAACTTCAAATTAGGGTTCCCCGTCTATAAGGACGGGGTCTGGTGGCTTGGTTAGTCTTGTCCCTGGTTGCACTGGCTTCAAAAGTGACACATGAAAGACGGGATGAATTTGCATATTAGTAGGTAAGTCCAACTTGACGGCCACCGGGTTGATAATGGCCTTAATAGAGTAAGGTCCCAAATACCTAGGGTTAAAGGTCTGCGTTCCCTTGAGAGGTATGTGTTTTGTGGCCAACCATACTTGGTCCCCTATCTGGTACTGCGGAGTATCACTTCTATGCCGATCAGCATCTTTCTTATATTTCTCCTTCGCCTGTTTCAAATGTGCAGTTGCCTGCTTAAAGGCTTGTGTAATCGTAGCGTGTAGATGGTCCACTGCGGGCATTTCTAAGTGTTGGGGTGAGTCAAGGTCTGAGGTTCGAGGATGGTGCCCATATAGGGTATAAAAGGGACTTTGTCCAGTTCCAGAATGTACTGAATTATTGTATGCATATTCGGCGATCCAAAGGATGTCCTTCCAATTACTCTCAGTTTGATGTAACATACAACGCAGGTATTGTTCAAGAGTCTGGTTGGTCCTCTCTGTTTGACCATCGGTCTGGGGGTGGTGACTGGTCGATAATCTCACGTCGACTTGCGCCAATTGACAACATTTCTTCCAAAAATGTGAAACAAATTGACTGCCCCGTCAGAGACCAACACGGACGGAAATCCATGTAAGCGAACAATGTTTTCGAGGAATTCTTTGGCCAGGATTAAGGCTGAAGGTAGTCCTTTTAAAGGAATAAAGTGGGCCATCTTGGAAAAAAGATCCACAATAACTCGAATGGTGTTAAACCCATTACAAGCAGGTAGATCAGTAATAAAGTCTAACGATAAGGTGTGCCATGGTGTAGGCGGAATGTCTAAAGGTTCTAAGAGTCCAGCTGTTTTTTTCTTTTGACTTTTATTTTGGGCGCAAATGCCACAAGACATCACAAATGATTTAATATCCTTTCGCCAGGTGGGCCACCAAAATTGTCTTTTAATCTTAGCTTCAGTTTTTGCAATACATGGGTGCCCCTCCATTAGGGTATCATGATAACGGGAAATGACTTGCTCTTGTAGTTCCTTGTGTGGCAGAAACAGTCGCCCTTGGTAATAAGGCAGATCATTGGTGACAGAGTAGTCCGGGCCTTTCTTTACCCAGTCCTGCAGGGCTATAAGATCAAAGAGTTGCTGAATCTTTACCTGAATGTCCTCTAGTGTCTGTAGAGTAGTCATGCCAAGGATCAAGGATCCTTTGTTCGGAAATTATCGGTACTGGTTCTGGGTTCACTTCTGCCTCTCCCATCCCTATTCGGGATAAGGTGTCTGCTTTACCATTCTTACAACCTGGTCGATAGGTTATCACGAAATCAAACTCGGCAAAGAACAATGCCCATCGGAGTTGACGTGACTATTGGGCCTTGGCTGTTTTTAAATACTGTAATCATCATCAGTGATCACAGTAATGGTATTCCTGGCACCGAGAAGGTAATTCCGCCAAGCCTTGAAGAGCGGATTTAATGGCTAATAACTCCTTGTCGGTAACCGCATAGTTTAACTCGGGTGCCGAGAACTTTCTGGACCAAAATGCTAATGGGTGAAGCTGGCCAGTTTCAGAGTCCTTTTGAGACAGGACAGCTCCCATGGCTAGACTGGATGCATCAGTTTCCACTATGTATGGAAGTTCAGGGCGTGGGTGCTTTAACACAGGTGCAGATGTGAATTTTGCTTTCAGCTCTTGGAAGGCCTTTTCAGCTTCTGCAGTCCATATAAAGCATTTATTTTTTTGCAAGAGTGATGTGATGGGATGTACGACATGTGAAAAATCTGGGATGAATCTGCGGTAGAAATTGGCAAAGCCGAGCATGCTTTGTACTCCCTTAACTGAGCTTGGTGATGGCCACTTAAGGATTGCATCCATCTTTCGTGAGTCCATTCAGACTCCCTTTGGGGTCAGGATAAACCCAAGGAATTCAACTTCTGTGGCATGAAAAACGCATTTTTCTAGTTTTGCGTATAGTTTGTGCTGGCATAATATCTCAAGGACTGCTCGGACGTGCTTCACATGGTCAGATTCTGAAGAGGAGTATACTAGAATATCATCGATATACATGACAACACAAACGTCAATGAGTTCACGAAGGACATCGTTCATGAAGTATTGGAAGGCTGCTAGTGCATTGCAAAACCTGAAAGGCATCACCTGGTACTCGAATAACCCATACTTAGTGGGGAAAGCAGTCTTCCGTTCGTCGCCCTCTTTTACACATACCAGATGGCATGCCCCCCGGAGATCTAACTTGGTGTATATACAGGCGTCCTTCACTTGGTCTAATAGTTCAGGGATCAGAGGCAATGGGTATGGGTTCTTAACCGTTATCTGGTTCAATGCGCGGTAGTCTATGCACGTTCTGAGGTCACCTTCCTTTTTGGGCACGAAGAACAAAGCTGAAGATGAAGGGGACTTGGATGGGCGAATAAAGCCATTGGCAAGGTACTGGTCTAAATATTGTTGTAGGTGAAGGTTCTCAGGTTCCGTAAGGGCATAGATCCTGCTACAAGGGGGTTGTGCACCGGGTATGAGATCGATTTGACAATCGTACGATCTGTGAGGAGGTAAGGTGTTTGCCTGGTCCTTTTGGAAGACATCCTGGAATTCTTGGTATTCTGGAGGTAGTTGCATGACTGCTGTGGTTACTGTGGCCAGGCCTACGTTTTGATTTTTCTGTGGGTAACAGGTTTGTGCACAATCCGGGAAGGTTATTCTCTTCTCTCGCCAATCAATACAAGGATTATGTGTTTCCAACCAAGGTTTCCCCAGTATTATTTGGAACTGTGGGGCTTTGATTAGATCAAACACACTAGTCTCTCGATGCCCATCCTGACCCAATAGTGTCATCTCTGCGCTGGAATGAGTTACAGGCCCAGAGGCAATTTCAGTTCCATCGACTGTGGTGATGACATCTGAGGTGGTTTTTCGGCAGAGAGGTAGATTCTTCCTGGAAGCCAATTCATAGTCCACATAGTTTCCTATGGCCCCGCTATCAATGTATGCCCTTACTGCGTGCATACGCGAAGGCTGCCCTGGATCTACGAGGACCATTGGTATGATGAAATGCGAGGTCTGAGTGTCCTTCTTCAAGCTCGGCAAGCGGACCTCTACGCTTGTCGGGCGTGGTTGTTTCCCGAGTCTGACTCCATATGGCTTTTCTCAGCAGCTCCTACCACCTTCTTGGGTGGTTTTACAGGGCAATCCCGTAAAAAATGCCCAGAAGTTCCACAATATAGACACAATTGCATTTGTCATATCCTTTCTCTTTCCTTCTGGGTTAAGGGTCCTTTAACCCCTCCGATTTGCATGGGTTCTGAAGCATCTGCTCCTTTGGGGTTAGCGTGAGTTTTGACCAATACCCGATTCTCAAACATGGCTCGATCAGCCTTTCTGTTCTGAAGTCTGTGATCTAACTGGACCACTAAGTATATATATTCAGCGCAGTCTTGAGGTGGGTCCACAACTTGAGCCAAGACATCCTTGAGTTCTCCTCAAAGCCCTCAATGAAATAACGTGATTTGTTTTTCCTCAGGCCATCCAGTTTCCACTATCAACCTATTAAAGGTCACAATGTAGGATAGAAGGTCCTGGTTACCCTGTCGTAGGGACAAAAGTTTGTTATCCAGGGCCTGTCCTTGGGAGTGCCGGGCAAATAGTCTTTTCATGCTAGTTTGAAAGCCCTGAAAATCCCGAAGAAATGGGTCATCCTGAGTGACAAGTGGAATTGACCAATGAGCTGCACTGCCACTGAGATATGACAATACAAAGGCTACCTTGGCTTGGTCGTTTGGGAAGGCTCCAGGTCTGCATAAAAAGTGCAGGCGGCATTGGTTCATAAACACAGCAAACCTTTTGGGATCTCCGGCAAAGCGTTCGGGTGGAGCTAATGGAATATTTCCTGGTAGGTTTATTTGCACAGAGTTACTTGATAACACAGGAGCTGGGTTACCCCCGGAACCAGGTAGGGGTCCCTGTCCAGCCTGGCTTTGCAATAGCTGCCTAACAAGGTCATCAGTTTGCTCCTTTGAGAAAAGCAGTTCTCTCCTGAGAGCATTAGTTTCTTGACGGGCCGAATGCACTTCAGCCCTCAGTTCCACTAGTAATTGGGCCAATTAGTCAGTCTCTGAGGTATCCATAACGCCCGGTGGGGATTTGTGGGTAGGCTTTGCGTTCTCTTACGCTCACCTGGCTTCCACAGAGGCGTCAATCTGAACTGGACAGCTGCGGTCTCCACCAATGTGATGCATAGGGCCGGGATGACGGACTGGACTGGCCCACGTAGCTTTGTTTGCTTGGCTTTTGGGCTTGCTCAAAACAACTTGATGCCTGCTTTCGGGGTTGCTGGGCCTGGTCTGGTTCCCCGGGGGTAGGCATAATGACAGCACTATGCTTTTGTTGCCTATAGAAATTTTGAGCATACACCTGCTAGACAGGAGGTGTTTGGAATTGGGAGTTTCCAGGTCCATTTCCCATTTATCAATCAATTTAAATGTGGGAATGGCTGGATCTTTTGGGAGTTTTCAGAACATGGCTTCGATGATGAAGCTCTTATCGTTGTTCATGCACACTCGGGTGAGAACAGATTCCTTCCCCTAATTTGACTGAATAGGGATGAATTACTGTTCTCTAATTTTCTGAATGTCAGCTAAACTTTAAGCTGGTTTCTCATCACTTTTGACTATGGAATTGGGATTTTCCGATTGTGAATTTGTATAGAATTTCAGAGTATTTCCTTCCAGTGTGGAATGCCACTTAAAACTGGAAGGAAGGTTGATTTTCAGAAATGGAGAAGAATTCCCATCATCAGTTTGTTGTCCTAGAGCAATTACTGTCAGGTCCATTGCTTGGTTATTCTGAAAATGGAACTCAATATGATCATGTTTTTGTTCAACCATGTGGCATGTGCCATTTAAACTAACATGGTTCATTGTATTGGCCGGTTAGTCTGGGTACAGAGGACCTTGTTCACACACTCTATTAGGGGGGACGACCTTCGCAGGATGTCATTTCCCAGTAGACAGAGTGTGCCCTCCGGAGTCACGACTATGACCGAGTGTTTAACCTTGTGTCGCCCAATTTTATTTTCCAGGTCCGCAGTCTCCTCAACAGGCATTTCATCCCCATCAAAATTCTGAAGTTGTCCAGGAAGAGGGGTGAGAGGGATCTGGTATCTCCCCCTCCTTCCTGAATTCAGCTGATCAAAGGCCCTCTTTGACAGAAGAGTTGCTTGGGATCCAGTGTCCACCAGTGCCGACTCTATACACTGCCCTTCTACTTGGACCGGGGCATAAAATCTTCCCTCAAGGGGGCAAAGATAATGTGCATTTTGGGCAAGTTGGTTGGTCAATTTCATGATTCTTGACTCTGACACAGAGGTAGTTTGGGCATGATTCTGTGTGGAAGCTTGGGGATCTGCAAGAAAGATGTGACAGTTGGAGATTTGGGGAGTTTTGGTCTCCCCCTTTTCTGATTCTGCGCCAGCCCCCCTTTTTGGAGGCAGTCACCAGAAAAGGTTTGGACAGTGTGGTTTCCTTGATTATCATTCTGGGGTTCAGTGATGGGTGATCCGACTCAGTCCCCATATTCATGCAGTCTTCATTCTGATCTCTTGGGATCCATTTTGCTTTGAGAGGAGTTACCCGGTCCCTGAAGGAGAAGATTTTTTTCCCAGAATCCTCTGAGGATTCCTCTCCTTCAAATTGGAGCACACTAACCTCCTCCACAAAATTGGTATTATTGGGTTCTTTATTTCTCCTACCCACCCTCTGTTCCTTGGGTTGCAGACTTTCGTGGGCAGGAGATTTTTGTTCTGGTTCCTGGGTTTCCAGGGGCTTTTCATGAGTGATAAAGGAAGCTTCCTCTAAGGCTTTACACCTTCCTTCCCCCTGTGCCTCCTCCTCTGGAACCGGTGAGTTGTCAGGGTGCTCCCCTCGTCATTCTTCTGGAGTACCAGACCCTTGGTTTGTGAAGTTCTGGGCCACCATGTTCATCTGAGGGTTCTGTTGAGCCCTCAACATGGGACCCAGATGGTGGGACAAGTTCTAGACCTGGCGCTCCAGTTGGGACACCCGCTCCGGCTGGTACAGGGGTCTCTGGTCAATCCTAGGTGAATCACGGGAAGGGTACCTATCCCATCTCCCATAGTACCCTGGGTATGGAGAATTTGGGTAACCCTCCACCCTTGGCCTCCCCTCTCCAGGATTGGGCTGTCTGGGCTCTGGAAAGTGGGGAAAGACAGAAGGGTTGTTATTTAGGTTGGGGTTTTGAGGGTACCGGGGAAAGAAACTCAACCTGGCATTTGGGGGATTACTGCCCTTCTGGGGGAAGTTAGTAGGGAAGTTTCCTGGGGTGGTACCTACCTGGTTGGATTCCCCCCTTTAGGCTGGGGGAGTCCACACATACCCCAGGATGGGTTTGAGCCCTTGTATCGGGGGCTGATGTAATCAGGGGAGTTAGGAGTCCCATTTGTGGGATTTCCTCGCTGACTACCACATGTCTGGGATTGGCCCGAGGACCTTCTGTTTCTTTGATTGGGTGGATTTTGTACAGGTATATTTTTAGGCCACCCCCATCTCCAGATCTAAAATGGGGGCAACCTTCACTTCTGCCACCTTAGCAGCAGCAGGGGTGTTGTTTTGTTATCTGCCGGTTTTTGTACCTCATAAATGCGGGTCGCCTGTTCTATAACCCAGTCCAGTGATCTCTGCTCATGAAAGTCCCTCACTAGCTGGGTCATTATATATTTGGGGAGTGCATGGAAGAAGGTGGTGATGATCTCCCGACTATCTGTGTGCAAACTCCTGGTGGTCTGTGAAAAACCACGTTTGAGCTCCTGCACAAATTCTTGTGGAGCCTGATCTTCCCCACACTGCAGATTGTAGGGCACCTTGCGTGCCTCTTGGGGGTTTCTGTGTGCAAAGAAATCTTTTAACATGGCCACCCTGTAGGAAGACCATCTTTAGTGGTTCTGATCCTCCAGTCTCGCAAATAAACTTTAGTATTCAGGGAAGAATGTCCATTTCACATACTGTATGCAATTCTGGCTGTCCTTTCTATGAAAGTGTCCATCATTTGAATTCTAGGTGTTCCCAGACAGAATACTTTGCATTTTTATGATATGGAGTTATAACACTCCTAATGACCTTGATCTGCCTAAAGGGATCTTTTTGCATAGCTCTCTTAATTTGTTTGCCTTCTTGTTTCTAATCACTGAGTCACTCGTCCTCAGACTCAGAGGCGCTGCTACTGGAGGTCCCTTTTTGATCCTCTAGGCACTCCCTGACTCTGCGAGCTTGAGAAGGGCTTGCAGAATGTTAGGGCCTAGTTTCCCTATTCCTGTGGTACTCAGAAGGGTCTTCTGACACTCCCCTGCTCCCAGGATTGGCAGAGTACCACCCACCCCCACTGCCCTAGCTGAGTAGAGGTCTTCAGGATACTCTTTTTGGGCATTATTTCCTGGAGTTCCCCACCAAATTTCACAAACTGATCATTTGGGAGGCAGTATTTTTGTGGATCCAATTCCCTGACTCTCCCCTCATAGGAGTCTTCCTGGTCAGAGATATCAGCCCTAACATTTGGGGATCTGTACAGGGACACCCATCCATCAATTTATGGGGGCACTGATCTGTCAGTCCCATCTTACCAACCCTATTGAATTCTGTCATATCCATGAGCCAGTAGACATGAAACTGGCAGTGTTCATGGTATTGAAGGGGTTTGAGTCCCTGAGTACAGTTGTCCTTATGTTATGATCAGGGGTTGCTCTGTCACTTTCTACCTTTTCTTTTTCAGTCCCTATTTCCTGGTGTAAGCAAAAATCTGAGCCTTTTGTTCCTCTATCAAGGCCTTAGTGGTCTCAATGATTTTCTCTTGCATTGCTACTTGTTGGTGGAGCCCATCAATCTTTTCACAGAGGGCCTCATTGTCCCTCTGTTCTTCCTGCATGGTCTGGGAATACTGGGACAATTTCTGCTGCAGGAGACTCACCTCCTGAGTTTTAGCATCTTTGGTCTGGGTTTTCTCTTCCAGAGCATCCTCCACCCGTCTGCCGTGCCCCAGTAGCTTCCCATACTCTGTCATTAATTCATTGTGTCATTAATTAATTGTGCTCCTGGAGGGCCAGCTTTCTTCCCTCTAACTTAGTTTTTAATTGGCTTACTTCCTGGCCTAAGGCATCTCTCTCATGACTTAGGGTGCCCCTCTGTTCAGCCAGGTCATCCCTTTGTTTTTTGATGGCATTGGATTTCTGGCGCTCCTCATCAAATTCTGTTTGAGAGTGTAGGTCTCTCATAATTAATTTATTATTTTCCTCTTTCAAAGTTTCTATCTAGTTTTGTAGGGTAACTATCTGTTCTGCGCAGGCTCTATTATAATTTAATTATCATTTTATTTGAATAAAATTTCTGTTGATTCTTTTGCTGAGAGTATGCCCTTTCCTGACACTCCTCTTTTAGTGCCTGTAATTGGGTATCTTGCTCTGCAATCTCTTTCTGTAGGAGAGCCAGATCTTCTTTAATTTTGTGAAATAATAATTAGACTCTGCCTCCAATTCTTGGCTCTTCTCTAGCCTTTGTTCTGCAGAGTAATGAGAGGCGTTTTTAGAAAATGTGGGTAGTGAAAACAGAAAAGAAACTCAGTTTGGAAATTTTACTCTAGACTAGAGCATTGCGCATAGAATAGCAAAGAGGGACACAGTAAGCTCTGGAGTTGATTCATGACTTCAACCCCAGATCCCCAGGTCCCGCTCTGGTGGAACCAGACCAACCACTCGAAATGGGATTGATAGGTTAGGATTTACACAAGATAAAAATGACTAAAGAAATGGCGCTTAGCAAGATGAATCAAAGGCAGGATTGCAATAAGAATTCTGACAAGGTTACAAGTTATTAAGGTAAGGATAGGACAAAGCAAGGCAAGGTATGCTATGGTTTTCTCTGATTCCTATTAATACTTACAGTCCACTTTAATTTACGATTTTGGACCGTCAAGGGTTCTGGTCATCACGCGGATCAGGTCTAACCAAGGACAGCTGGACAAATCTGGCGGAACAGGATCTGCTGGGTGGTTCTGGTCACCAGATTGCAATGGACTGGCCCTTCTAGTTACTGGATACTACAGATCAGGGGGATGGCGAGTCTGGAGCAGGCATGCATTTAGTAAAAGCAAGACAGGCTGGATCAGGATGCTTCCCTTGGATTTTTTGGATTTTTAGAATTTGAGGCCTAGTTGAAAAGAGGTTCAGCAATGCATAGGCCTTGGCTTTGCAATGAAAATCTGGAATCAGGCTCAAGCAGGATGAAGAAATCAGGAACAGGACGCCACACAGGAATTCAGGAAGAAAGTCAGGAATCAGTGTGTCTCTGGGTGCTGTCAGGTGCCCTTATTTATCCTGCCAGATGACATCACTACAGTATATGGTAGGGGCAGGCTTACTACCTACACCCATAATGCTAGGATTGGGCCAGAGCATAGTTTCTGTCTTTCCCACAGTTTAGTGGATCACAGAAAATGGGTGTCATGTTTAGGAGTTGACTTTTACAGTGTTTAGAAACCTCCCCTAGATACTGGAACCAAAATCTAATTTTGCCACAAATACATATGTATGCAGTTATAACCTTTGAGAAAATCAGATACACAGGTTACATATTGTGTGCGTCATATTTCAATCCAAACCCCAAGTCTGTGGGACCTGGTTTTGCCTTTCTGCAAAATTTTGGTAATTTTAACCATGAAAGATTTGGCCTAAAATTCCCCAACTTTGTACACAGATGCACATTTACCCCTGAGATGTGTTTACAAAATGTTATGTTCACAACATCAATGCTTTCCCTACAATCTTTCATTTTTTACAACTTCTGTTCCTATGCAGTAATGATTTCTATCACGTTTTCACAGAAAGAGCATAACATTAGATTTAGAACCACAAACTTTTCATATTTTTCCTCATTCTTGCTACAAAGTTAAATGTCTTTTAAAGTTCAGTTACAAAATAGCCTTTAAAACCAAATGTCACTTGATCCGTTTTTTTTTTCTTCCAACTGCGAGCAGCTGTCAATTCCTTTGAAGCAGGATGAGGGCCTCTCTCTTGATTGAAGATTGTATTGCCCCTCACACTTGACACGTGAGAGTCTCAGCCTGCTATTGTCCCAGCCTGGAGCAAAGACAAATGTCTGATGAGCTTGGGAAGTCCCTTTGTCTTGGAGCATTCAAATTCCTCCAAGTTAGCAATTAGCGCTTTCCTGTTCCAGAAGTTTATGAGGTGTCACACTTTCTCAGGGCTAGCAACTGGCAGAGCAAGTTTTATTTTATATTGAGTTTGCCAACTTAGCCTATACGTTTTAACATCTTGACTTAAACCTATAGAATCAAAACAGTTTATAGGTGCATTTTTGCCAGCAACAAATCCTTCTACATTTCCAAGTAATCAGGCTTCACCCAACAATGTACTTTTAAATAGGCGATTTTCTCTCTTCAGACAGAAAAAGCACATTTTACTATTTCTTTAAAATCGATTTTCATCTCCAGCCGCAAATACGCACTTTCTGCATCTATAGTTCTTTTCTTGAGTGCTGGAGTTGTTTTGCAGCATGGATACATTTAACAGCTATCTATTTAGAGTCTTTCTCTGAACAGCTGATTCTTGATACTTTGCAAAGAAAACAGACGCGTTTCCCGTGTAAAATGAAAACAAAGCCTATGGTTGATTTCTCGAAGATACTTTTGACAGGAGCTGTCATTCAAATGAGGCCCGGTTCGTCTGAGGCATAGGGAATGATCCTGGGCATTGCAGGGTCTTTTTAACCACAGTGGTTCATGAGAAATTGATTAAGTTAGCGCCAAACAGCACTTTTAAAGTTTGAAAAAGGTGTTATTTTAAAGAGGCATTTTGGGTTTTCAGCAAAGTAATGCTGCCTCTTTCACTTCACTCCATGTTAAATGTTGCAGAGCACACTGGCACATTCCTGCATTGAGTACTCTGTTCCACCCCACCTGAAATGTGTGTGGCAGAGTGGTGCAGCCATTTTCTGGTTGTTGCAAAAACACAGTTTAGAGATCTTGGTGTGCACAGGAGTCAGTGCAACCATTTGGCTGTTTCTTGCCCCAATGCAGCAAGTGATGTGTTAAGGCACATCTGAGTGGATCAAAATAGCCCACAGTAGTGCCTGTCTTCATCAGTACTAGAGTTGCTTAGGGATGTTTCCCACCTTTTCCTCGGAGTCCCCATTTCGCCTGTCTCGTCCTCCATTCGGTCCCTATAGATCCGGGTGATTATCCCTGTGTTTGAATTTCCTTGTGTAGTAGCCGCCATGTCGGTGGCTGTGCTAGGAACGAAGGGAGGAGGGACCTGAGTGTTTGGTGTAGTCGAAAGTACACAAATATGTCAAGGGCTGACTCAGCTCCCTGTGCCCTTGATTGCTGGGTCGTAAGGAACATGCAATCTACAAACAGATGCCTCATAGTTTCTATTCACAATTTGTCTGCCCATTGCAAATATACCTGGTCATTTGTTATGGGTATCCCGGGAATGTATTTTGCAGGTAAGAGGCGAATATCGGCTAGATATGCCGTGTTTCTTCGCCATCCTTTTCCATACTGTGTACGTGATCAGGACTATATTCTCGTAATAAATTGGGTGTTATTAGGGCTCGCTCAACTTGGATGTGTGGGCTAACAAAATGAGTGGCATATCAGTACCTCAAGAATTGTGCCTGCACTGACCAGTAATAGCGTTCTAAGTCCGGCAGGGCTAAGTCACCTTTTGCCGTTGGTTGTGTAAGCATTGTGAAGCCACTCTTGCTGGTTTCCCAGCCCACAAAAGATCTAAGATTAGCCCCCTCAAGCACCGGAAACTTCCTCCCGGTAGGAGCAGAGGAACATTAATGAACAGGTATATGAGTTTAGACAATATAATAATGTTCACAACCGAAACACGCCCTAAGAGCCTGAGTGGGAGGTGTTGCCACCGTTTTATTTTCCCCCTGAGTGATTCAATGGTCTTCCCGTAGTTGTTCCGATATAATTCATTGTAATTTCTGGAGAGCAGCACCCGTAGATACCTGACCCAAGAGTTCTCCCACCTGAGGTCGAACTCGTCTCTAAATGCCCTCGTTCCTTCTGTAAGGGGGAACAACACCTACTTTTTATGGTTTATTTTGAGGCCTGAGAATAGCTCGAACCTGAGTACCTCTCGCATTACTGGGTTTAAATTGATTTCTGGGTCGCCAATGAAGAGGGCCACATCATCAGCATAGAGTGATATAATGACCTTGTGCAGTCCCATGGTAAGTCCTCTCTTGATTTGTCGCTCTCTTAGACCCGCAGCAGGTGGTTCCATCGCAAGGGTGAATAATAATGCTGACAAAGAGCAACCCTGCCTGGTCCCTCTTTTCATTTCAAATTGTGTTGACCACGCTCTCCCAATTATGATTTTGGCAGAGGGTTTTGTGTATAGCAGGGAGACCAGTTTGATATAATGGGCCCGAGACCCAGTTTTCGCAGCACTGCAAAAAGGTATGGCCACTCAACAGAGTCAAAGGCCTTTTCTGCATCTAAATGCACTGCAACCACTTGGGACGTGGGGTTCAGGGCCTTCATGATCCCAAAGAAGTGACAAACACCAAATTACGTGTTCCGTACAAGTATGAAACCCACCTGGTCTGCTAGTACTAGCTCCAGCATCAGTGGAAGCAGCAGTTTGGCTAGGATTTTGGCAAATATTTTATTGTCTACGCTTATTAAGGAGATCTGCCTAAAGGAGGCGCAATCTTCGGGGGGGGTTTCCTTGGCTTATGTAATAATATCACATTAGCTTTGCACATTGTGGGAGGCAATGTTCCCTTGTCAACGGCTTCTTTGTACATAAGGAGAAGGAGTGGTGCCAGGGTGGGTGCTAGTGCCTTGTAAAATGTTCCCGTCAGACCCTGGGCCCAGGTGATTTAGATCCTGGAAGTTCCTTGATCGCCTCTAAGTTTTCATCAGTGGTGAGGAGTTTATTAAGAGACTCACACAGGTCCCCCTCCAACCAGTATAATTCAGTTTCTTCGAGGTAGTCGCGTAGGGCATCAGAATCTCTCGGGAATTTGGAGCTGTATAGATTTTGATAGAAGACACGGAATACCTCCACTATGTCCTCTTCGGAGTGGACTATGTCTCCCAGTGAATTCATTATGCTTTCCATGAAGGGCGAACATCTGTCCGCAGGTATCAGATGTGCTAGGAGAGTTCCTGGCTTCTGGCCTTCACCGTATTGTTGCACTTGGTGTCCACGTGCCAAGAATTGCATTTGCGGATCTGCGTTCTTCCTGAATTTATCGAGTTCCGCGCGAAGGTGGGCTATTGTTTGCGGTTGCTGTTTCTCTGCATATTCACCCTCTAGGTTCTTAATTCGGGTTTCCGCTACAGCTAGTTCTCTTCTAATGACCAGCTGGATACCATTTTCCTTTGACATAGAGAACCCTCTGACATAGCACTTGAGAGTTTCCCATAAGACCTCGCTAGAGGAGACTGAACCTTTATTATTCAATCGAAAGAACTGGATTTATTCCCGCAATTCTTGAGCAAATACCGGGTCTTGGAGTGCCCCTGACTTCAATGTCCAGGCGAGATACCCCCTTTCCCCCCAGCTCAGATAAACATTCTAATGTCACAAGTGAGTGATCAGAGAGTGTTCTAGGTAACATATGAAAGTCCCTCCTGCTGAATCCCCCTTCCCGGGATACCAGCAGGTGGTCCAGTCTAGAGCTTGTGCCATGGGTTCCTGCGTGTATGCGTCAATTAGGTCATATGCTGTTCACATCTCCTGAATCTGCAGGCCCGCCCTGGTCATCCCACCCAGGACTGCTCTCGATCTGTCCCAAAGGGGGTCCAGGGCGGTGTTCACATCTCCTCCCCAGAATAGTGTGGCTGTGCGTAACCCGGTTAGTTGTGTCATGACCCAGTCGAATGCATTGGTGCAGTCTATGTTTGGGCCATATGAATTCACCAGGACGACCCTTGTTCCTTCAAGCACACCATGTACCAGTAGTACTCTCCCTGCGTCATCTCTAGCCACTGAAATAAGCTAGAATTACCCCTCTACCTATCAGGATTGCTACTCCCCTAGCATAGGATGAGTAGGAAGAAAAGTATCTGTGGCACCCCCAGCTTGACCCCCACCTCCTCTCAGAGGCCGGGGTAAAATGAGTTTCCTGTATCAATGCTACGTCAATGTGGTGCCTCCTAAGGTATTGGGTTACTCTCCAGATCTTTGCAGGATTGTTCCCCCCTCTTATGTTCCAAGTTGCTACTCTGACCCCCATCAGACCTTGCTGAATCCAGGTAATAGGGCTCTAGACTTCTTGGTCATTGCCTTCTTGGTATATGTAAAGCCTGTTGCTTTATCATGTGTGTATGTGGGTTGGGCTGGTGAGAACTGGAACTCTGACTACCAGAACTTCTTCCAAACTCCCCCCAACTGTCCCTTCACCCCTCCCACCCCCACGGGAAACCCCCAACCCACCCATTGACACGTCCCTCCCCGTTAGCCTATTCCCAAGTAACATTGCAGAGCTCAGGGAGCTAGTGGCCGACCAAGTCTGCTGGCTCCCCTATTAACTTGCATTTGTGCGTATCTGGGCTATAAGTGTTGCAAAATATTGATGTGGATGATACATTACGTATTATACATAGAGAATTTCCCCAGGGCCATGAGGTTGACACCGTCAGCCTGGATCTCTCCTGTCATGTTCATCCCTGCGGGGCCTGGGGCCATTTCAAGGTGGTCGCCCACCTATCTCATCCAGGAAGGAGCTTGCGGCCTGCGGTGAGGTGAATAATTGGGTTTTCCCTGTGTGCTGAATCCGGAGTTTTGCCAGGAACAACATGGAGTAGGCGATGTTGCTGTCCTTCCAACGCCTTTTCATTCCGGTGAAGGATTGGCGGGATGCTTGAACTGCCGCTGAAAAGTCCAGGAATACTTGAATCTTGTCGCCATCTTATTGGAGCTCCCCTTTTCCCCTGGCCAGTCAAAGGATAGTGTGCCTTCTCTATAGTTGAGGAGCTGCCCAATGATTGGGCGGGGAGCCACGCTCAGCACCGGGCGGGTTGCCAGTACATGATGGGCTCTCTCCACCAGCAACAATGTGGATAATACACTCTCCCAAACAGGTCTTTGCATAGGATTTCTACAAATTCCTCCATCTTGGGGAGGCCTTGCCACTCTCTGATTCCCACCAGTCAAATGTTGTTGCGGCACACTCTACCCTCCAGGTCTTCATTCTTCGCTGATACTGATTTGATCTGGACTTCAAGTGCAGACACTCTATCAGTGAGGGAGCTGTTCTCGTCTTCTATCCCGGATACTCTCTGCTCGACCTCATCCAGACTGTCTCCATGTTTATCGATTCAGTGTTGCAGCTGGTCGGCTTTGGAGGATAAAGAGTCCAATTTGGAGTCGAGCCCTCCAATGCTTGCCTTAAGATCCATCAGGATCTCCCTGATGTCTGCCTCAGGTACTGATCGGAACTCATTTCTGTCTCTCTCATTTGTTCAGCTGAATCTTCCTGATGTTGAACTCTGGGTATCGTGGAGGAGGTGCTGCTCTCAAAGTTAAGTTTTCGATGCAGCTTGTCTGCTTTCCGAATGTTCCACGAATGGTTCACTTAAAGTTGGAGCTGACGCTTCAGGGCCGACTGTAAAAGGCTCAGGGTGCCTGCTCCTTCTCGCGGCACAACGCTAATGCTCCAGATGTGCGCAGGGACCAGGACAGGCAGGTGCACGTATGCGTATTGAAGGGCTATGACCCGGCCGGACAGCCTTTGTCTGTGCTTGGTTGGGCCGAACTGTTGTATTGTTTGTTTGAGGTGGGGGGACTGCCCTGCTCAATTCCCGGCTTCTGCTGATTGCTGGGCTGGCAGGTGGACCTGTCCGACAATACTGACCACCGGGCCAGTGTTGTCACGGCTGAGCTTTTTTGCCCAACTCCTATAACTCAGCAGGGAAGGGGGTGAATTGCAGCTGACCTCCAGCCTGTGTTGTATAGAGGGGTTGTGAATGGGAGTAGCAGTTGGATGAACCCATCGATTCGGCGCTGCTTCAGCTGCTTTAAGGATCTTTATTTTATGTGCTGCTGCACAGTGTGTAGACTTGCCGTGGCCATTGCTTCAGTGGTCCTGCTGGGTGCCTATTTGAGGGCTGGGTGTGTGGTGTCGCAACGACTCCTAGGGAGGAGGGGCTGGGCTCCTGACTGCCTCTGTTCCCCTGTCACTCAGCAGTTTAGTGCATGGGTGCTCCAATGTTCTGGTAGCACAGTGCTGTCCCTGCTCTACTGCAATGACATGTCCGTACTGTGCTTACTGAGCTGTGATATTGAGACATGGCTTCTTTGCTTTCAAGAGTGACTGCCAACCTCGCCCCACCAGTGGGGTCTGTTGTGCTGCGTCGGTTCTCTGTCGGCTATAGGTGCCGGGTTCTGACCAGTTCTTAGTGTCTGGGCCCAGTGTTGGGAATGGTGAGGGGCAGCTGCGGCCCACACCACCGGTGCACACCTCGGGCCGGTCCATTGTTACACTGAGGGTGGGGTCCGCCCCCCTCCCACCACACAGCATTATTCCAAGGCGGTCTGGGGCTCGCAGGGTGTCAAGGTCCATTGTTTTGGCCTGATGCCTGTGGACTGCCACTCCGTTCGTTAAGCCCTAATACTTCAAGCCCCTTGTCTAAATTTGGCAGTGTTTCAGGCCAGCAGTTGGGGCCCGGCGTCGGCTCTGCAACTCCTCTGCTCTCGGCCACCGTAGGAGGGAGCTGGACTCCAGACTGCCTTCAGCCACCAGTTTAGCATTAAGTTTGTATATGGTTACCTCCGTCTGGCGGTATGGCTGTGTGGGCGACCTTTGTGCTGTAATATTACAAGGAGTGGGGGGTTCGCTCTCCTGGTGGTAGCAACAGTGTGCTGGTCGCTGGTCTCTGCGCTGTCCCTCTGTGCCTCCATGAAGGGCTTATGGTCTAGCTAGATGGATGGTTCTGTGACACAGCAGGGAGTGGGGGCCGTACCTCCCCTCTGCATCGGCACCTCAGTGCATTTGGTGGCACAGAACCACAAGTTCTGCAGCTCCATTCCATGCACCAAAAGACCTCACCTGGAGTCAGTGTCCGGAGGCCTAAGGCGATCTCTACACTGTCTGCACACCACACTATTCTGAATCCGGGCGGCATTGTTGTCTGTGCCGAGGGTCCTGTGTATGCCCGGCTCTGCCAGCACCACTTCATGGCCCTCCACCTGCCATATTTTTCCAGCAGCAATTTCCCAGGCAGCATGTACAATTATCCGTTTGTGCTGTTTTCCAGAATGTGCTCACTCGCCATTGCCGGGCACCCACCGCTGCTTCCCTGCCTCTGCTCACGCTGGCCTGAGGAAGGGTCACCCCACACCGCAAGACCGCTGCTGTGTCACCACAGGAAGCCCACAGCCGCAGCATCTCTGATGCCGCGTTTGCTAAACTCCTGTGTGTGCTGCCCGGTCAGTGGGATTGCCCTACATGTAGCGCAGGGGTCAGATCGTAGGCCTTCTTATTCCGCTGATCCACTGGGGGTCGTGGAAGGCCCCTGGCTGCTCAGGCAGGCTTGGGCTCCACTGGCACACTCACGTCATCACCCCCTTTTTCTTCCCACCAGCCGCGCTGCAGATACAGTTCACACGGTGACAAAGGGGCCGTATTTGCGGTTTCACTGGTTCGATTACGATGGGTCCTGTTTGGGGGGGACCTGTGGCACCTCCGTTACTATTTTCCACTGCCTCAGGTGTAGTTTTATTCAGGATTTTGGGAGCTCAGCACGGAGCTCACAGAAGAGCCGCCATCTCGGGCTCTCTAGCGCAACCCTCTACAGGTGAGGTAGTTAATTGTGCATTTTTATATTGAGGATTGCTAAGGAATAGTAATTAAAGGGGTGCTGGTAGAAGGAAGGGTGTGGTAGGGCCTAGTTATGTGACTATAAGTATACCCAATGATGTGTGGTTGGAGTTGGTGTTCAGCTGTTAAGTAGAGGCTTGTGAGGTGTGACGTGACTTTTGAAGATTTGATATGAATGAGGGTGCATAAGCAGTATAACTCTAGATGTGACACATTTTGTGGCTGTGTGTGTGCTTTGTAGTAGATATTACGCTGTTTTTTGTGACCCTATATTGGTGATTTCCTACTGTGTTAGAATTGTGGAAGTGTGAAATTAGGAAGTGAAGAAGGTGAATTTATAGTGGCTAAGTGCTTAGGGTTTAATAGTACATGGGACATGTTTTGATACTACGGGATTTCCACTGCCATGCAATTGTTGGTAGTAATTTTGAAATAATAATAAACAATCATATTTGGCATTTTTCAAATTTGCTTTCAAACCGTGTGCTTTTGAGGGGATGGAATCTATTTGGGTTCCATGCTATGTAATGCAATATGTTGTTATACAATGCACTGACATAGGGAGATGTAAATTAATGGGGGTGCATAGTGGGTTGGGGGAAACAGTATTATTGATGAGGTTTGCTATGAAAGTTTTCTGGGGCTGTTTAGGGCACATGGCTATTGAAACTTTAGTGGATTGGGGATGGACAGTGAAGGGAGGATATTCACCATAAGGTAGCAACCTAACCATAACTACACACCCACTAGAGTCCCTTGCAAAGATGAGGAAGACACCTATGACTTATTCCAAATAACTATCATCTCTGCAAGATGTATTGTTTTATTTGATTAATCTGCTCTACTTTTGAAAGTTATACGTTCTTTTTTGTCATTTTGCTAATAAATCTAAACTTAATATGAGGTGTAGAAACACAATAAATGGTGTTTTCAAAATTCATTGCAATGTTAGATTATGCCATCTAAATGTATTGAACAGAGCAAATGATAATTCTTGAATTAATCCTTATTCAGTATGTTGACTTGAGCAGCAGTGCTATTTATAAGTGTCTAGGAAGTTTTCTATGAAACTCTGGAAAATGATGCCTGACATTGACCTAATTACAGTCATTTACATGCTAATGAGACTTTGAAAAAGATAAGCAATAGCTGCTTGTAGGAGATAATTAATTTACATTGCATAAAAGATACAAATATTCAGTCAATACACATGGCACTAAATTAAAGGAGCTTCAGAATTTGATTTATGATAAACCTCTTTGAAAGCTCTACACTTCCACAAGTGACACGCAGCAATGGATAATGAGCCTGAAAAACACACATTAGATGTCCATAATGCATATTTGCTTTTGTGTACGCTCACGGAAAGGCTGCATTGCCACTGTAATTCATCATATCTGCCTTGAAATCCCCTTTGATCACCAACTAGGATCACTGTATAATAAATGCACAAGCACTTGGTAATAGGCAATCTGTAAAAAGGGAATGCACAGCGTATGTTTGTGTATTGACCAAGCCAGTAGAGAGCTGTTTGCAACCCGCAGGTCACAGGAAGGACTCTAGACAGGTAGTCACAATTTAGTTCTCTGGGAGTTTGACACAAAATTGTGTTATTGATTTAAGAAAAAATGACACCTGTTATGGGCTGGAAAAACATGGTCTGTGGTACTGTCTTTCCAAATGCTGTATTGTTATCGAAACAATTATTATTATAATTATTGTTATTATTATAAGTAGTAGTAGGAGTAGCATTAGTAGCAGTAGCATTCATACAATTAGTACGCAGTGAGGGCGCAATCAGAATGAAAGAGCCATTCTGATTGGCCCTCGCCAAGTCATTACCAGGCCGGGAATCCCTCTGTCAGGATTTCACGGCTTTGTCCCCGGTGGGGGGCGTGGCAGCCCCTCGGCCAATGAGGATGCCCGAAGCGGGGCCATCCTCCCCCCGAGCCTCCCACGGCTGAGAGGCTGCCTTCGCCCCCCATCGGGGACTCAGGTAAAGCTTTGGCTTTTTTTTTTCCTCCCACCTCCCTGCACTCCCCACCCCTTTTTTTTTTCAGGAGCGGATGCGCTGGAAACGCTTCTGTTTCCAGCGCGTCCGCTCCCGATGGCCGCCATGGAAAGGGAAAGCAGACTCTGTTTCCCTTTCCATGGTGGCCATTTTCTTTGATGTCTTTTTTCTTTTTTTTTTTGCCCGAAACGCTGCAGCGTTTCGGGACAAAAAAAAAGCTTTTAGTGCCCTGGTCACGCAGTTTTTGCGGGCCGGGGTACTAATAGCTATATGCCCCTCGCGGTGGGGGCATTACCGACTCCGGTAATGCCCCGGGGTCTTCGTTAAGGCCCTCGCTTCGCTCGGGCCTATAACTATGGGCTCCAGGGCATTGCCTGAGTTGGTAATGCCCCCGCCGCTCGGGGCATATTGCTTAAATAATGCTAGCAGGAATTATATCTATTCAATAATAAAAAAAACAGTAACCCATTATTATTATGACTATTAATAAAATGTGAATGGTTTATAAGTATTATTGTCATTATTATTATCAGTAAAAGTAACACAAACTACATTGTGTAACCCAGAAGAAGACGAAGAAGAAGAAGAAGTAGAAGAAGAAGAAGTAGAAGAAGAAGAAGAAGGTAGAATATAATAATCACAGCCCCACATTGCTTATTTTAGGTTTATCACACCTAGTAAAGGCCCTTTAACACAGAGGAATGGGTGTTTTTGGATACTTTGATTGTAAACGGTAATTTCCTTCAGCTTAGACAACGTCACTCTTCATATAACAGGACTGAGAGAGAAAGAGCTCTCAGCCACACATCTTGCTGCCGTATCTAGAGAGGCCTATGTGTACCTGTGCTGTGATGCATAACGAGTATATTAGGGTGGAAGCGCCATTATAGTGCCAGCCAACTGTGGAATGTTGTTCCAACAACCTTATTTTGTTTCCATGTGACTTGATACATTGATGTGTTTCCACACTCGTGCTGTACAGTGTGGTGAGATAATATAATAGTGTAGTGAGGCCAACTGTTTTGTGATTTCATATTAAATTAAAACGTATTTTCAAGGGTGCCATCTTTGCATTGTAGGCCATACCTGACAATGATATTGTTTTGTGTGTGTTTCAGCTCTGTGATAATATTTATATTCAGGGTGTGTCTTCCTTTTGTTGACAACTTGCAGCTGCAGAAAAACAAATAACAGCATCCTTTAATAGAATATTATGTATGTGGGTATGTGTTTCAGATAGAGAGGGGTCATATAATGTTATGTGTCATTTCTCTTGTTATTCTATCTATTTATTTACTAGTGGAAAAGCCTGTGTGCACGGGCTACAGTGCGTAAACAAAGACATGTTCAGAGTGTAAACACAACTGCTTTTCCTGGCATTTGGCTGTGTGCAGTAGCTTCACTTTGAATGTAATCCATAAATCCTCCATTTTTTTCAATCCAAAGCTTTGTTTGATTTTGACGGATATAGCTGAACCTGTTAGCCTCAGTCTTAATCTAATCATCAACAAAGCACTGCTGAGTCAACTTGCCAGCATTAAGGAAGGGACTGAATTGAACCCGAATGGACATCCTGTAACAGCAGTATTTCATTTGACTAACTCTTATCCATGGGTTGGTGGATGGTCGTCTTTATACATTTCTGATTGATGTTCACCTGTAGTTAGGAGTGATGTTGAACCCCAATAACATAGGATAAACCAATGGTTCAAGATTAGGGTCCAAGACACTTACAGGCCGATTCATGGAATAATTAGCGCGGAGCAAGTGGCCAAAAACGTGCGATTCGCAGTGGAATAGCGAAAATCGCAGTGCAAGTGCAAAAATCGCACGAAAAGCAGCGCACGTCGATTCATGGAAGTCCGTGCGCGAGAAAACCAGCGGATGTGCGATAAAAAAGTGCGCGGCGCACGTTGGCGCACATGCCATCAAACAGCGTGCGCCAGGTCACAGCGAAAATCGCACAGGCCACAGCGAAAATCGCACATAGCGCGGCGCACGCAACAAAAGTAGGCGGAACACGGGGCGTACCACTCGGAATGGGGAACAACTTGCCAAAATGTGGGCGTCACGGGGGAAGCACAGGGTACAAGTGCGCGGAACGCCCACACGCTCGCCTACAACACGTATTCATGGAATAGAATAGGGCAAAAAAGCGCACGCTCAAACCAGCGCACAGGCACAAACACGACCGCCACAAGAAAGCAGGCGGTAGCGTCTCTGCGCCTGGAAGAAATGTGCGCCAAAAGGTGCGCCAACAAATAGCACCTATATACAGCCATGATGAATGCCCAATACTGTGGCCCTCCAGGACAAATGACGTGCAAAGGGGTACCCACAAACACAGACACGCGCTGACAGAAAAAAACGTGTGCGTGTATACCGGGGTGCGCGGGAAGTCTCACACGCGAATTGGCCGGGTACGTGGATTACAGGGGTGCGTGGGAAGTACCACAGGCGATTTGTCAGGGTACGTGGATTGCAGGGGTGCGCGGGAAGTTCCACACGCGATATGGCCGGGTACGTGGATTTCAGGGGTGCGCGGGAAGTTCCACACGCGATTAGGCAGGGTACGTGGATTGCAGGGGTGCGCGGGAAGTTCCACACGCGATTAGGCAGGGTACGTGGATTTCAGGGGTGCGCGGGAAGTTCCACACGCGATTTGGCCGGGTACGTGGATTTCAGGGGTGCGCGGGAAGTACCACACGCGATTTGTCAGGGTACGTGGATTGCAGGGGTGCGCGGGAAGTTCCACACGCGATATGGCCGGGTACGTGGATTTCAGGGGTGCGCGGGAAGTTCCACACACGATTAGGCAGGGTACGTGGATTGCAGGGGTGCGCGGGAAGTTCCACACGCAATTAGGCAGGGTACGTGGATTTCAGGGGTGCGCGGGAAGTTCCACACGCGATTTGGCCGGGTACGTGGATTTCAGGGGTGCGCGGGAAGTACCACACGCGATTAGGCAGGGTACGTGGATTGCAGGGGTGCGCGGGAAGTTCCACACGCGATATGGCCGGGTACGTGGATTTCAGGGGTGCGCGGGAAGTTCCACACGCGATTAGGCAGGGTACGTGGATTGCAGGGGTGCGCGGGAAGTTCCACACACGATTAAGCAGGGTACGTGGATTTCAGGGGTGCGCGGGAAGTTCCACACGCGATTTGGCCGGGTACGTGGATTTCAGGGGTGCGCGGGAAGTACCACACGCGATTTGGCCGGGTACGTGGATTTCAGGGGTGCGCGGGAAGTTCCACACGCGATTTGGCCGTGTACGTGGATTTCAGGGGTGCGCGGGAAGTACCACACGCGATTTGGCCGGGTACGTGGATTTCAGGGGTGCGCGGGAAGTACCACACGCGATTTGGCCGGGTACGTGGATTGCAGGGGTGCGCGGGAAGTTCCACACGCGATTAGGCAGGGTACGTGGATTGCAGGGGTGCGCGGGAAGTTCCACACGCGATTAGTCAGAGTACGTGGATTTCAGGGGTGCGCGGGAAGTACCACACGCGATTTGTCAGGGTACGTGGATTTCAGGGGTGCGCGGGAAGTACCACATGCGATTTGTCAGGGTACGTGGATTGCAGGGGTGCGCGGGAAGTTCCACACGCGATATGGCCGGGTACGTGGATTTCAGGGGTGCGCGGGAAGTTCCACACGCGATTAGGCAGGGTACGTGGATTGCAGGGGTGCGCGGGAAGTTCCACACGCGATTAGGCAGGGTACGTGGATTTCAGGGGTACGCGGGAAGTTCCACACGCGATTTGGCCGGGTACGTGGATTTCAGGGGTGCGCGGGAAGTACCACACGCGATTAGGCAGGGTACGTGGATTGCAGGGGTGCGCGGGAAGTTCCACACGCGATTTGGCCGTGTACGTGGATTTCAGGGGTGCGAGGGAAGTACCACACGCGATTTGGCCGGGTACGTGGATTTCAGGGGTGCGCGGGAAGTTCCACATGCGATTTGGCTGTGTGCTCCCAGGTATTACCTGTACACCCTCCACGGCCCCTGCAGGCAGCACACACCACAGGGGACTACCCTGCACACCTGCTCATGTCACCCACCACCCCCACCCCCCAGCAGTGCAGGGGCATCCTCCACCAGGCCCCCACCCATGTCTCCCACCACCCCCACCCCCCAGCAGTGCAGGGGCACCCTCCACCAGGCCCCCACCCATGTCTCCCACCACCCCCACCACCCAGCCACCAGGGGCACCTGCCAGCAGGCCCCCACCCATGTCACCCACCACCCCCACCCCCCAGCAGTGCAGGGGCATCCTCCACCAGGCCCCCACCCATGTCTCCCACCACCCCCACCCCCCAGCACTGTGGGGCACCTGCCAGCAGGCCCCCACCCATGTCACCCACCACCCCCACCCCCCAGCAGTGCAGGGGCATCCTCCACCAGGCCCCCACCCATGTCACCCACCACCCCCACCCCCCAGCCACCAGGGGCACCCTCCACCAGGCCCCCACCCATGTCTCACACCACCCCCACCCCCCAGCAGTGCAGGGGCATCCTCCACCAGGCCCCCACCCATGTCACCCACCACCCCCACCCCCAGCCATCAGGGGCATCCTCCACCAGGCCCCCACCCATGTCACCCACCACCCCCACCCCCCAGCCACCAGGGGCAGCCTCCACCAGGCCCCCACCCATGTCTCACACCACCCCCACCCCCCAGCAGTGCAGGGGCATCCTCCACCAGGCCCCCACCCATGTCACCCACCACCCCCACCCCCCAGCCACCAGGGGCATCATCCACCAGGCCCCCACCCATGTCACCCACCACCCCCACCCCCCAGCCACCAGGGGCACCCTCCACCAGGCCCCCACCCATGTCTCCCACCACCCCCACCCCCCAGCAGTGCAGGGGCACCCTCCACCAGGCCCCCACCCATGTCACCCACCACCCCCACCCCCCAGCCACCAGGGGCACCCTCCACCAGGCCCCCACCCATGTCTCCCACCACCCCCACCCCCCAGCAGTGCAGGGGCACCCTCCACCAGGCCCCCACCCATGTCACCCACCACCCCCACCCCCCAGCCACCAGGGGCACCCTCCACCAGGCCCCCACCCATGTCTCCCACCACCCCCACCCCCCAGCAGTGCAGGGGCATCCTCCACCAGGCCCCCACCCATGTCACCCACCACCCCCACCCCCCAGCCACCAGGGGCACCCTCCACCAGGCCCCCACCCATGTCTCCCACCAATCCCACCCCCCAGCAGTGCAGGGGCATCCTCCACCAGGCCCCCACCCATGTCACCCACCACCCCCACCCCCCAGCCACCAGGGGCATCCTCCACCAGGCCCCCACCCATGTCACCCACCACCCCCACCCCCCAGCCACCAGGGGCACCCTCCACCAGGCCCCCACCCATGTCACCCACCACCCCCACCCCCCAGCCACCAGGGGCATCCTCCACCAGGCCCCCACCCATGTCACCCACCACCCCCACCCCCCAGCCACCAGGGGCACCCTCCACAAGGCCCCCACCCATGTCTCCCACCACCCCCACCCCCCAGCAGTGCAGGGGCACCCTCCACCAGGCCCCCACCCATGTCACCCATCACCCCCACCCCCCAGCCACCAGGGGCACCCTCCACCAGGCCCCCACCCATGTCTCCCACCACCCCCACCCCCCAGCAGTGCAGGGGCAGCCTCCACCAGGCACCCACACATGTCCCCCTGCCCCCAGGTCCTGACGATACTCAATCATGGCAGTAATGGGCAGCATACCCAGCACAAACACCCAGGCAAGGATTGCATCCACCCACATAGTGAATGCAATTACATGATACAACCCCAATGGCAAGTCTGTAAATGAACACATGTCTGTCACACACACATACACAATGGGTGCAAGTGAATGTCAAAACCCATATCATGACATGTATGAAACCAATGAGAAAATACCACAAGTGAAAGTTAAAAAAACATGTATTAAAGATGAAAAATAAGTTAACAAATCAAACATACAACAATGGGGATAACAAAATAAATGGTCCATGTCCGAGAACAAATGTAAAAATAAAAAAAACAAAGTAATCCAAAAACAAATGTTGTCCAAAGCAATATCATGTGGAAGGAAAATAATGAAAAACCATTTCCTCATGGTGAACACAATAATTAATAAAAAAAATGTTTCTTCAAAAAGCAAACTATATACACGAATATTCCAGGGTCCATGAGCCCAACACCATGAATGAAACCTACTACTACCTAATGAAAATAATATATACAAAAAAGTGGCCATTGTCCAAGCGGTCCAAAAAAATAAAAATTAATAAAGGAAACCTAACACTAACTAACTAAATAACTATATACAAAGGCAGCGGGCAAGTCCTGCGGCTCACTCGGTGATGTTGCTGGCCAGGGCATCATCGAACTCCATGTCGATGTCCTGGAGGCGGGACTCTGTCCTGGCCCCGAGGTCTCGCAGGGATAACCCCATGTCCAGCTCAAACTCCCTGCGAGCTTCCTCGAGGCACTCAGCCCGCCTCAACGCCCGACGCATGGAGAACTCCGCCCTGACCATGGTGAGCCGCTCCTCTTCCGCCCGCTGCCGCTCCGCACCTATCCGCTGGACCAACTGCTCCCACACGGAAGACACCACCATCCCAGGGTTGCCCTGCCCTCCGGCCGATGCCTGCCCCTCTGATCTTGATGGCCCCGAGCCATGATGCCTCCCACGTCGAGCCTGCTGCTGCCTCCGACGCCACTGCCTCTGCCAGCACGACGGCATCCAGGCTGATGGAAACCACCGACGCCGTCGTGCACGTGCCCTGCCCGATGATGCTGTCACATCTTCCATCTGCTGGGGTGCAGTTGCTGTGTTGTCCACCCCTGCTGGACCTCCGACTCCCAACTGTGGCAGGGATGGGATCCCCACCGAGCTGGCTGCATTGGTCGGGGCAGGTCCACAGGGGGCCCTGGTGGCATCTGGGCCGGAAGACGGCAAGGAGAACGACTGGTGTATAGCCTGCACAGAGGAGGAGAGGGCCGCCAGATTGGCCAACACATGCAGGAAACCCCCGAACATGGCCGATCCCAATTGGGCCACGTCGGCACGGTGCACTACGTGATGACGTGCGTGCTCCTCCTGGGAAGCACGCACGGCATCACGAATCACAGCCGTGCGCATCGCGACCCCAATCAGGACCTTCTCCACACGGCCAGGGGTTCCCACGTCCGCAGGTGGAGGGGAGTCAGGTGACATGGACATCCCCTCTACCTGCGGACGGGCCTGGGACAGGGCATCCCTGCTGGTGCATGGTGGTGCACTCACAGGGTCAGGGACAGCGACATGCACAGGCCCCTCCACGGTGACCTGTGCTGCCTCCTGCCCCTGGCCCTGGACTGCACCACTTGCACCAGCAGGGATGCCCCCACCAGGCCCCATGTGTGCCCCAGTGGCGGCCTCCTCCTCCTCTGTGCAAACCACCAACCTGGATGGCTCCTCACCATCTCCCACCGTAGCAGGCCCCTGTGGGGGCTCACCCACCCCTTCCGCTGCAGCCGTGGGGGCATCCCCGCCGCCTTGCTCCACAGCGCCGTCTCCGCCCTCTTCTTCATTAGCCGCTGCGTAGAGGGAGACAAAGAACACAAGCATCAGGGCACTGTACAATGGTCCCCTAGACAGGAAGCAATAGCAGATGAGCACCACTGTCAAAGTACACTTCCATCATGTCCCTCCACAACACATGGGTCAGTCCAGGCAAAACACACACAGTAACAGGCATGGCGCATGCCATGGACATTTCCATGCATGTCCAATGGACTCTTGAAACATTCAATGATATGTAACTCACATGCATCATGGCTCATGGCTATCACATGCACACACTTCACCTCAGTCACATCCATCTGGCCCCAAACACACCAAACACAGCGGATACAAGGGTAATTTGGCTGCTTCACTGAATCTGTGCATTGTCACACACATGTGTCATGCATCCATGGCATGCACAAGTCACAGACACACAGGTCAGGCACACAGACATGGCTACCATATATGTACCTGGCATCAGCACCCATCCCTCACCCCCACCCATGTCCAGGTACAGAGACTGGCATGCTCTCATGTTCAAAATCTGCATAGGGCTCCCCATGCGGCATTTGAACACATGCAACAACCATGTGGGTCACACATCACTGGTCGCACATGCATTACCATGATGTCCCTGCACACATACATGCATACATGGCCTATGGCACACATACAGGCAAGTATCATAGAACCAGCACACCGCAACATGCCCTGTCTCACACAGTAATGCTTGGACACTTACCGCTCAACTCCAGACGGGCCTCCCTCTCAAGGATCTGGGCGTGGAGCGCTGGGCGTACGCGTTCCAGGACCCTCATCTGGATGGAACTCATGCGGCCCCGGCCCCCCTCCACGAGGCGCCGGGCCTTCACAAGGGTCCTGGACCTCAAGTCCTCCCAGCGCTTCTTGATCTTCAGGACGTTGCGGGTTGCCACCCCCTCCGCGTTGATGGCAACCACACAGTCGGCCCAGATCCTCTCCCGTCCTTCCTTGCTGGCGCGGGACGATCCAAAGAGGGCATCATACTGCCCCAGGACATGCTCCACCAGGACACCAACTTCGGTGGCAGTGAAGCTGGTGCCCCTCTGCCCCTCTGGCCTGGGGTTGCCACTGGTGCCAGATGTGGAAGTGCCCGACATGGTAACCCCAGAGGCAGGTGTGGGTGGGCAACTGGGTCCTGGGGCTGGGCTTTGGAGCGATGTAATCCCAGTCGGGAGTCTTCAGTTCCAGCAGGGGTGGACACAGCAACTGGACCCCTGCAGATGGCTGATGTGCAGGCACCAAATGGCAGGGCACGGTGGCAGCAGGCAGGCAGGCAGGCAGCAGCAGATGGCACGTGGGAGGCTGCTCGGGGCACTGGGGGGCAGTAACTCGGCCTTCTGGGCAGGAGCGTGGTCTTCCGTGTGTTTTCGCGTGGCTAGCTTGATACGGAGTGATTTGGCACGTGAAAATCCTGCACATCAGCGTGAAATCCGAGGAAAGGCCCTTAGCGCGTAAGCGCGTCAGCACGCATACGCGATTCTATTGGACCAGAGTCCCTCAGCGCGTAAGCGCGTCTGTGACGTGACCCGCACGGGTGTTCCCCACTCAGCACGTGATGACGGAGCACACCTGGAAATACTGCACGTCAGAGTGTCATCGCGTGTAATTGGACAAAAGTGCGCGTACACGCGATTGGCCTATGTACATTTATTTCATGGGTGCGCGGGCACTTACACACGCAAGTACGTCAGCGAACCTGTATCCCGTGGTGCGTGTGGATTTCCACACGCTATTGGACTGGGAACTGGATTCCAGGGGTGCGCGGGTCACACGCTCGCCTAGAACACGCGCAAAGCATAAATTTGCGCACTTTAACAATAACAAGCTCAGACGCCAGGATGAACATACCGTTCCTAGCAGCAGTGGCAGTGGGCTACCAAAGGAGGAGGAGGAGGATAGTCAGGGCCAGAATATTCACACCCAGAACCAGCCTTTTCGGGATGCCTGATGACCAGGTGTATGGGAGGTACAGGTTTCCACCACACATAATACTGGACCTGGTGAGTGAGTGGGAGGATGACCTCACATCACCCACCCTGTGCTCCCAAGCACTCAGCCCCCTGGAGAAGGTCCTCAATGTACTGCACTTCTTAGCCACTGGATCATTTCAGCGAACAAGTGCCATAGTGGGTGGGGTGTCACAGGCCACCCAGTCACGCTGCCTACACCAGTTCTTGAACATCATCACTGCACGCCCATCAGTCCGCAGGCACATATACCTGCCCAGAACACCTGCAGAAAGGCATGCTGCCGCCCTGGATTTTTACGGTGTGGCACGATTCCCCAAAGTGCTAGGTGCCATCGACTGCACCCATGTGGCTCTACGTCCCCCCAGGGCATCTGAGCACATCTATAGGAACCGCAAGCACTGGCATTCCATCAACGTGCAGGTAGCATGTAATGCCAAGGGAATCATCACCTCAGTATATGCCAACTATCCCGGGTCCACCCACGACAGCTTCATTTACCGAATGTCCACCCTAAGCCGGGACCTAGAAGCTGGGCGGCATGGCGATACATGGCTGCTTGGTGAGTATGTATGCCACTGCACATGCATGCATGTTGGATACTGAGCAAGGTCACAACCCCACCAATGATACCAATCACCACCTCCACAGGGGACAGTGCCTACCCTCTCAGCCCCCACATGATGACGCCAATTCGGAACCCCACCACGTCACCCGAGGTAAGATATAACACAGCCCACATTACGACCCGGGGCATAGTGGAGCGCACATTCGGAGTGCTAAAGTCACGCTTTCGCTCCCTTGACCGTTCTGGCGGGCAGCTGTTATACGCTCCCCCAGTAGTGTGCAGGATCATAGTGGCAGCATGTGTCCTGCACAACGTTGCAACAGGCCGGGGCCTGGCCGTGGACATGGTGGTGGCCCCACATCCCCAACCACATGCACAGCCGCTGCGCATGAGAGGGGAAAGGGCACGGGGGGAGGCAGCCCATACACAGCTAGTGGCTAATTACTTCACATAGAAATCACACCCCTGTGGAGTGCACACTGCCCTGGCACATTCCATCTGACAATCAATGATGACTCAACCTGACACTGATCCTGAATGTCTGGAGAATGGACCGTGAATACCATATCAGCCTGAGATTGTTCACCTGGAAGTGTCACAATGTGTGCATCCCTACCCACACAGACACCACCAATGCAGTTTTGTGAAGTTACACATTCAAGCAGCTAAAATGAATACCCACTTGCAAAATGCAACAAGAGGACAGTGCCATGTCAGCCAACCCAACCCCAGCACCGCCACACGACACACCGTGCCATGTCATGCTAATTGCAGGTAAACAAAGTAATCCCCACAACATGACACTAGTGTCACTATGTACAGTGTCCCTATTAGAAACCTGCAACACCTGAAATGCTCACAGCAATGCCGGACCAACAACATACTTGAGCACGTACTACAATTAACATGACATCACAAATGTTACATATTAGTAGTCTCACCACCTGGAAATGCCTGCACTCCCACCACTACCAACTGTGCAGTGTTGGCGCCATGTAGAGTTGTAGGTGCACTGCTGCCAACATGGACCCCATCTCCAGACTAGAGGTCCTTGTGTAGACATGAGGAAGGGACCTGCAAATTGGGAGGTAGACACAGAAGATGAGTTACACATCAATGCAACATGCAGTGTACAACGCAACAGCAATATGCACTAGGAATGTATACACAGTATTGACTACAGACTGCCCACACAGCTCATGGGAGTCCAACGTCACAGTGTAATTCACTGTCACTTGGGCACACCCTTTGCAAGCCCATGGAAACGGGAAGCAGGAGGGGTGTGTGTGACTCAAACCCAAGCATCTGAACCAAAAACATTACAAGCCTGCATGTGCCCAGCCACAATGCAGCGTATGCCCACAGGAACCACGGAAGCCAACAAATCGTCCCCAAAAAATAGGGAATAAAATAAATCAAAATAAAAATAAAAATAAGAAACAATCAAAAATGGCCATTGATGGGCCCGGGGGGGTTGGGGAGGCCACCCAGGATGTCCGAGGACAGGATGCACACCAGAACCCACCTGCGTGGATCCTGGGAAAATAAAACACCTCCATGGGCTCATGGCCCACACGGCTACCCTGTTGTGGGAGTATCACTGCTGTCGCTATTATCACCCTGTGCAGCTGCATCCGGAGGTGGTTGCACTATGGGAGGCAGCCCACGCAAGGCCCTAGTCTGCTCCTCCATGGCTGCAAGCATGCGGGTGTGGTAGGTCTGGTTCTGGAGGATGAGTGTGCGGAGGTCCCCATGCAACAACTCACGGGATGCCCGGACCTCCGCCCTCGTTGCCTGCATCTCAGCTGAGAGCGTACGGGTGAGACGCTCCAGCTGCTGTTCTGTCCTTTGGTGTGTTGAAGCCTCAAGCTCAACAAGAGTCGTCCTGAGGTGAAGGAGCTCCTGCCTCAGGGCTTCCCTGTGGCCCTGGGACTCAATGGAGATGGCCTCCTGCAGAGTCGCCAGTGCCGCCCGCCTGTCCCTGTTGGACCCCAACATGTCCTCCCTGTGTGACTGGCAGATGGAGTCGGTTGCCTGCTCTAGTCGCTCCATCAGCCTTTCTGGGGGGACAATGGAAGTGGCCACCCTATCCATGGCCTGAGCCATCATCTCGGATGATGCAGCCTGTTGGGTTGCCATACCGTAAATGGATTGCTCCCATGCGGTATTGCCAGGTGGCGTACGGCCACCACGTCGGCGGGCACCACACCTGTCTGGGGCAAGGCGAACTGCGCCTTGCTGTGCCGGCACTGCCTGAGGCTGCAGGACTGCATTCCCCCTCTGATCTGCTGGCCCAGGAACAGGATCAGATGTCGCGGAGTGTGACCCTGCATCCGTAACCACCAAAGGCGTAGCTGCCAACACTGACATCCCCATGGAGGGTTCTGACCCTGGTGCAGGTGGGTGAGACAGAACAGAATCCCTCCCTGGAACACTCACCTGCGACGGCACGTAGGTCTCATCCGAATCAACACCTGAGTACAGCTCGGGGGAGGTGCAGCCAGAGACACCCCTTGAGAGCACGACCTGCAGCACTTGTGGGTTCTCCCCCACCACCACACCACGTCCCTCACTGGTGGTTGGTCGGCCCTCGGACCCCTCCTGGGTCTGCACCATCTCCACAACCCCAGCAGTATCAGGTGCGTCTTCCCCTGCAAAGACATGAAAACAAAGAAATGGAAACAGGCATTAGCACCATGGCACACAATGAGGGCTGAGAAGCAAGAGAACCAGTACTTGATTGACACATGTCTCACATGACTAAAACCCTCCCATGCATGCACCCTCACTGCGTATGAAGTGCAGGCAAATGGCACACACTGATGACACCAAGATGGAAGATGAACACATTTTCTGCATGCTGCCTGGCAGTGGCATCACACATTGGCCTGTGATTGCCAGGTGAAACACACATGCCATCACACAGATGGCATGTACCATTGCTATTGAGTGAAGATGGAGAGGAGGGCAGCACCTATTCATTCAGTCCAGTTCCCGCATGTAATCGCTTTTCTAATTCTAACAGGTCAGATTTTTCACCTGGAGCTGCCAGTCTGAAATGGTCCAATTGCACAGGGACATGTGTGTACAAATGATATCCAGATAACAAAGTCACTCCACTTTACCATAGCCATGTCAGACATGTGACTAGTGGACAGCGACATGCCTAGTAAAAGTGGGGGAATGCAAACAATCTGACTGAATGAACAGTGAAAAATAAGCACCTATGTTGTGGCAAGGTGACACTTCAAGGGCAACTGGCGTGCAGTTGGGCTAGATGTCTACTGTTGGCAGAAGGGATACTGCTATGGGCAAATGCAGCTGCGCAGGAAGTATTGCATGAAGCACATGGCTGACCCATACGACTCAGGCGCACACACTCTCACCTGGCACACAAACAGAAGCCCTCACACACACACCATGCACATGGATGACACACACATGCATGTGCACTCACCGGACAATGCCTCGTAATCAGCCAGATCTCCCACGCCTTGGATCTGTTCCTCCGTGACGTAGGTCCCAGCGACTGACTCATGTGGAGTGAGTTCCATGTCTACTACTGGAGTCCCACCTCCAGTCACTAGAGTTGCGGCATGACTTGAGGCCAGCTTACTCTTTGCCCTGCGCTTTAGGTCATTCCAGCGCTTATAGCAATCATTGGCTGTGCGCCTCACGATTCCAAGGGCACTTACGATGTCGGCAACGGTCTGCCAGTGTGCCTGGCGTTGTGCAGGTGTGGTCTTGGATCCTGCAACAATGACTATCTCGTTGTCATGTCCGGACACATACTCGACAAGTGCATTCAGTTCGTCATCCGTGAAGCTGGGCTTCCTGGACGGGCCGGACTGTGTAGCCGTGTCTGGGGCATCAGCCTGTGCCGGACGAGCACTCTTCCTCTTCCGCTTGGAAGGTGGTGGTGATCCTGAGTGTCCTGCGCCGCTCTGGACACTAGGGGCAGGAGCCCTGGTGGACTCTGTATCAGGAGTGTGGGATTGCACACTCAGCATGGGAGTTGGTGCAGGCATTGGCTCTAGTGTGATGGTGTCAGGGGGAATGTCAGCAGCATGGACTAGGACCGACACTGTCCTGGCTGGGTGTGTGAGGGCTGGGGTGGATGGAGCCACAGCTGCCCCTGCAGCCTCTCCGCCCTGCCTCCTTGGTGCAGCAGATGACCTTGCTGGCCCAGATGCACGTGGCATGGTGACATCAACGTGCACCAGCGCACGTGTCATAGGCCTGCTGACCTGGAAGTCAGCCATGGAGTCAGCCAGATCTGGTGCCACAATGGGCTGGTCCAACAAGGGCTGAGCATGGATGGTGTCAGCCACATCAGCCTCAATGGGAGGGGGGGGGATTATGGGTGCCCTTGACTGGTCCTCCACACATGGGGGGACAGGCTCACCCTGCAAGTAACGACCACGTCCCCTACCGGATCCACCACGGCCACCACTTGTGGCTCTTCCACCTTTGCCACCCTTACGGAATCCTCGCCTCCCAGCCATGGCACTGATGTAAATGTGCGTATGGGAGTGGCTGTAAACTATTGTCCTGGGCAATTGGGGGTCAAAGGGGTTGGGTACCAGATGGTAATTGTACCCTAGTGCTCTTGCAAGGCTGATTGTAACCCCTGGGGAAAGATGACGGGTCACGATACGCACAGGAGCCCCAAAAAAGGGAGATGACGTGCACGCAACCCCTCCTAGACCACGTGTGCAGAAAGAGAAACCTGCACTACGCTGTGGCACCCAGTAACACAAGAATGAACGTATGCGTGTCACACGCAGCCTAGAATGACCTCTGAAGGGGTAGGCTACACACGGGGCAAGCACAGATGTTAGATACCTGCGTGACTCACCGTCTGCCTGGTAAACGAGCGTGTAAAAGGAGCACGTTTGGTTGGCAACACCCCCGCCAAAAGAAGATTTGTACGCTGTCTGAGGAGACAGGACAACAGTAGAAGGGAACACTGTTTGAGGGAACAGGCCCAGGTAAACCAGTAAAAGCGAAAAAAGAGAAAAAGCTGTCAGAGGTAACAGGGAATACGAACTTGAAACGCCGTGAAGTAAATCGCGTGTGAAATGACAAGAAGTACAGAATTCACCCACTCGCTCTCCACGAAAAGCACGTACAAGGAAAACGTGTTCTACACGTACCTTTTATACAGGCCCACACGTCCAGCGTCACTTACGCGGCGTGTACGCGCTAGGGCCATTTCCACCAATTACATGCTTTGTCACTTCTGCGTGTAGGGCCATTTCCACCAATTACACGCTTTGTCACTTCTGCGTGTAGTGCCATTTCCACCAATCACACGCTTTGTCACTTCTGCGTGTAGGCTGACCACAAAAGTGATGGGTGGAAGGTTTTGAATTAATCTAAACCACTGGCAATTGCTCTGGGCCAACCTTCCACACCACCGTTTTTTAGCCCGTCTGCGCCATTGCAAAAGGGGACCAGCCATGTGCAAATCAGTCAGCAGCTGCCGCCACCGAAGGTAGCAGCCCAGCCCGAACTGCTAGGCCAGGTCCCCTCTGCACAGAAAACCAAGCAACCCCAGACATGTTTCGGCCTTGTTGGACCTCCTCAGTGAGGTGCAGCCTGGTTCCCTGTGGCGCAGCGAGCAAGGGACCCACGTCTGGGTATACCCTCTCTCACAAGGAGAAACAAACGGACCACAAAAGTGATGGGTGGAAGGTTTTGAATTAATCTAAACCACTGGCAATTGCTCTGGGCCAACCTTCCACACCACCGTTTTTTAGCCCGTCTGCGCCATTGCAAAAGGGGACCAGCCATGTGCAAATCAGTCAGCAGCTGCCGCCACCGAAGGTAGCAGCCCAGCCCGAACTGCTAGGCCAGGTCCCCTCTGCACAGAAAACCAAGCAACCCCAGACATGTTTCGGCCTTGTTGGACCTCCTCAGTGAGGTGCAGCCTGGTTCCCTGTGGCGCAGGGTATACTAGGGCCATTTCCACCAATTACATGCTTTGTCACTTCTGCGTGTAGGGCCATTTCCACCAATCACACGCTTTGTCACTTCTGCGTGTAGGGCCATTTCCACCAATCACACGCGATTACACTCTGACGTGCAGTCTTTCCACGTGTGCTCTGTCATCACGTGCTGTGTGGGAAACACCCGTGCGGGTCACTTACAGACGCGCTTACGCGCTGAGGGCCTTTCCTCGGTTTTCACGCTGACGTGCAGGATTTTCACGTGCCAAATCACTCCGTACCAAGCTGGCCACGCGTACGCACACGGAATACCACGCTCCTGCCCGGAAGGCCCAACTACTGCCCCCCAGAGCCCCGAGCACGCTCCCACCTGCTGCTGCCTGACTGCCTGCTGCCCCTGCACTGCTGGGGGGTGGGGGTGGTGGGAGACATGGGTGGGGGCCTGGTGGAGGGTGCCCCTGGTGGCTGGGGGGTGGGGGTGGTGGGAGACATGGATGGAGGCCTTGTGAAGGGTGCCCCTGGTGGCGGGGGGGGTGGGGGTGATAGGGGACATGAGTGGGGGCCTGGTGGAGGGTGCCCCTGCACTGCTGGGGGGTGGGGGTGGTGGGATACATGGGTGGGGGCCTGGTGGAGGGTGCCCCTGGATGCTGGGGGGTGGGGGTGGTGGGAGACATGATTGGGGGCCTGGTGGAGGGTGCCCCTGGTGGCTGGGGGGTGGGGGTGGTGGGAGACATGGGTGGGAGCCTGGTGGAGGGTGCCCCTGGTGGCGGGGGGGTGGGGGTGATAGGGGACATGAGTGGGGGCCTGGTGGAGGGTGCCCCTGCACTGCTGGGGGGTGGGGGTGATAGGGGACATGGGTGGGGGCCTGGTGGAGGGTGCCCCTGGATGCTGGGGGGTGGGGGTGGTGGGAGACATGAGTGGGGGCCTGGTGGAGGGTGCCCCTGGTGGCTGGGGGGTGGGGGTGGTGGGAGACATGGGTGGGAGCCTGGTGGAGGGTGCCCCTGGTGGCGGGGGGGTGGGGGTGATAGGGGACATGAGTGGGGGCCTGGTGGAGGGTGCCCCTGCACTGCTGGGGGGTGGGGGTGGTGGGAGACATGGGTGGGGGCCTGGTGGAGGGTGCCCCTGCACTGCTGGGGGGTGGGGGTGGTGGGAGACATGGGTGGGGGCCTGGTGGAGGGTGCCCCTGGTGGCTGGGGGGTGGGGGTGATAGGGGACATGAGTGGGGGCCTGGTGGAGGGTGCCCCTGCACTGCTGGGGGGTGGGGGTGGTGGGAGACATGGGTGGGGGCCTGGTGGAGGGTGCCCCTGCACTGCTGGGGGGTGGGGGTGGTGGGAGACATGGGTGGGGGCCTGGTGGAGGGTGCCCCTGGTGGCTGGGGGGTGGGGGTGATAGGGGACATGAGTGGGGGCCTGGTGGAGGGTACCCCTGCACTGCTGGGGGGTGGGGGTGTTGGGAGACATGGATGGGGGACTGGTGGAGGGTGCCCCTGGTGGCTGGGGGGTGGGGGTGGTGGGAGACATGGGTGGGGGCCTTGTGAAGGGTGCCCCTGGTGGCTGGGGGGTGGGGGTGATAGGGGACATGAGTGGGGGCCTGGTGGAGGGTGCCCCTGCACTGCTGGGGGGTGGGGGTGATAGGGGACATGGGTGGGGGCCTGGTGGAGGGTGCCCCTGGATGCTGGGGGGTGGGGGTGGTGGGAGACATGAGTGGGGGCCTGGTGGAGGGTGCCCCTGGTGGCTGGGGGGTGGGGGTGGTGGGAGACATGGGTGGGAGCCTGGTGGAGGGTGCCCCTGGTGGCGGGGGGGTGGGGATGATAGGGGACATGAGTGGGGGCCTGGTGGAGGGTGCCCCTGCACTGCTGGGGGGTGGGGGTGGTGGGAGACATGGGTGGGGGCCTGGTGGAGGGTGCCCCTGCACTGCTGGGGGGTGGGGGTGGTGGGAGACATGGGTGGGGGCCTGGTGGAGGGTGCCCCTGGTGGCTGGTGGGTGGGGGTGATAGGGGACATGAGTGGGGGCCTGGTGGAGGGTGCCCCTGCACTGCTGGGGGGTGGGGGTGGTGGGAGACATGAGTGGGGGCCTGGTGGAGGGTGCCCCTGGTGGCTGGGGGGTGGGGGTGATAGGGGACATGAGTGGGGGCCTGGTGGAGGGTGCCCCTGCACTGCTGGGGGGTGGGGGTGATAGGGGACATGGGTGGGGGCCTGGTGGAGGGTGCCCCTGGATGCTGGGGGGTGGGGGTGGTGGGAGACATGAGTGGGGGCCTGGTGGAGGGTGCCCCTGGTGGCTGGGGGGTGGGGGTGGTGGGAGACATGGGTGGGAGCCTGGTGGAGGGTGCCCCTGGTGGCGGGGGGGTGGGGGTGATAGGGGACATGAGTGGGGGCCTGGTGGAGGGTGCCCCTGCACTGCTGGGGGGTGGGGGTGATAGGGGACATGGGTGGGGGCCTGGTGGAGGGTGCCCCTGGATGCTGGGGGGTGGGGGTGGTGGGAGACATGAGTGGGGGCCTGGTGGAGGGTGCCCCTGGTGGCTGGGGGGTGGGGGTGGTGGGAGACATGGGTGGGAGCCTGGTGGAGGGTGCCCCTGGTGGCGGGGGGGTGGGGGTGATAGGGGACATGAGTGGGGGCCTGGTGGAGGGTGCCCCTGCACTGCTGGGGGGTGGGGGTGGTGGGAGACATGGGTGGGGGCCTGGTGGAGGGTGCCCCTGCACTGCTGGGGGGTGGGGGTGGTGGGAGACATGGGTGGGGGCCTGGTGGAGGGTGCCCCTGGTGGCTGGGGGGTGGGGGTGATAGGGGACATGAGTGGGGGCCTGGTGGAGGGTGCCCCTGCACTGCTGGGGGGTGGGGCTGGTGGGAGACATGAGTGGGGGCCTGGTGGAGGGTGCCCCTGGTGGCTGGGTGGTGGGGGTGATAGGGGACATGAGTGGGGGCCTGGTGGAGGGTGCCCCTGCACTGCTGGGGGGTGGGGGTGATAGGGGACATGGGTGGGGGCCTGGTGGAGGGTGCCCCTGCACTGCTGGGGGGTGGGGGTGGTGGGAGACATGGATGGGGGCCTGGTGGAGGGTGCCCCTGGTGGCTGGGGGGTGGGGGTGGTGGGAGACATGGGTGGGGGCCTTGTGAAGGGTGCCCCTGGTGGCTGGGGGGTGGGGGTGATAGGGGACATGAGTGGGGGCCTGGTGGAGCGTGCCCCTGCACTGCTGGGGGGTGGGGGTGATAGGGGACATGGGTGGGGGCCTGGTGGAGGGTGCCCCTGGATGCTGGGGGGTGGGGGTGGTGGGAGACATGAGTGGGGGCCTGGTGGAGGGTGCCCCTGGTGGCTGGGGGGTGGGGGTGGTGGGAGACATGGGTGGGAGCCTGGTTGAGGGTGCCCCTGGTGGTGGGGGGGTGGGGGTGATAGGGGACATGAGTGGGGGCCTGGTGGAGGGTGCCCCTGCACTGCTGGGGGGTGGGGGTGGTGGGAGACATGGGTGGGGGCCTGGTGGAGGGTGCCCCTGCACTGCTGGGGGGTGGGGGTGGTGGGAGACATGGGTGGGGGCCTGGTGGAGGGTGCCCCTGGTGGCTGGGGGGTGGGGGTGATAGGGGACATGAGTGGGGGCCTGGTGGAGGGTGCCCCTGCACTGCTGGGGGGTGAGGGTGGTGGGAGACATGAGTGGGGGCCAGGTGGAGGGTGCCCCTGGTGGCTGGGGGGTGGGGGTGATAGGGGACATGAGTGGGGGCCTGGTGGAGGGTGCCCCTGCACTGCTGGGGGGTGGGGGGTGATAGGGGACATGGGTGGGGGCCTGGTGGAGGGTGCCCCTGCACTGCTGGGGGGTGGGGGTGGTGGGAGACATGGATGGGGGCCTGGTGGAGGGTGCCCCTGGTGGCTGGGGGGTGGGGGTGGTGGGAGACATGGATGGGGGCCTTGTGAAGGGTGCCCCTGGTGGCGGGGGGGGTGGGGGTGATAGGGGACATGAGTGGGGGCCTGGTGGAGGCTGCCCCTGCACTGCTGGGGGGTGGGGGTGTTGGGAGACATGGGTGGGGGCCTGGTGGAGGGTGCCCCTGCACTGCTGGGGGGTGGGGTGGTGGGAGACATGGATGGGGGCCTGGTGGAGGGTGCCCCTGGTGGCTGGGGGGTGGGGGTGGTGGGAGACATGGGTGGGGGCCTGGTGGAGGGTGCCCCTGGTGGCTGGGGGGTGGGGGTGATAGGGGACATGAGTGGGGGCCTGGTGGAGGGTGCCCCTGCACTGCTGGGGGGTGGGGGTGATAGGGGACATGGGTGGGGGCCTGGTGGAGGGTTCCCCTGGATGCTGGGGGGTGGGGGTGGTGGGAGACATGAGTGGGGGCCTGATGGAGGGTGCCCCTGGTGGCTGGGGGGTGGGGGTGGTGGGAGACATGGGTGGGAGCCTGGTGGAGGGTGCCCCTGGTGGCAGGGGGGTGGGGGTGATAGGGGACATGAGTGGGGGCCTGGTGGAGGGTGCCCCTGCACTGCTGGGGGGTGGGGGTGGTGGGAGACATGGGTGGGGGCCTGGTGGAGGGTGCCCCTGCACTGCTGGGGGGTGGGGGTGGTGGGAGACATGGGTGGGGGCCTGGTGGAGGGTGCCCCTGGTGGCTGGGGGGTGGGGGTGATAGGGGACATGTGTGGGGGCCTGGTGGAGGGTGCCCCTGCACTGCTGGGGGGTGGGGGTGGTGGGAGACATGAGTGGGGGCCTGGTGGAGGGTGCCCCTGGTGGCTGGGGGGTGGGGGTGATAGGGGACATGAGTGGGGGCCTGGTGGAGGGTGCCCCTGCACTGCTGGGGGGTGGGGGTGATAGGGGACATGAGTGGGGGCCTGGTGGAGGCTGCCCCTGCACTGCTGGGGGGTGGGGGTGTTGGGAGACATGGGTGGGGGCCTGGTGGAGGCTGCCCCTGCACTGCTGGGGGGTGGGGGTGCAGGGGGACATGAGCAGGTGTGCAGGGTAGTCCCCTGTTTTGTGGGCTGCCTGCAGGGGCCGTGGAGGGTGTACAGGGAACACCTGTGAGGACCCACCCAGCCTAATTGCGTGTGATAATTCCCGCACACCCCTGTAATACACGTACCTGGCCAAATCGCATGTGAGAATTCCCGCGCACCCCTGTAATACACGTACCCAGCCGAATCGCGTGTAGAACTTCCCGTGTACCCCTGTAATACACGTACCCAGCCAAATCGCCTGTGATAATTCCCACATACCCCTGTAATACACGTACCCTGGCCAATCGCGTGTAGAACTTCCCACGCACCCCTGTAATACACGTACCAAGCCAAATCGCGTGTGATAATTCCCGCGCACCCCTGTAATACACGTACCTGGCCAAATCGCATGTGAGAATTCCTGCGCACCCATGTAATACACGTACCCAGCCGAATCGCGTGTAGAACTTCCCGTGTACCCCTGTAATACACGTACCCAGCCAAATCGCGTGTGATAATTCCTGCGTACCCCTGTGATACACGTGCCCTGGCTAATCGCGTGTAAAACTTCACGCGTACCCCTGTAATACACGTACCCTGGCCAATCGCGTGTAGAACTTCCCGCGTACCCCTGTAATACACGTACCCTGGCTAATCGCGTGTATAACTTCCCGCGTACCCCTGATATGCACGTTACCCGCTTTGCGTTCCTTGTTTGGCAGCCCTGTAGACTGGTCCAGGGTTAGCGCAGCCCTTTGCGATGATTTAGCGATTTTGATGGCTTTTCCTTGCGCGAGGGCGTTCTTGGGGGCGTTACTGGCGCTGCTGCAGGGTCGCTGCGATACTCTGCGCCACGGCTGGTTTGGGAGCCTAAAATCCATGAATACGCTGTGCGCGGAAATCGGTTGTAGCGCACGTGCCTGGGGCAGACAATCGCACGCGGACACTCTGCGCCAGCCGCTTGCGACACTTTTCTGCGAAATTCTATGAATTACCCTGTTAATCTTTCTGTCTTTTCCGTTTGATCTGTAGTGTGACAATCAATAAGAAGGTTGCGTTCAAGGGGAGGTTCACCATTTGAATTTGGAAGATAACAACCACCTCATTAACTGTTTGGGCGTTATATCTTCAGGAATCAGATGTGCAGTGCTGAAGAATTACCATAGAAACATGTGAGGGTTGAACTACATTTAAGGTGACTTCATGGATGTATTGTTGCTCTGTCTCATTCAGCATCTTACATGATTCAGCAAAGGGTTATACTTATACATATACGAACTTAACTCCCTCAAAAGATCGACATGACACCCCAAATTCAATATGAGATGATGTGGCATTTATAATGCGCCTGCACACAAGTGTTTCTAGGCGTGACAAGACAAGGAGGCTCTTTGGTTCCAAGCTTCCTCGGGATCCAAAATGTACAGCTGTACACATTTGTGGTGATCACTGTTTTCAAAATGCAAGGCACCAGATTGGTGACAGATTCAGACATTTTTCCTAAAGCAGTATGGTGCATATCCTGGCAGTGGTTCAATGTTTGCTCCCATTAGCCTATCCACTATTGATAGAATGGATATTATCCATAATATATTTTGAATGTGTGTGATGTCCAGTCATTAGTTGTTGTATAAGTGGTGAAACTCTTAGGTTATTTAGTTGGATGTTGCCTTTATTCCAACATGTATTAAATAGCTTATTACTTGGTTGTTCCTGTGGAAAATGTTTTGCAGTGCATAAGTTGCAGAAACCATAATGTTGACCACAGGTGTGTGTGTGGATATTGGGCCTCATTACAAGTCCAGCGGTACCGTGCTGGTAAAACCGGCAGGTTGCCACTGGACTTGTAAACTGTACGGGCGCCTGGTGTGCCAGAAACACTGGGGCATTATAGCCCCGGGGTTCCAGGAAGTCAGGCGCCGGTAATTGTAAATCCCCATTCCCATTTGAGTCCCATAGGACTCAATGGGAATGGGGACCACAAAAGCACTGGTACCGTTAACAACGGTGCCAGTGCTTCTGTGAAACTCTGCGGACAGGTGCCGTTCTGCCTGCCAGGTCCGACCATGGTGGGGGAGACATCACCCGCCCGCATTGTCGTACTGTGCCGGTTTGGTAACAACGGTGCCGGTAGGTTTACCATCACCGTTGTTACCGGACCGGCACAGTTGTAATGAGGCCGATTGTCTTCATCAAATTCGAAATGGTTGTAAGTTGTATTGGATGGAGGATTCCCATCATTGTTTTTGTTACATTTCTGTTGAGGCATTTTCTTGATCAGTGATGTTTGCACAAACCTTTGTGCTGCGTTTATGATTGTTTTCCCTTTCAAGGGCTCTTTCTGTGTCTGTCATATTTATTGTAAGGGTTTCAGAACGTGATAATTGCATGTCCGGTTGGAGAGCTGTTTCCCAAGCTGTCACATTGGCCCCTATTTTTTCGTTTGCTTGCAGTATTGTTTTCACGTTGACTTGCCCTTTGTTGCTCAGTCCTGTTTGTTCGACATATACCTTGAGCGTTATTCTTTCAGCATTTAACTTTTTCTGCATCTACATGTGTTACCATTCTATTCAGAGGCATTGTGGAGGAGTGATATGCCGAAAATACTTGTGTTTACAGAAAGTCCTCTTTATGGGGGAAAAAGTATGGGATTTGGTTAGTACAATAGTGCTCAATCAAAGGAATTTCTGTTTATTTATTGTTTTAAATGTATTTATTTACTTAGTGTGTTTAACTTGAAGTATGCTGTTAAAGGGGATACCCTGCCTTGGGCCTTTTTTGCAACTCATTTTATGTCATCATTGTTAAAATGCACATTTTGTTCCCCTGGAAAATGAACTTGAAATCTTATTAATGTACCTGTAAGGCAATAGCTCCCTCTAGTTGTGGTGACAGACAATGCAGGTGCATGACAGCTTCAGACAAACATACATCTGGCCTTGTATTAAATAGTATGTTTTTTTTCAATAATATCTGAATACAAATTGCTCCATGGTGCAATTTTAGGAGAGAAAGTTGAAAAGCCAAAGAAGACAAGATGTCATCGGGTATGTTACATGGTAGTAGTGAAGGTGTGTATTTACTTGGTCATTGAAGAATTTCTTTGTTAGAGGTTTCGAGGATTTCCTGGTATTTCTTCTGTTTTTGCTTTCTGTTCCTTGAGCCAACCTGATCCTTTGTGGCTGAGGGAGATTTAAAGCAGTGACTAGATTGAAAATGTGAGATTTTATTGATCAAATGATCTGTGCAATTTTCCGGTATATTGTATGGATCTACTTTTTGTCTAGGTTGCTCTAGCTAGAGTGTTGACGAGAAAGGAGATATCTTGTAGGGCTCTGACCCATGGTTGCATTTTATGAGCCCAAAATGGGTATGCCTGCTTGCTTCATGACCAGCTAGAATAATGTTGTACTTGGAAAGCCCATGCAATGTCTGTTGCAGTAGCCAATTTTGCTTAGAATCATTGTTTGACTCAGCTTCATGCTGTGGCGGCTGGCCGGGTCGAGATGATGTTTTCGTATATGTAGTTGGGGGTGGTACATTTTGGTTAACAAGTTTATTTGTGGATGAATGAAAGTGGTGGGTCAAATTGGATCACTGGGGTTTTTGCATTATTGGTCGTTGAATTATGGCACCCCATTCAGGTAAACATGTTGGATTAGTGTCCAGTTAATACTGTCACATTCTTTCTTCAGTGGGTTGAATTAAAAGGTCATTCTCTGATCCAGTCCTGGATGGTTTTTAGGCATCCTGAAATGAGGGAGCTGATGGATTTGCTTTTGTGAGCTCTGCAGGGAAATTACATATTCTGAGCATTTAACTGGTGGCACAATTGCAAAGAATTCCGACTTTGGAGGGCCCGGAATTTCCCCATTCAGGGAACCAGGACCCAGACAATCCCCATCACCATTTAAGCCCCCATAGGGCTCAAAGGGAATGGGGAGCATGCTAACAACGGCCCGTTAATGACGGGCCCATTGTTAACATGCTGGACCCTCACGGGACCCACAAAGGACGTCTGGTCTGACCAGACATCCAGATCGGGTCCTGCGAGCGAACCTCGTAATGAGGTAGTACGGGGTTAATGGCGCAGGCACTTTTACCGGCGCTGTTAACCCCTTAACGCCTCAGTTGTAATGATGCCCATACACTTTTAACATTCAGGGAAAGGGCAAGCAACCTGCTTTGCCCAGTTTTACCTACAGTCGCTGGTCATGTTGGAATGAGTCAATGCATGTTAACAAAGGTTATATGTGATATTTCCACATTTTAAAGGCCGAACACAAAAACGATCAAAACTTTTTCATCCGATTTTGTGTGGCCTTTCAAATGACTAAACATGTAATTCTGAACCCCCACGCCCTCCTGGGAAGGCGATTCTGCCACCACGCCCACTTTCTCACATGCTGACTGGATTTCTCTAAAATCAGTGGGTCTACCCCCACAAATCCACCTTTCATCACCCAATGCCCCCTTCCCAGCCGAACACATTCCCACCTCTCTCCCACACAGACACTCACACAAACACACATTTACCTTTCCCCTCCATTTCCTACCAGAAACATTCCCCTGCATCTCCCACACAGACACCGACTCACTCACAAATATACAAACACTATCAACAATGAAAAAACACTTACATCGCTCCTGCAACTTTCCTTGTCTGGCTGCGCCTGTCATCCCCTGCACGTACTCGTCCGTGGCATGGACATGACAGTTTAATTTAGAAAGACTCTGAGTGGTCTCTGTGTGGTCTCTGATTGGTCTTAATAAATCAGTGTTTTTAAAATTAAAATAAAAAAAAGATAATTTCACTTAATACCGTTAACAAAATGGTCTGCAATCTGAATGAATGGGTAATATACTGAAAAGGATTAACTGGTCTACATTGTCCTAGCGCAGCCTAGAGTTCCTCGTTATTATTAGATCTTTTTAATATAGATACTTTGATGTACAGTAGCATTTTATTCTGTGCATACTGTTATCTAAAACCTGATTCACTATAAATGACACGCACTTCCACTTCATTGAAATGATGCAGTGGAACAAAAATAACGTCTTCTTATATCTTTTCTCGGACTAGAAGTGTTGAGATTGATCATAGGTTGACAAACTATGCGTGATCTGCCTTTGCCTTTTTTAGGAGGTTGTGATTGTTGTCTGTCGCCATGGTAGAATTTTACTTGACTGGAGGGATGTGTTAAAAATCTCTGATTGTTGGTGCTAGGTCATGTTTTCTTTGAAGTTGGAGGTCAGTGAATAAATACAGATGAAAAAAAATACTCAATTAGGTTTTATTCAACAAATATGAAGGCTTGCAACTCAATTAAACATAATGAAACAAACGGGTATGCATGAACTTCTATACGGACATATATTGTCATCACTTCCTTCTAATTTCTTCACTGAATTCAAGAAAAACTGTTATATTCTGCTGATTTCCCTATTTATACTACTCGCTGAGTAATACACCTTTTTCAGAGGTTCACTCTCTTTGCCCATGTCAGTTAATATGTCGCCTCTATGTGTGTTGGGTGATCTCTGATACATTTTTATTAGATTTTTTCGTTCATTTTGTCAAAAGTGCTTCAGTAATCAGTTTTCTTCCAATTATTTGGCAGATGGAGATTCTGAATATATGATGTATTTCGTTTTCAAAAGGTCCCTGGTTCATAATTATGAACTACATATCAACAAGGTATCTTGTTTCTTTAACTATGCCTCTGTTATTATCACATATACGACTGGTTTAAATATATTTGTCATAGCGGTTTTCAGTATCTGTTCACAAAATAAATCGTACACAAATCAAATATGTTTGTTGTACAACAAGATGATATTATAGCATATTCAGGTTATGATGTAATTCTTTCAATGTGCACAGAATTATCCATCTGACCTTGGTCCTTTACTAGTGTTGAAACTTGGTGTGACCCCTATGAGTTAAGTACATGAGAAAAGACATTGATATCTATTATGCATCATTTTTAGGGCAAATTATGAAACTTCTTTCAACTGGTCCTGGTCTCACATAATACCTCTTTACATAGCAAGAATCAGTCATGGTTATAAAACATACCTTTTGGCAACTGAAATGATCTGCTTTCACCTGTATGTTTTAGACGTGGCCTTTAATAAGACGTTATTTTACATCATTAAACAATTTGAACATCATATTTGGAGCTTGGCATTTTAGTAAGTCTCTATGGCAATGATACTGACTTTGAGTAAGAATTTGCTACCCAGCATGTATCAATCAGAACATCACTTGTATCCTTTGTTATTTGATTAGACATTGTTTCAACAGTAATGAATATGTGATGTGTAGTCGTATAGAAGACGTTGTAGCCTTTTTATAAGGGTATTGGCATAGTTGACCTAATGCCAACTTCACCTACTCCCATTTGACCACATCTTTTTGACCTAATTCAGTAGGTCAAATGGTACACGTTAATTCAAAAATAGTTGTGGGGTGGGGTAAGGGAATAGGTTGAGGTTGGGGAAGTCGGTGGGGAGCAGGGGGTCTCCACCCGCATTAGGGGGGTTGTGGGTGGTCTCCCTCTGCAGTAGGCCAAGCAAATCGGGTCAAAATAATTAGGTCAAATGGGCAGTAGGTCAGGTCTTTAGGTCAAACAACCCATATCCGTTAAAAGTGCTTTAGGTCTCTCAATTCGCATTTCTTTAATGGTTATTACCTCATGTCTGAGTGTCTCCTCATTCATCAGTTTTGATCCTGTATCTTAGATTAGACTTGACTTTGAAAAACACTCCCAAAAAGAGGAACTACCAAGTAAAGCATTCCTACACTTGACTTCAAATATACATTACAGAGAGAAAAGTAATGTGCAATACCTTAAAATGTTCCATCTATCTGTTGTATAATCATTGGTGGTGGCATCCTCAGAAGCCAACTGCCTTTCCTTTGCAGATGAACAAGAGGAGGGGGGGGCTAGCCATGCTGTCCCTCCTAGAAACAGGGAGTTAATCAGATGATTTGATTATACAGACAAATCAAATAGAATATAGTCCGAAGAAATGCACAAATGCACATTGATCTCTATGGATCAACTACAACTAAATATCTGGGGGACAAAAAATTATCCCCCAATGGTTTCATTGTGTGAATTTAGTCAAGATTATGTGTATACCGTACTATTCTGCAAAGTCTGAAGTGCACTAGAAAAATGAATATTCTAAATTTGAACAATGCAAGAATGTATGAGAGGATCTTCTATGCCAAGCTGAAGTGAATGAAGAGAACTTGCAAGACACTTCATTTATGCATTGGTATAAGAATAAACTGCATGAGCAACATCTCTTGCTAAAGGAGTTTAGTGGTTCAATCATAATCAGATAACCTATGAACTTAAATAAGGATATCCAGAATTGAACGCTGAGTGCTTGAATGAGAGAAGGGTATTACATTCAGGAAGAAGAGGGAGCAAACACATGTTCGGGCACCACATAGTCAAGTGGCACCAGTAATAAGGAGGACATGTCCTTAACACTAAACTATTGGGCTCCCCTAAAGAACTTCAGCTTTTTTCATCATGGCATGGGTGTCAAATGTGTAATAAATGAAGCTTCATTTGCAGAACATGAGTGCAAGAATGGATCAGGGTTTTGTTCCTGCTATCTTTGAGACAATTGTAATGAAAACAATCATATAGTTACATTTATTAAAACAGCATTTCAACTTTGAAAATTACATTGCCAATGTTATTAGCTGGGTTCTAATGTGAATTGAATAGCCTTCTTCCCAATCTACCAGTCAGACAGTTAAACAGGAGACTGCGCTAAACAGGATCAGGCAAAAGGAAGGAAAGGAGGCAGACTGTCAGGCTCTTGTCCTCAAGATGAAAAAGAAGCAAACACAATGTTGGCCAAACTGATCCGGATAAGAACCGCAAGTTGAACCCCTTTCAGATCTGATTTACCTGTTGCAGGATAGAAGATGTAGAAGAGCAAGGAGAGTGAAAGACACGCTGGCTGCAGAAGATTGCTGCCAATAATTCACAGGTGTAATCCAAAATAAAGCAACAAAGCTCCAAGAAAAGTAAAATTCCACTAAAGCAAAAAAGGGTAATCCAAAATCATTCCAGTAACCAAGTACAAGACCAGAAACATCAAGGAATCCAAGCCTGAAGTTCGAAGCAACAAGACACAATCTGTGAATATCTGAGATATCCAGCGAAGTCTAGGTCAAAGAAACGTCAGAAGTATCAACTGAAGTCCAAGACCAAACGCCACTCACAAGATTGTAACCAGTATGAGAAGTGCCAGGTCTTGGAAGAGTAGGGATTAAATTCACATAGCTTGGACGTGGTTTTCAGTTCCATGGGTGACATCACGTATGCTGTGTACTGGCTCAGGATTCTGGGAAATGCAGTGTCCGATCCCTGAGCCGGTGACTGCTGTTGAACAGAGGTGCCACGCACACGGCACACTGGCGAGAATGCTGGAGCACCGGGCAACCAATTCATCTTCACCTTCAGAGCTTTGTGTTGTGGGTTGGAACCTACTTCCTTATTGCTGGAGGTCCTATGCTGTAACCGCTGAGTTATTGGATTGTCCTATCTGAACCTTTGCTTTTTTAGAGTGCCATGGCTGTCAAAAGTGTAATGTATATGGATCCATCTGCAACATATAAATGCAAGAGTGGATTGAGCTTCTCCTGCTTTCTCACAGTCAATGGTAATGAAAATGCGCACAAACCATGTTTTTCATTTAGTAAAATGCAATCAGCACTTAAGAAATCTACCTTTTGTGCATGGATGCACTTCTTTGCTCGTGGAAGACTTACGCTATATCCACTGAGCAACTGGGACCCTCGGGGCAAACCTGAGCTTTTTTATGATGGAATGGCTGTCAACATTGTAATGAATGAAGCTCCACCTGCTATATACCAGCACAATAATGGATCTGTGGTTCTTCTGTTGCATGTGAGTCAGTAACTTTTATAATTCGTAAAAATCACTTCGAACTAGTAGATTAACTTTTATCTCCCATTACCCACTTTACTTGCTGATGGAGAGCAAATGCTCAAACCACTGAATTACTAGGTTTCTCTTCTCAACCTGTGCTTTTTATTATGGCAAAATATCAAAAGTGTAATGAATGAAGCTCCATCTGCGAATTATCACTACAAGCAAATGGAGTCTGGTTCCTCCTGCAATCCTTGAGTCAATTTTACTCAACATAAACAAAATTACTTTTTATTTACCACTGAAAACTGATCTTTATTCTGAGTTTTGTTGACTGATTAGGGGCTTCAGTTCTGAGTTTTCTTTTTCATAACATGGTTTTTAAAGGTGAAGGAATGATGCTCCATTTGCACAATAGCAATGCAAGAATGGGTTTGTGTTTCTACTGCTTTCCCTAATCAGTTGGGATGAAAATAAACATACAACGAACTTTTTTCATATAATTAAGCATTTTGAACTCTTGGAAGTCACCTTTTGTTTTCCATTGCCAAGTAACCTTCAGTTACACAAAGAAGGCCACCATCAAACCACCAAAGCTCAGCCGGGAAACCAGCTGTCAGTTTCCGTCAGAAGAGGCTGCCGGAGGAGGTGGAGTACTTTCTTTTTAAACTGCTGTCACACCAAAGTCACAACGTGGGCATGCAGCGGACAGTTCCCACAGTCATAGGAGGCTGCAAGAGGAGGTGGAGCAAGTCTGCTGTAATTATAATTTTTAAAAAATAAAATAAAATTGCTTTATAGTTTACAAATTAAAACTTTTAGCAACACCAAACCCAAAATGTTCTTCAATGGATCTCATACGTGATCCTCATGGAGGCAGTCCTCCATGCGTTAGGCCGTCAACTTACTAGTCCAAAGCCTTGATTCTTCAGGAACAGAGCTGTTTCCAGTACCTGTCTGTAGAAATTGGCCATTGCCACTGTTATTGATATTGGCCCTCATTACAACTGAGGTGCTATGTGCACCAACTTTACCACCATGTTGTAAACTACGTTTACACCATGGTGGATGGCGGATTTACCGCCCCATTACAAGGTGAGTGGGGCGGTAAATCCCCATTTCCCATTTTCCCTTCCCCATTTTCATTTTTGCCCCATAGGGCATAATGGAAGTGGGGAAGGCGCTAATTACGGCACCGTAAATTACGGTGCCGTAATTAGCACCAAGGTGCCTTAGCACCATGGAACTTAACGCCTGCAAAAAGCAGGCGTTAAGGTGGGAATCAGGCGTTAAGGGTTAACGGTGGCGATAACCCTTAACGCCTGAGTTGTAATGAGGGCCATTGTGTCTCCTCTTAACATATAGGCCCACCACCCTTCTACCATAGTTGTGGTGTACTTAATCAAGAAGAAACCAAAGAATCAAGATCTTTGCTCATTCATCAAAAGAAGGGCAGATCATAAAAAGATGTTTAAGGGGTTCTTTCATGTCGTTCCATTTAAACACAATCTGCACATGATGCTCTTATTGTGAGAGGGGTCTCGGGCAACATTAAATCACTGTAACACCAACGCACAGCACATCAGGGGCAGAAAGCGGGCAGTTCCTGAAGCGATGAAGCTGCTGGAGGAAGCAGAGAACTTTCCATTTAAATCGCTGTCACACCTTAGCGTAGAGGGGGCATGCAGTGAGCAGTCCCTGCAGTCAGAGGAGGGTGCCAGAGTTATTTTGAAACTGAGCAAGCCAGCCAGGGGATTCAACTTGAAAATCTGTTATCTTGTTTATTCTGAACTCACAGGGGGTGAAACTGGGTGAACTGACATGCTTGTGGATGCAGGTGAATATGTAGCTGCCGAAGAGACCTATATCTACTCTGGATTTCGACCAGGAAAGAAAACAACAGTCTTTGCCATGAGAAATGGTTAAATAAGCCAAGAAGTGAACCCCAAATAACCTTGGTTGCGCGAGTTTTGAAGTTCAGATGTTGGTTCGGGAGTTTGTTGTGCACTGGAGGGAAACAGAGCATGGCAGAGAAACTAGAGTCCTTGTAAAGATTTTGGTCACACAGCAGTGTCGCCCCTTGGTCCTTTGCTTTGGACCACTGTTCTTGGGTCCTCGGTGCAGCAGGACCACTTTGATGTTACTGTAGCAGATGCCACAGGAGTCTTTTGTGAGTACTCTTACACTTTCAACCCGTGGGCATTAGCTTGGGGAATTACCATTGTCCATTGGAATCCCAGTCTCTGAAGCCACGTCTTTATATGCGATCTGCCATTGGCCATCGACCATCACTTAAAACTCCAACCTTTGCTCTGACTGTTTACTTTTGTGCTGAACTGTCTGTTTCGCTTCTGATTTTCTTTTTGGGGGCAGGATGTCAGACTATGGTTTCTCTGCTGATCAATCTGGTGTCCCCCTACTATTTAAACTCCAACAGTGTTTTTTGGCTATTTTTTTGGGTGCATTTATAATATTTTTTGATAGTGTAGTACCATCACTAGATTTAAGCACTCCAGAGAATTGGCATGGTTACACCTTGACTTCCCTCTTTGCCCGTTTGAGATTGACCGCAGATTCATTCGTATGTTCCCATTGTCCAAATTAAGATATGCATTGAGCTTATTCTGGTACTGCTCTCATATTGTATGCCCAGCAACAGCTGTGATTCTTCTTTTAAGAACTGTGTTTTTATTGTTCTTCTTATTCTATTGTATCATATTTCTGCATTTTACGTTTACTAACACTGAGGTATTTTAGTACAGCTCAATGTATATATGGATTTATACATGACTTTCTATAAGGTTATTTGACACCTAACATTCTATCGACCAACACATGAACTTTACACTTTGTCTCTTTTATCTTCCTTACTACGTGTATTCATGTTTACTAATCAATCAGATTTATTTCGGCAAAAACGTTCCATAAAATCACAATACAATATACAACTATATACATTTTTAAAACAATAACACATCTTAGTCTATTGATACAAAAGTGATTCCATGACATAAATTGGCACTATTCAGATCACAGTGAATACCCAAAAAAGGTGTATAAACGGTGAGAATTTGATTCAGCTTGGAATTATAAAATCATGAAATAATTTTTCCTGAGGGCCAAAGGAGTCCAAGAAAACAGAAGGTAGTGTGCACGTAGTGTGAAGTGCAGTGCAGGTCTACATTGTGTACAATTAAAATTGCCTTATAGTGGGAGAGAAGTGCACTTGCAGATTTGGTCATTCAGTGGGCAAAAGAAACGAAAGTGTCAGTTCCTCCATTGCCCAAATCACAGATGACATTATCTGAATGCGGGACAAATCGCTGAGCAGTTACAATCTTCAGAGGTAACACTAAAACGAGTTCTCGGAATAAAAAACTGTTAATCTGGAAAAAGTTTGATACCTTTGTAAACCAATAGACGTTAGTGCAAAATGCTGGCAGTTGGAACTTTTCGTAAACTCAGTATGTTCTCTTTGCACTAACAAAATCGTGTAAAGGCTGGTTTTGTGACTCTTTGCTAATTTACAATTGTGTTAGGGTTTGTAAATATTCTTTCACAATGTCTGCCTTTAGCCAGCTTTCTAATATGTCTTAACCAAGAAATAGACATTATCACCCTGATTCATGGAATTATTTGCGTGAAAAACGCAGATTTGCGCGCCTTTCTGCCCGAAAATCCCATAATTCAAACAGGGATTTTCGGGCAGAAAGGCGCACTAATCTGCGTTTTTCATGCAAATAATTCCATGAATCAGGCTGAAAATCATTGCCAGACTTCATCAACCAGATGATCATTTGTTGGGTTAAAGCTGCATTCACATTATCCCAATGGCTCAATAAATTGGAGGACAAACTCCTTCGCTCCATTATGAATATGCCGAGAGGTGTCCCAGTGGAGGCCATGCTTTTGGAGTATGGCCTGCAGCCCTTACCTTCAAGCTGGCATTCAAATGGATGCCTTTTCTACCTCAAAATGGATAAGATGGAACTGGGAACAAACCATCTACTCCAATTGCTGGGCAAAGATTTGATTAAAAGTTGCCGTAGTAAATTCATCAAAGACCTCCACACATTTATGGAGACCTGCTATCGAAACTAGGCGTTACCATGGACATATTACGTGAGCGACCAGACTGTTTATCATTAATGAAAAGGAAAATGTCTGAGTCAGACATGGTTAAGGCAACAGATAAATTGAGCAGCCTCAGTAGATATAGAGAATATTTTCAGCTGGCTTTTAAGAAGGGTCAACCTCGAAGATACTTATTGAAACTGTCCAACCCAGCCCTAAGAAGATTTACAATGCAATTCAAGTTCAATATACTTGAGACAAAGGAATATAGGAACAAGTGGGCCAATATTGAACAAGGTGATATGTGCAGACATTGTGCTACGGAAGTAAAGATCGGCAGACACTTATTTACATCTTGCTCAGCCTTGATCGCACTGTATAGCAAAGGATATGGGCGATTTGTGCGCTCAATAGATAATATAAGTAGGGACCAATTTTGGTCAGCCTTAATAAGCGGTGATTCCATTGTAGATAACGCAGCAGCCTTTAACATTTGGAAATTGGCAACTCGTAACAACCAGATTGTATGATCGTATGCCTTGAACATAAGAACATTTCATTTTTATGCTTATTATTGTGATGTCTGATGACCTATTTTAATTATTTGGACTGATAAATGTGAGTTTGTTCTTGGCACAATAAATACAATTACAAAAAAATACGACTCTATGCTCGAGGCTGAATGAATTTTCTTCTTCGCTTTGTGATTGGAATACTAGGGACTGATCTCCCTTCCCTCACGTTCCAGATTTGCTACCATCCTTTAATTTTTGATAGGCCTTATCGACCCTGTCTTTGATACTTCTTATATAAAAATTCTCTTCTTCTAATGCTACTCTAGATGCCCCTGATGTTGCTTCCTTTAATAGATGAAGCTCTTCAATTCTGTCCTATCATATATATTATTTATTTATTCATTTGTAAAGCGCACATAGCCCAAAGGCAAGTAGGCGCTGATTACTGCTCGAGGATATGGTTACAGATTTGAAGTCTTAAAGGTCAAACATTAGGTTACAAGTTAGACAGTGCATTATATATAAAACATAAAACAGTACATTTACATTAAGTTCAGAAGCAAAAATCACACAATTTTACATATTAATATATTGTTGCAAATCATCATCCTAATTCATACTAAATGTATGGGCTAAGAGATTATTGCAAGAGGACGGATCTGAAAAACAGGGTTTTAAGGTTTTTTCAGAATTACCAAAATGACGTGTCATTTCTCAGTTGGTAGGGGAGGGCGTTCCACAGTTTTGGAGCTATAACCCAGAAGCTTGAGCCTCCTGCTTTCTGTCTTCTGTAAATGGGGGTGGAGAGCATGTTAGTATAGGCAGAGCGGGTTGGTCTGTTAGTATTGACTTTGCAAATGAGGCTGCCAAGGTATTTAGGAACCTTATAAGCAATGCATTTGTGCGTCATCATCAAGATTTTGAAATTGATTCTGTCTTGGGCAGGGAGCCAGGGGATGGTCCTTCTAGTGGATGAGATGTTATTGTGACTCGGGATATTTAATGCTGCTTTTATGGCATTGTTTTGTACTGTTTGTAATTTTCTGATGTTTCTAGTGCTACTGCCCGCAAAAAGAGAATTACAGTAATCAATCCTAGAAAGTATCAATGCCCTTGCCAGGGTGATAGAATTTTCTGTGGAGAGAAAAAGGTGGCTGGCTTTTTTCAGTTTAGCCGTGTAGACAGCTGAGGAGACAACAGCATTGACCTGTCTATTTAGTGTGAGTGTGGAATCAATATAGACTCCTAGGGTTTTTATTTTGTTAGCCACTAGGATGGTGTTGTCATCAATGATGAAGGAATTGTAGCACTGTGGGAGGTTGCTGAGTTTCGTTTTGTTTCCGATGAGGATAAACTCAGTCTTATCGTCATTGAGGTATAATTCATTGAGTGCTATCCAAGCCTGGATTGCAAGGTATATTTTGTTTAGATTTTTGGTGTCTGGATCATAACATCCAGATATTGGTATTACAATTTGAGTATCATCCGCATAATTTGTATACGTGATACCCATTTTATCAACTTTGTTGAACAGAAGCTTGGTAAAAGCATTATAGAGTGTGGGTGGGACGCAGAAAGCTTGCGGTACGCCACAGGTCAATGGGGCAGGGTGAGCTGCTGAAGTGTCCGAGAATACCCTCATGGTTCTGTTAGTTAGAAATGATCTGATCCAATTCATGGAATCTGGGGAGAATTGGGCTGCGGTTTCAAGGTGTTGGCATAGTATGTCATGAATGGCCAAGAAAAACGCTGTAGAAAAGGTCTAACAGCAGAAGGATGCAAAGTTCTCCTTTCTCTATGTACTGGGCAATTTGAGTTTTCAAATCAAGTAATGCCTTTCGGTGCCATGGCCTGCTCTGAAACCTGTTTGTCTTGAAGCCAGGAGATGATTATCTTCTAAATGTTTTTGCATGTGCAGATAGGCTGTGCAATCTAATATTTTAAGTAAGAAGGGAACTGTAGTTATGGGTCAAAAATTGGTTTGAATATTTGGATATAAGCTGTTTTTAGGTCATTCAGGACTGTGTTGGAGGCAAACGAGTTATTGATGACACTGGTAACAAAAGGTGCAAGTTCAACTACACAATCTTTTACCAAGGTAGCAGGGCAGATATCACCTTTCCATTGCTGAGCTTGGCTCTACTGGTTTCCTACGAACAAGGATAATATCAAAGTCCCACTGTCTCATTCTTTGATCTAACTCTTCATCAAATTCTCTTCATTTTCTCATCTCCCTTCTAATTCTTTCCTCTTATTTTCTCAGGAGGATAGCTCAGCGGCAACGTGCTCGCTTTAGAAGCATGACTACATGGAGCAACACAGGTTTGATCCCCGGGTCCGTGCTTAGAAACTTCTGGGTATTAAGCGTGTTATAAATAGCCTATCATATCATATCATCATATCTTCTTGTCTTCTCTCTCTTTTCTCCTTTCTTCTGTTATCCTTTCCACCTCCTCGCTTTGTCTCTGTATCCTTGTGTCCCTTAATGCCTATGCTTCCTCCTCCTTTCTCTTCCTTTCTGTTCTATCCCTATCTTCTATTACTCTCGGCCTATTGTCATACTTTCTTTGCTCCTCTGCCCGCTCCTGTTTCTTCTCTTGCTCCTCCTGATATATCTGTTCTCATTGTTCCTTGCTCTTTCTTTTGTGCTCATCTTCCTTCAATCATGCTCTCGTTCTCTCTCTTTTCTACCTTGTTCGTCCTTATCTTGCCTTGGCCTTACTTCCTCAATGCTTTTCCCATCTAGCTTGATTAATAATATGTTCGACGGCTCACTCTTCTCTTCTTTGCTTTGTATGTTCTTAAAGACCTCTTCTTTCCTCTTACTCTCCTCTGGACTATCATCACTGATAGCAGGCGGTTTGTATATTGGATTACTATACCTCATTGCTGATTTTAGTTCCTTTAGAGGATACAACCCTACTTCTTCCGTACTAGTGCCTTTCACTTCAGGTGAGTCAAGTGGAGCTGAGGGCTCTACAACGTCCTCCTTACAGTGATTTAGCATCAACTGTTCAGGTGGTGGATCTTCCTTTTCTTCCAGGTACATTTCCCAGAGCTCTAGATTAGCTAACCTTTGCACTAATTGTTTCCTCTTGTACGCAGCGTGCAAGTATGTGGTCATGTGTTGCAATACAACTTTTGACAGTGATCCCCCATGTGGCCACAGCATAAACGTCTTATCTGCCCTGCCTTTCACCCATTGCGCACTATACTGTTTGAGCTTGGGCGTATGCTTTGGCAATGTCTTACATAGATGCATCAGGAGAGTGTCTCCCATTTTGACAAGTCTCAATTGACTGTGAATGCTTACCAGGTTTTATAAATGCCTTCACCAATTTCAATATTCTTAAAATAACAAATATGAGCATGCTTCAAAAATCGCTGCTCAAGCCTCTATCTTTTTTAATTGTCTCTGTCTATCTCTGGATTGGTACCAACCACTTCCCTAGATAGTCCCTTTAGCCCCTAACTTCATTTCAATTCCTTAACAACATATATCTCTTTTCAACACCTTAACTCAACATAAACACAGACAGACATACTAGTCGACTTTGCACATTTACTAAAAAATACTTTGTGAACACCTTTTTTCTCCTCGCCCCTACTCAATATCCTGTCACAGGATTTAAATCATCTCCTTATGTAAACCTGTTTATACGTATCCTAGGGACTCGGACTGGAGTGTGAGACTATCTCTTCTAGACACCCTTGGCTCAGGCTTCTGGGCACGTCTAACTCTATCTCTATCTTCACACAATATTTCCTGTTACTCCTGTTACTTTTAAATTACCACAATCCCATCCCCTTAATTTGCCATTGCCCTCAATCTACTCACAGTTTGATTGTTTGACTCAAGGCCCACTGTATCGTGTCCTCTTCAAACCAACCACTTTTGCCTTTCATCCGCAAAGCTTAGGTAGGGATTTCGTCAAAGAGGGACCCAGCCCACCGTCTCGGTTTTCAAGCAAAGTTTTCTATTCGGCCGCTCTCCACAGGAAACCCAGCGATCTTCCAGCTACATGGCAGAGGATGTCAGAAATCATCCTACCACTGCTACCATGTGACCGTATGGGCCTTAATTTAGGAAGCATGCCATGCAGGTGGATGGGAAAAAGAATAACTATGTACTCCAATAATCAGGACGACTCATGAAGATGGCAAATTTCTTTTACTGTTTTAATATCAATTATCTAAAACAGGGAGTTACAGCGGACATCAACAGACATTGCACAGCGTTTTCTCTCAAAACATTTAATAAAAAACAAGAATTATATAGCAAAAACGCATCATATGTGACATCATGCTACGTGGCAAATAAGACAAATATACAGGGTTTTGTGGTTGGCTCAAGGGGAACATCTAAATATACTTTCTATAAGGGGTCAGGTTGTGGTTGGGTCTCTACAATCATGTGGAAAATTCATGCCCACCCCTAGTGCAAGTCATCTTCACCTGATATTAGAAACATGGTTCTCCATTGGCTCTCAAACGATAGGGCCCTTCGTTATGTGGCCCTCAAAAATTGTTTGACATGCTCGTGCCCTTCTGGAACATTCGATTCACTTAGCAGCATGTGAGCTCAGACCCAGGTGACAGGAGGTGAACTGGACTGTACCCCCCACCGAATTAGCCCACCATCTCTCATCACCATGCCTTCTGCCATGCAGACTGTTTTTGAACTTGGTCTTGCAATGTATTCTCATCTGTGGGAATATAAGGGAGTACGGGCACACACTTATCAAAGTTCTGGACTGAGTGCCCACTCTATTCCCATCCTTCTTTCACATGACAGGAGACCACAATTCTGATCTTTTTGCAGCATTTAATGGTCTTGAATTAATAAACTTGGCACTCATGGTGTTCTTTCTTTGCTCCTTAACGAGGGAAAATTCATCTTCTCACGTTCACTGTTCTTCAAGGATAGATAACCAGTTCTTGGCTCCGTTCAGTCTTGACACCAGGCCAGACAGCCCTTTTCGCGTCTTCCATGCTGCTAGGTAAATTGTTGCTGCAACATAGTCTTCAGCCCTTCTCTTCATGTCCAGCTTCTACATAATGGCCGCTTCGCCTGTAGTCTATTTACTACGAATAGCCAGCTTCTATGATCACTTAGTCTACTTGTGTTGCTGCAGCTTTAAAATTATGAAACGGCATGCATTTTCTTCAATACTTTTCACACAGGAAATCTTTGTTTCTCACATGAAAGTTTACTCGATTCTTTACTCTGTCATCAGTTTCTATACGGTCCATGCATTCTCTTCCTCAGTCACTCTTCTCAGTGTGTCACACTCGTTTAGTGTGACGTCACCAAATCCTCTTCCTCTCCTTTTCATATTCCTTTGGGGATCTCCTCCAGGAGATTGTCATCTCTTCGGGAAAACATCTGATAGGTTTTTCTTAGTGGAAACCTTTTCTCGAAAACTTAATGCGGAATAGTCACAACTGCACGTGTCAAACATGGCACTATTTCAGTCTTCCAGCGTACTGGTAGTAGCGGGGCAGGACCTCCTGCAGAGACAGTTGGCAGCTGGCTGCTCCTCTACAATAATAACTTTGGTGGCAACGGACATTGTATGCCTTGGTTTGCAGTTCAATCAGATGGCAGGCAGGTATGCATGTTAGCTCCATTACGTTTTTCATTATATATAAATGGGCTCACTGACTATCTAAATAATTGTAAGGCAGATGTCTCAAAATGTATCTCTGTCCTTGCTTATGCTGATGACACATTTTTTCGAGCAAGATACTGACACTCACTTCAGAGGCGTATAGATGCTTAAACAAAGTAGATGAATTACCTAGACTTGTGTATAAATGTCACTAAGCCAGCAGTCCTGATTTGCAACCATGGTAGTGCATTCATTGGCCCTCATTACGACCCTGGCGGATTTTTTCCGCCATCGGCGGACTTTTCCGCCATGGCGCAAAGTCCCTTTACGCCATGGCGGATGGCGGACTTACCGCCCCATTCCGAGGTCGGCGGGGCGGTAAGTCCCCATTGACCCATTTACCCTTCCCCATTCCCATTTCGGCCCCATAGGGCTCAATGGGAGTGGGGAAGGTGTTAATTACGCCACCGTACACTACGGTGGCGTAATTAACACCCAGGTCCCATAGCGCCATGGATTTTTACGCCCGCAAAAAGCGGGCGGAAAAATGACCATGGCGCTATGGGAACTCGTAGTTGGCGGTAAGGGGTCGGCACAGCTAACGCTGGCGCAAACCCCTTAGCGCCAGGGTCCTAATGAGGGCCATTATGTTAAAGTGATAATCTTTTAAGATAGTGGTTAAGCAGTTGGAAATAATGGATGCATATCAGTACTTGGGTATGTAATTCTCGTATGGGCATACCAGAAATGCACACATTGATAAACAGCCTTCAAAGATGACTCAGGAAACAGGTGGAGTTAAGAGGTTTGCAAAATGATATAAAGGACAAGCACTCACTATGATTCTGTGGGTGTATGTATAATGCAAAACCAAAGGTGATTGTCCTTTATGGAGAATGTATATGCTGATGTGGCAATATCTCACCACTAATTGTCAATGAAAATGTGTATTGATTCATTTTGTATGATTACCCTTATCGTCACCGAATACATTGAATGTTGTAGGATATGATATGATAAGTCATTTATAACGTGCCTGTACGCAAGTGTTTCTAGGCATGACAAGACAAGTGAGGGACGACAGCAGGAGAACAAAACAAACAATCTTATTAGGCCTTGTGTCAATCAGATCATGCAAGTGCGACAACGAGAAGTGCAAAGGGAGGCAGGGGTAAGGGGTGCCATGGAGAGGAAGGGTAAACAGGGCAGCATTGCTCTGAGTAAGTGCAGGCAGAGGAAGGCACCTACGGAGGAGGGAGATATGCCCTCCATTCTCCTATGGCAGGAGGTGCAATACAAATCTAGCTTAGTGATTTTAACTCTGCATCTTTGGTAATATGTATAGAGGATGATAAAGAACACACTAAGGGACATCTGGAACATATTGAATAACATGAAATAGATGCAAAGGAAAGATTTGCATCTGGTGCAAAGTTAGATTTGCTGCACACTCTGTACTAGCTCCTGGTTCCCCAGAGGTAGCTCCTGCATAACTTGTTATGCTCAATACCCAGGAGCTGCTTTTTGCTTCTAGTCAATAAATCCCAATTTCGATCCTGGAGTTTAGCCTAGAGAGAACCAGGGCTCTGGAGGCAGTGTGCTTCTGGGGGAATGTGAGAAAGGGAAGAGTACATTTGAGGAGGTGCAGCTGGTAGTGGGACTTCTTGGCAAGGTCTGAGATGTAAGCAGAGAAGGAGAAAGTTGAGTCAAAGGTGACACCAAGGTTTTTTACTTCACAGAAAGTCAAAGAAAGATGGCCCAAGAAGGGCAGCCAGAGTGAGAGTGAGAAAGTGGGAGCAGGCGTCCCAATGAAAAGGAGCACCATCTTACTGGCATTAAGGAGAATCGCGGATAGACAGTCGGGATTGAGCACAAGAGGAGATAAAGCTGAAGGGAGCCTGAAGGAGAGCTCAAGGTCATCTGCATAACACTGAAAGTTAGAGGAGAAGGTAGAGATCAGGTGAGCCAAAGGGGCCAAGTAGAGATTGAAAAACCAGGGTGAGAGGATAGAGCTCTGGGAACACCACAGGTGGAGAGAGAGGTTGTGGAGAGAAAGGAACCAAGTTAGACCTTGGAGGGACGGTCCAAGAGAAAGGAGGTCAACAACTCCAGGGCCTGATACATGATGGACAGGTTCTCACAGAGTCGATTGATCAGGATGATGTGGTTGACCGTGCCAAAAGCAGAGGAAAGGCCAAGGAGGAGGAGGACAGAAGGAATGCTGGAATCAAGTTTAGAGAGCAGATCTTCACAGGGGTTTAGTAGATTGGTTGTCATGCCTCTGGCAGCACTGAAGCCAGATGTATGGTCATGGAGACAACCAACAGATTCAGTGTGGAGAGTAAGCTGGGAGATGGCCAGCTTTTCCAGGAGTTTTGCCAGGAAAGCGGTTATAGAGATTGGGTGATAGTTTGAAGGACAGATAGGATTGGCAGGTGGCTTCTTAAGGAGGGGGTGCACAAGGGAGTGCTGAAGGAGAGAGGGAAACGTTCCAGTGGTGAAAGAGTGATTACAGAAATCAGCCAAGACTAGAGCGAGGGTGTCAATATGGTCCGTAATGGTTCTGGAAGAGCAGGGGAGCACCTGTTTGGATGACAGTTTCATAGATCAAACTTTTCTATGAACCTTGTCTTATGATTTCAGAGAGAAAGAGGAGAAAGGGGAGGAGAGGGATTGTTGACCAAAGGGGGGGCCAAGAGAGGGAGAAGGAAAGAAAGAGGAAGCTGAGATACAGTACAAGATGTCCTGAGATTTAGTGGTGAACTGAGAGGCCAGAACCATACAGAGGGCCTGTATGCTCTGAGCGTTTTCAAAGTTTTTCCTGCAAATACTCCCCCATCCTTGTATTCCCCAGAAGTATTTGAATGCCCCCCTATTGACTATCTGACTTTAAATAAACAAACTAAGAGTCTGAGTACTCTGTAAAATAAAAGACAGTGGATTACTGGCCTATGCATTTAAAGGGCCCATGAACTTGCTGCACAGCAGCCTAAAGGACAAAAGTATGGACTAAATGGAGAAAGTCAGTGGACTTGGAATAAGGAGAATAAAGAAATTGGGTGGAAGATGTGTTGATGAAAGACAAATGTAAAAAAGAAGACAAGCACTAAGAATGTGCATGGGGAAGAGAATGGTAAGCAAGGAAGTGTTGTGGCGTGGGAGAAAGGAAAAAGTGTGCAATAAAAGCCAAATGTGAACAATTACAAAATGGGATGGTGGGTTCTCTTAAGGAATGTTTTTCTCATGATTCTCATAGTGGCCGTAATGACCTGATGTGTATAGTTAGTTTATAGTAAATTAGGTAATAGAGGTGTAATTCAGATAAAAGCAAACAAAGATATTCTGTAAGGATACATACATGCTTAGAATAAGAGAATACAATATGTTATTGTTGACTTTGTAGAAATGATTTATAATGCCTCCCATGTTGAGACAGATCACCGCACTGAGGGGGGGTGATTGGACCGAGATGCATAGGTACACTGAATATGGGGGAGGGTGGACATTAAGTGTAGTGGTCCTGTATTAAATAGGTATTTAAATACAGACCAGAGGGGGGACTTAGAGGAGGTGCTAGACCTCTCCCCCTCTCAAATTGAAAACAGGAGACCTAATAGGTTGTTCAATGGTTCCAGTACTGACAAAATCAGAATTATAGTGTTTTAGGGTGACATATATATTTTTGGGGTCAGAATGTCCCAGGAGGTGGAGGGCATCTCAGGTATTATACATACATCATCAATAGCTAAAAATATAGTCTGAGAACTGAACAGAAACTGAGTTATGCACAACAGTATATAACAAACTCCCCATTGGTAGCTGAACAGAACATACAGGCTGAACAGGCTCAGGTAGAATCTTAGATGGATGCCAGGACAAAAATGGCTTCTGCACCAGATGTTAAAATAGATGACTCATTTTGAATCCGGAATGTTCTTTGCCAGCAGTTCACTGTAGACAATTATGTGGTGGGATATATTTAGAATTTCTTGGCAGGCAACTCTGACTGTCATGAAGCTGGCAAAAATTCTGGGAAATTACCAACAGCTGCTTAAACCTGCAACAAATATGTTGAGCCGATGACGCTTACCACAGTATATCCTGCCAAATGAAGTTGGCAGATCTGGACAATCAGATAAGGGCTATTTTTGGGTATGTGTTAAGGTATTTATAATGAAGGTCAGTAGGATCTCACACAGGTTTAATTAGAGTATGTGTCAGTCAAATAAAGCTTGCCAAGAGAAGTCATGTGGGCATGGTGAGTGGCAGTTAAGCCAACCAATCAATAAATAGGGGTTTGCTTTTAGCTGCAGGAACCACTCAAAATGTATTGTGCAATACAATGTAATGTTACATCAGCCTGAGAAATGTATACAAAGCAGCTCATTCAGGAGCACATTGCTGCCATTCTGATGTCTTTGGAACTGTAATAAAGATGATTTTTTAACAAGCTTGGGCATCTGCCTGCCTCCTTGTCCAGTGTCCTGTCTCTGCTGCCTGATCCACAGATGTCAAAGCTTATGATGGGCTGAGACCCCCAGTTCAGGACTTTCATGATGGTATAAATATGGAAGAGATCTTCCCAGGTCTTACTATAAATGAAGATATTGTCACTGTAAGCTCCAAAAAGTCTGAATAAAAAGTCTGAATAGGGTTGTAGGATTATATCCATACGGTGTTGCAATGTAGCTGGTGCACCTTGTAGGCCGAAAGGGAGGACTTTAAACTGGAATAACCCTAGGGGTGTTGAAAATGCAGATTTTTCCTTATCTGGCCCATATACAGGGAAATCCGTAGTGTAGAATATATAGGTGGCTGTTCCCAGTTTGTCAATTAGGCCACCGATGCACGGCATGGGGTAGGCATTGAAGTCCAATATGGCATTAACTTGATGGAAGTCGATGCAAAATCTCAAGGACCGGTCGGGTTTAGTGACCAACACGATAGGAGTGTCATGATCTCTGCTTCCAAAAGGTCAGGGTTTTCCCAACTCCCTTGGAAGCAGATCCATAACCCAGGTTCCGAGTGCCAACCAGTCCCAATTGGGACCTTTTGGACCCAGTCCTGGCGCCAGTGGCACCAGGCTCATAAATATGCCCAGTCCCAGCGCTGGAAGCGCCGGGCTCATAATGCTTGGGTGGACTTACCTGCAGCAGACCATGCTGCTTACTTGCCTGCCAGTTGAGCCTCTGATCCTCTTCTGTTTGGAACTACTTTTCCTGTTGGGTGGGGCAGGAGCCACTCCCTAGACTCAGAACACTGGAACTCTTCTGGAAAGCAGGAACTCTTTTCTTACCTAGGCGTGGCTGTGGAAGGAGACACCTAAGCACTACAGGAGGCTATTTAAACCACACCCGATGGATGAATCTTGCTTTGCGTTATTCTGCATCCTCTGCAGCAGAACGCTCATCGTGTCTTCTGCATCTGATCCTGGGCCTAAGGAAAAAGGCTTACCATCCTGAATCCAGTCTTCAGCAACACCTATAAAGACAAGAAAGAACAGGTTAGCATTACGGTCTTCAGTGACAGCTCTTCACTTACCTGGTCCATCGGCTGTCACCAACGCCTCGCGCTGCATTCCGGCATCTGAAAGACAAAGGCTTACCTACTCTTCGTGCGCTCCGGAGGTCTTCACACTGCATTCCGGCATCTGAAAGACAAAAGCTTACCAACTCTTCGCACGCTCCGGAGGCCTTCGGCGCTGCATCCCGCATCTGAAAGACAAAACAAGGTGCGTTTAAAGACATTGGGGAACTTTAATACTCATGTGCCATTACTCCTTTCCACATCTAACCCAGTGGGTATTCTGGCACCCTGCAGCCGCTCCGAACTTGTACCTGCAAAATAAAAAGACAGTTAGAGCGCATCGTGAAGCAGGCAACAAGCGCTTACTTACGTGCTCCCAGGCGCTTCTATTCATCACACGGGCTCCATCTTCAACTCACTTCAGCCCGTCATCCGCCATCGCCGGAACCCTGCAAAACAAGAGACATCATTACTAAAGACTTTAAAGACATTAGAATTACTCGAAACTTACCGTTCGTGCAGTAAACGACGGACAGCAGTCCTCTGAAGTCAAGAGGCCTGCTCCCCTTATCCAGTGAAGAAACTGGTTACAGCACCCTGCCCCGAGGCAGATGGAGAGCACAGCGTTCACTTACCTAAGGTGAGAGCGTTAACCTTTGGGGTTCTACAGGAGAAGAGAAAGGGAAGAAGAGAGAGACATTCAATAACCCAGTTCCTTAATCCCATATTTTCTATCTGCAGACATCTTACCCTTTGAGTCAGACATACAGTGCACAGAGGTCCAGCCCAAAGAGCCAGCCGTGTGTTACACATCACCTTTGAAGATACGGTATACGCCCAGTCAAGACGGGCGCCTCTACGGGAATCAGGTGAGCGTTACAGAACGCAAAGCCTACCACAAAACTCCCGTCCAGGCGCTATGGAAACCTCGGATACCGACCAGCTAGCCCAGTTACTTGGGGAACTAAGGGCAGAAGTGCATGCAGCCCGTCAGGAAACGAACGCTCTAAGAAGGGAAATGATTATTTCCAAGGAGCGAACAGATGATCTTGCTAGACAATTGCTACAGTCACAAGCCGGACAGACCCCGTTACCCGCATCTGGGGGAAATCTTCCTTCTACATCCTCTATGAATCCTGTGCAGATCAACCTACCTGGGAATGTACCTCTGGTTCCGCCCGAACGATTTTCTGGTGACCCAAAGAGGTTTGCAGTATTTATCAATCAGTGCCGGTTGCATTTCTTATTCCGGCCAGCAGCCTTTCCAACTGATCAAGCTAAAGTAGCTTTCGTGCTTTCGTACCTTAGTGGCAATGCGGCAGACTGGTCGATCCCTCTAGTAAATCAAGATGATCCGGTCCTCCATGATTTTCAAGCTTTTCAGCTCAGTATGGAAAAACTGTTCGCAAGACATTCACAGGGGCAGGCCTTGGACAATGAGCTTCTTTCGTTGCGACAAGGTAATCAAGACCTTTTGGCTTATATTGCGTCTTTCAACAGACTGATAGTGGAAACTCAATGGCCTGAGGACAAAAGGATTACGCTGTTTTATAGAGGTCTACGTGGAGAGCTCAAAGATGTGTTAGCCCAAGTAGTGAATCCCCCACAAGATTGTTCGGACTATATAGACTTAGTCGTTCAAATAGATCACAGACTGCAGAACAGGAAGGCCGATCGTTCCAAGTTTGATGCTCGAGTCTTTTCCAAACCGCCAACTCCTTCCAAAGGAGTAGACTCCGGGGAACCCATGCAAATAGGGGGTCTGAAAGGTCCTCTAACACAAAAGGAGCGGGAAAGGAGAAAACAGTTGCAATTATGCCTCTATTGCGGAAACTCAGGGCACTTTCTTCGAGACTGTCCGGTGAAACCTGCCAAGAAGGCAGTAGGAGCTGCAGTTACCAAAGTTACAAACTCTGAGCAGGGAAACGACCTCGCCCGACAAGAATAGAGGTCCTCTTGCCGAGCGTGAAAACCAGTTCCGTGACCTCGCATTTCGTGATACCTATGGTCCTCATTAGCCCTGATAATCCGGATCGATTAGATGCAATTGAAGCTTACGTCGACAGCGGTGCCATCGGCAATTATGTGGATCATGAAATGGTTTTGAGGATGAATTTAACTCTTTGTCCCAAGGCTGTAAAGGACGTCATTACTACGGTGGATGGTACGGAGATAGCCTCCGGGCCAGTAACGCATACCACTCAAGAGGTGACGCTAGTAAGTCAAGATGGACACCATGAGAAGATCGTGTTCGATGTGATCAAGACCCCTCAGTTTCAGATTATTCTAGGAATACCTTGGTTAGAGAAACACAATCCTCTGATCGATTGGCGAGCAAGAACGGTCCAGTTTCCAGAATGTGTCTCTACTTGTCACCCTCCACCTGGTGTTGCACTGGCAGCAATTTCTTCAGAGACTCCCCAGTTACCTCCCGAATACCTAGAATACCAAGATGTTTTCCGGAAGGATCAGGCTAACTCTCTACCTCCTCATAGGTCTTGAGACTGCCAGATAGACCTGATACCTGGATCTACTCCTCCTTGTAGTAGAATTTATGCCCTCACCAAGCCTGAGAACCTTCACCTTCGACAATACCTGGATCAATACCTGGCAAATGGGTTTATTCGTCCTTCCAAGTCCCCTGCTTCTTCAGCTTTGTTCTTCGTTCCAAAAAAGGAAGGAGACCTTAGAACTTGTATAGATTATCGCTCCCTGAACCAGATCACTGTTAAGAATAGATATCCGTTACCTTTGATCCCTGAACTCCTGGACCAAGTCAGAAAAGCATGCATATATACAAAGCTGGATCTTAGAGGAGCTTACAACTTGGTACGAGTAAAAGAGGGCGATGAATGGAAGACGGCCTTCCGCACCAAGTATGGGCTATTTGAATATCAGGTCATGCCCTTCGGACTTTGCAATGCCCCGGCCGCCTTTCAATATTTTATGAACGATGTCCTCAGAGAGCTCATAGATGTGTGTGTTGTTGTTTACATTGACGACATCCTCGTTTATTCTTCATCGGAATCTGAACATCGGAAACACGTGAAAATGGTCCTCGAAAGATTGCGTCAACACAAACTTTTCGCTAAGTTGGAAAAATGTGTTTTCAACGTGACTGAAGTTGAATTCTTGGGATTCATATTATCACCTGGCGGAGTGCGTATGGATTCAAAGAAGGTCAATGCAGTTCTCAAATGGCCATCACCATCCTCCGTAAAAGGTGTGCAAAGCATGTTAGGCTTCGCTAACTTTTACCGCAGGTTTATCCCCGAATTCTCTCGAATAGTCCAGCCCATCACTGCCTTGTTAAAGAAAAACAAACGTTTTGAATTGTCTACCGAGGCGGAACAAGCTTTCCAGGATTTGAAGACTAAATTTATCTCTGCACCAATCTTAAAACACCCTCGCCCCGAACTCCCCTACATCGTGGAAACTGATGCTTCAAGCCTTGCCATGGTGGCAGTTCTATCACAAAAGGACCCGGTAACCAATCAGTTGCATCCCGTGGCATTTTGGTCCCGCAAATTCTCGCCTCCTGAAATCAATTACACGATTACTGACAAGGAACTTCTGGCTATCAAGTCTGCCTTTAAGGCTTGGCGGCATTATCTGCTGGGGGCCCGACACACCGTTACTGTGATTACGGATCACCGAAACCTGCAATATTTGAAAACCGCAAAAGCCCAATCCTCTAGACAACTCCGTTGGGCATTATTCTTTGCCGAGTTTGACTTCATAATTACCTATCGACCTGGTACAAAGAACGGTAAAGCTGATGCCCTTTCTCAGATGGGAGTGGAAGAACACTTGATCAACCCTAAACCTGTACCAATCATTCCCGAACAAAGAATTCTGGGTGTAATCGCCACAGAATCCATAGAGGAAGTTAAGGATAAAGCCAGGCAACTTGTAACTCCAGCAGACATACAGAATTGGCATCTGCAGGGAAAGGACTTTGCAGTAAAGGACAACTTATTGTATTTCCAAGAACGATTATACCTACCCAGCACAGATTTACAGAAAAAAGTAATCTCTTGTTATCACGATTCTTTAATGGAAGGACATCCCGGTATGGCCAAGACCTCAGAAAAGATCAAGCGCTACTTCTGGTGGCCGTCTTGGAAAAAAGATATCAGAGACTTTATAATGTCGTGTGGAGTATGCGCCCAAAACAAGAGTCAAAAGGAAAGACCAGCAGGCCTCTTACACCCTATTGACATCCCACCTCGCCCTTGGCATACGCTTTCTATGGACTTCATCACCGATCTACCTCCATGCTCCGGATACAATACGATTCTAGTAAACGTGGACTTATTCTCCAAGATGGCGCATTTCATTCCGCTCAAAGGCTTGCCAACAGCAGCAACTCTGGCCCGAGAATTTCTCGAAAACATCGTCCGACTGCACGGTTTTCCTTCGGTTCTAATTTCGGATCGAGGTAGTCAATTTATTTCTCATTTTTGGCGAAGTTGCTGTCGGTCGGCTCAAATGGATGTGAGACTATCGACCAGTCACCACCCTCAGACCGACGGACAAACCGAGAGGACCAATCAAACTCTGGAACAGTATTTACGCTGCATGCTGCAACAAACTGAAAAAACTTGGAAAGACATCCTTTGGATAGCCGAATATGCCTACAATAACTCTGTCCATTCGGGAACTGGGAAAACCCCGTTTTTTCTTTTGTACGGCAGTCACCCTCGAACCTCGGAGTTGGATCCCCTCCAAGATCTTGAAACACCAGCAGTAGACTACCTGCATTCTACAATCACCCAAGCCTTTAAGGAAGCTGTTTCTCACCTTCAAAGGGCTAAAGAACAATACAAGAAAGGAGCAGATCAACATCGGAAGGAAGCCCCTCAATATCAAGTAGGGGATCAAGTCTGGTTATCCACCAAATATCTACCTCTGAAAGGGCCACGCACATTCAACCCAAGATACCTTGGTCCCTATTCCATCACTACCATAGTAAACCCAGTAGCGGTCAAGTTGGACTTGCCCCCGCACATGAAGATACATCCGGTCTTCCACGTCTCTCTATTAAAACCCGTGCAACCTCAAACCCGACTAACTAAATCTCCAAAACCTATCCTAGTTGATGGAGGACTCGAGTTTGAAGTCAAAAGCATTCTGGACTCCAAGATCTCCAAATCTAAACTATTTTACCTAATTGACTGGAAAGGCTACGGCCCCCAAGAGAGATCCTGGGAACCTGCTGAATATGTCCACGCTCCTCGCCTAATCAAAAGATTTCACCGAACATTTCCTGACAAGCCAAAACCCCCGGAGAAGCCCGGTTTGGGAGGGGCCTTGAGGGGGGGTACTGTCATGATCTCTGCTTCCAAAAGGTCAAGGTTTTCCCAACTCCCTTGGAAGCAGATCCATAACCCAGGTTCCGAGTGCCAACCAGTCCCAATTGGGACCTTTTGGACCCAGTCCTGGTGCCAGTGGCACCAGGCTCATAAATATGCCCAGTCCCAGCGCTGGAAGCGCCGGGCTCATAATGCTTGGGTGGACTTACCTGCAGCAGACCATGCTGCTTACTTGCCTGCCAGTTGAGCCTCTGATCCTCTTCTGTTTGGAACTACTTTTCCTGTTGGGTGGGGCAGGAGCCACTCCCTAGACTCAGAACACTGGAACTCTTCTGGAAAGCAGGAACTCTTTTCTTACCTAGGCGTGGCTGTGGAAGGAGACACCTAAGCACTACAGGAGGCTATTTAAACCACACCCGATGGATGAATCTTGCTTTGCGTTATTCTGCATTCTCTGCAGCAGAACGCTCATCGTGTCTTCTGCTTCTGATCCTGGGCCTAAGGGAACAAAGGCTTACCATCCTGGAATCCAGTCTTCAGCAGCACCTGTAAAGACAAAGAAAGAACAGGTTAGCACTACGGTCTTCAGTGGCAGCGCATCTCTTACCTGGTCCATCGGCTGTCACCAACGCCTCGCGCTGCATTCCGGCATCTGAAAGACAAAGGCTTACCTACTCTTCGCATGCTCCGGAGGTCTTCGCACTGCATTCTGGCATCTGAAAGACAAAAGCTTACCAGCTCTTCGCACGCTCCGGAGGCCTTCGGCACTGCATCCCGCATCTGAAAGACAAAAGAAGGTGCGTTTAAAGACATTGGGCAACTTTATTACTCACGTGCCATTACTCCTTCCCACGCCGAATCCAGTGGGTATTCCAGCACCCTTCAGCTTCTCTAAAGCTCCGAACTTGTACCTGCAAGATAAAAGGGACAGTTAGTGCGCATCGTGAAGCAGGCTACAAGCGCTTACTTACGTGCTTCCAGGCGCTTCTATTCCTCACGCGGGTTCGATCCTCAACTCTCATCAGCCCGCCATCCGCCATCGCCGGAACCCTGCAAAACAAGAGATATCATTACAAAAGACTTTTAAGACATTTGAAGTGCCCAGAACTTACCGTTCGTGCAGTTAACGACGGACAGCAGTCCTCTGAGGTCAAGAGGCCTGCACCCTTATCCAGTGAAGAAACTGGTTACGGCACCCTGCCCCGAGGCAGATGGAGAGCTCAGCGTTCACTTACCTAAGACATCTTACTCTTCGAGTCAGACATACAGTGCACAGAGGTCCAGCCCAAAGAGCCAACCGTGTGTTACACATCACCTTTGAAGATACGGCATTCACCCAGTCAAGACCGGCGCCTCTGCGGGAATCAGGTGAGCGTTACAGAACGCAAAGCCTACCGCAAAACTCCCACCCAGGCGCTATGGAAACCTCAGATACTGACCAGCTAGCCCAGTTACTTGGGGAACTAAGAGCAGAAGTGCATGCAGCCCGTCAGGAAACGAATGCTCTAAGAAGGGAACTGATTATTTCCAAGGAGCGAACAGACGATCTCGCTAGACAATTGCTACAGTCACAAGCCAGACAAACTCCGTTACCCGCATCAGGGGCAAATCTTCCTTCAACATCCTCTACGAACCCAGTGCAGATCAACCTACCTGGGAATGTACCTCTGGCTCCGCCCGAACGGTTTTCTGGTGACCCAAAGAGGTTTGCAGTATTTATTAATCAGTGCCGGTTGCGCTTCTTATGCCGGCCAGCAGCCTTTCCAACTGATCAAGCTAAGGTAGCTTTCGTGCTTTCGTACCTTAGTGGCAATGCGGCAGACTGGTCGATCCCTCTAGTTAATCAAGATGATCCGGTTCTCCATGATTTTCAAGCTTTTCAGCTCAGTATGGAAAAACTGTTTGCAAGACATTCACAGGGGCAGGCCTTGGACAATGAGCTCCTTTCATTGCGACAGGGTAATCAAGACCTTTTGGCTTATATTGCGTCTTTCAACAGACTGATAGTGGAAACTCGATGGCCTGAGGACAAAAGGATTACGCTGTTTTATAGAGGTCTACGTGGAGAGCTCAAAGATGTGTTAGCCCAAGTAGTGAATCCCCCGCAAGACTGTTCGGACTATATTGACTTAGTCGTTCAAATTGACCACAGACTGCAGAACAGGAAGGCCGATCGTTCCAAGTTTGATGCTCGAGTATTTTCCAAACCACCAACTCCTACCAAAGGAGTAGACTCCGGGGAACCCATGCAAATAGGGGGCCTGAAAGGACCACTAACACAAAAGGAGCGGGAAAGGAGAAAACAGCTGCAATTATGCCTCTATTGCGGAAACTCGGGGCACTTTCTTCGAGACTGTCCGGTGAAACCAGCCAAGAAGGCAGTAGGAGCTGCAGTTACCAGGGTCACAAACTCTGAGCAGGGAAACGACCTCGCCCGACAAGAATAGAGGTCCTCTTGCCGAGCGTTAAAACCAGTTCCGTGACCTCACATTTCGTGATACCTATGGTCCTCATTAGCCCTGAACATCCGGATCGATTACATGCGATTGAAGCTTACCTCGACAGCGGTGCCATCGGCAATTATGTGGATCATGAAATGGTTTTGAGGATGAATCTGACTCTTTGTCCAAAGGCTGTAAAGGACGTCATTACTACGGTGGATGGTACGGAGATAGCCTCCGGACCAGAAACGCATACCACCCAAGAAGTGACGCTAGTAAGTCAAGATGGACACCATGAGAAGATCGTGTTCGATGTGATCAAGGCCCCTCAGTTCCAGATTATTCTAGGAATTCCTTGGTTAGAGAAGCACAATCCTCAGATCGATTGGCGAGCAAGAACGGTTCAGTTTCCAGAATGTGTCTCTACTTGTCACCCTCGACCTGGTGTTGCACTGGCAGCAATTTCCTCGGAGGCTCCCCAGTTACCTCCTGAATACCTAGAATTCCAAGATGTTTTCCGGAAGGATCAGGCTAACTCTCTACCTCCTCATAGGTCTTATGACTGCCAGATAGACCTGATACCTGGATCTACTCCTCCTTGTAGTAGAATTTATGCCCTCACCGAGCCTGAGAATCTTCACCTCCGACAATACCTGGATCAATACCTAGCGAATGGGTTTATTCGTCCTTCCAAGTCCCCTGCTTCCTCAGCTTTGTTCTTCGTTCCAAAAAAAGAAGGGGACCTTAGAACTTGTATAGATTATCGCGCCCTGAACCAGATCACCGTTAAGAATAGATATCCGTTACCTTGGATCCCTGAACTCCTGGACCAAGTCAGAAAAGCATGCATATATACAAAGCTGGATCTTAGAGGAGCCTACCACTTGGTACGAGTAAAAGAGGGCGATGAATGGAAGACGGCCTTCCGCACCAAGTATGGGCTATTTGAATATCAGGTCATGCCCTTCGGACTTTGCAATGCCCCGGCCGCCTTTCAATATTTTATGAACGATGTCCTCAGAGAGCTCATAGATGTGTGTGTTGTTGTTTACATTGACGACATCCTCGTTTATTCTTCATCGGAAACTGAACATCGGAAACACGTGAAAATGGTCCTCGAGAGATTGCGTCAACACAAACTTTTCGCTAAATTGGAAAAATGTGTTTTCAACGTGACTGAAGTTGAATTCTTGGGATTCATATTATCACCTAGCGGAGTGCGTATGGATTCAAAGAAGGTCGATGCAATTCTCAAATGGCCATCGCCATCCTCCGTAAAAGGTGTTCAAAGCATGTTAGGCTTCGCTAACTTTTACCGCAGGTTTATCCCTGAATTCTCTCGAATAGTCCAGCCCATCACCGCCTTGTTAAAGAAAAACAAACGTTTTGAATGGTCTACCGAGGCGGAACAAGCTTTCCAGAATTTGAAGACCAGATTTATCTCTGCACCGATCTTAAAACATCCTTGCCCAGAACTCCCCTACATCGTTGAAACTGATGCTTCGAGCCTTGCCATGGGGGCAGTTCTATCACAAAAGGACCCAGTAACCAATCAGTTGCATCCCGTGGCATTTTGGTCCCGCAAATTCTCGCCTCCTGAAATCAATTACACTATTACTGATAAGGAACTTCTAGCTATCAAGTCCGCCTTTAAGGCTTGGCGGCATTATCTTCTGGGGGCCCGACACACCGTTACTGTGATTACAGATCACCGAAACCTGCAATATTTGAAAACCGCAAAAGCTCAATCCTCTAGGCAACTCCGTTGGGCACTATTCTTTGCCGAGTTTGACTTCATAATTACCTATCGACCTGGTACAAAAAACGGTAAAGCTGATGCCCTTTCTCGGATGGGAGTGGAAGAACATTTGATCAATCCTAAACCTGTACCTATCATTCCCGAACAAAGAATTCTAGGTGTAATCGCCACACAATCCATAGAGGAAGTTAAGGATAAAGCCAGGCTACTGGTAACTCCAGCAGACATAGAAAATTGGCATCTGCAGGGAAAGGACTTTACGGTGAAGGACAACCTATTATATTTCCAAGAACGGTTATACCTGCCCAGCACAGATTTACAGAAAAAGGTAATCTCTTGTTATCACGATTCTTTAATGGAAGGACATCCCGGTATGACCAAGACCTCGGAAAAGATCAAGCACTACTTCTGGTGACCGTCTTGGAAAAAAGATATCACAGACTTTATAATGTTCTGTGGAGTATGCGCCCAAAACAAGAGTCAAAAGGAAAAACCAGCCGGCCTCTTACGCCCTATTGACATCCCGCCTCGCCCTTGGCATACGCTTTCTATGGACTTCATCACCGATCTACCTCCATGCTCCGGATACAATACGATCCTAGTAATCGTGGACCTATTCTCCAAGATGGCGCATTTCATTCCACTCAAAGGCTTACCAACAGCAGCAACTCTGGCCCGAGAATTTCTCGAAAACATCGTCCGACTGCACGGTTTTCCTTCAGTTCTAATTTCGGATCGAGGTAGTCAATTTATTTCTCATTTTTGGCGAAGTTGCTGTCGGTCGGCTCAAATTGATGTGAGACTTTCGACCAGCCACCACCCTCAAACCGACGGACAAACCGAGAGGACCAATCAAACTCTGGAACAATATTTGCGCTGCATGCTACAACAAACTGAAAAAACTTGGAAAGATATCCTTTGGATAGCCGAATATGCCTACAATAACTCTGTCCACTCGGGAACTGGGAAGACCCCGTTTTTTCTTTTATACGGTAGTCACCCTCGAACCTCGGAGTTGGATCCACTCCAAGATCTTGGAACACCAGCAGTAGACCACCTGCATTCTACAATCACCCAAGCCTTTAAGGAAGCCGTTTCTCACCTTCAAAGGGCTAAAGAACAATACAAGAAAGGAGCAGACCAACATCGGAAGGAAGCCCCCCAATATCAAGTAGGAGATCAAGTCTGGTTATCCACCAAATATCTACCTCTAAAAGGACCACGCACATTCAACCCAAGATACCTTGGTCCCTATTCCATCACTACCATAGTAAATCCAGTAGCGGTCAAGTTGGACTTGCCCCCTCACATGAAGATACATCCGGTCTTCCACGTCTCTCTATTAAAACCCGTGCAACCTCAAACCCGACTAACTACATCTCCAAAACCTATTCTAGTTGATGGAGAACTCGAGTTTGAAGTCAAAAGCATCCTGGATTCCAAGATCTCCAAATCTAAACTATTTTACTTGATTGACTGGAAAGGCTACGGTCCCCAAGAAAGATCCTGGGAACCTGCAGAATATGTCCACGCGCCTCGTCTAATCAAAAGATTTCATCGAACATTTCCTAACAAGCCCAAACCCCCGGAGAAGCCCGGTTTGGGAGGGGCCTTCAGGGGGGGTGCTGTCATGATCTCTGCTTCCAAAAGATCAGGACTTGCCCGACTCCCTTGGAAGCAGACCCATAACCCCGGTTCCGAGTGCCAGCCAGTCCCAATTGGGACCTTTTGGACCCTGTCCTGGCGCCAGTGGCACCAGGCTCATAAAGATGCCCAGTCCCAGCGCTGGAAGCGCCGGGCTCATAATGCTTGGGTGGACTTACCTGCAGCAGACCATGCTGCTTACTTACCTGCCAGTTGAACCCCTGATCCTCTTCTGTTTGGGACTACTTTTCCTGTTGGGTGGGGCAGGAGCCACTCCCTAGGTTCAGAACACTGGAACTCTTCTGGAAAGCAGGAACTCTTTTCTTACCTAGGCGTGGCTGTGGAAGGAGACCCCTAAGCACTACAGGAGGCTATTTAAACCACACCCGATGGATGAATCTTGCTTTGCGTTATTCTGCATTCTCTGCAGCAGAACGCTCATCGTGTCTTCTGCTTCTGATCCTGGGCCTAAGGGAACAAAGGCTTGCCATCCTGGAATCCAGTCTTCAGCAGCACCTGTAAAGACAAAGAAAGAACAGGTTAGCACTACGGTCTTCAGTGGCAGCGCATCTCTTACCTGGTCCATCGGCTGTCACCAACGCCTCGCGCTGCATTCCGGCATCTGAAAGACAAAGGCTTACCTACTCTTCGCATGCTCCGGAGGTCTTCGCACTACATTCTGGCATCTGAAAGACAAAAGCTTACCAGCTCTTTGCACGCTCCGGAGGCCTTCGGCGCTGCATCCCGCATCTGAAAGACAAAAGAAGGTGCGTTTAAAGACATTGGGCAACTTTATTACTCACGTGCCATTACTCCTTCTCACGCCGAATCCAGTGGGTATTCCAGCACCCTTCAGCTTCTCTAAAGCTCCGAACTTGTACCTGCAAGATAAAAGGGACAGTTAGTGCGCATCGTGAAGCAGGCTACAAGCGCTTACTTACGTGCTTCCAGGCGCTTCTATTCCTCACGCGGGTTCGATCCTCAACTCTCATCAGCCCACCATCCGCCATCGCCGGAACCCTGCAAAACAAGAGATATCATTACAAAAGACTTTTAAGACATTTGAAGTGCCCAGAACTTACCGTTCGTGCAGTTAACGACGGACAGCAGTCCTCTGAGGTCAAGAGGCCTGCACCCTTATCCAGTGAAGAAACTGGTTACGGCACCCTGCCCCGAGGCAGATGGAGAGCTCGGCGTTCACTTACCTAAGACATCTTACTCTTCGAGTCAGACATACAGTGCACAGAGGTCCAGCCCAAAGAGCCAACCGTGTGTTACACATCACCTTTGAAGATACGGCATTCACCCAGTCAAGACCGGCGCCTCTGCGGGAATCAGGTTAGCGTTACAGATTTACTTTACTTGCATCAAAGTTGATTAGAAATAGACCATCAAGTGTACCTAAGCGTGATAGTGGTACGTAGCTCATGCCTTCTTTAAAGACTGTGTTCCCAATATCTATCAATGCTTTATCTAGGGTAAGACCTTGTGATTTGTGAATGGTGACTGCGTATGCTAGAGTTAGAGATAATTGCTCTCTGCGTACATACATCTCTTTGAAGAGAAGGAATCAAGCTGTTGAGCGCCCTATCCTTTTTACTTCTGAAAGTTTGTCAAAGAGAATATTGACAAACTGAATGTTGTTGTCACGTGGGTATGTTTGAAAGTCAACAACTGTACCCATTGCTCAATTAACTAGTCCTTGCTCCACGTCAAGGTTACGTTTAAGCATTACTCTACAGTTTAAGGATAATTTTAATATTTTCTCCAAACCAGCTGTGTTGGAGATATAATTGTCTAAGGTATTTAGTCTTGTTGTAGCTTGTTTACACATGGGTAGTGTCATACCATGTACATCCAGTTTATCTGTGGAACAATTATTGGTTGCATTTCTTTTTTCAACATTGTTTCATTGAATTTGGAACAGCTTGCAAGAGTTGGCATTAAGGACACACAATTGACACTTTTGTGTGCTAATTGTTCCATGACATCAGTAGCACATGAGTTATGGCCATAAAGTGCATGGATGTGCCTGTTTTTTAATATTGCTTGTGCTTCTTGAGATAGTACACCAACTCTAATACTTTTTAAAATGTTGTCTTAAGTGAGGTCTGCAGATTGGCACATGTTTTCTGTTCATTCATTAGCAGTGCCAAAACAGCATGTATACAATATACATCAAAACCAAAACCCAAAAACATCAAGGGATATTACTATGACACAAAAGGATGAAGATGCCACAATACAGAAAGAACTAATGGAGCTCTGGACATATGAAGTAGAGTCTGATAAAGAGACAGCGGCATATGGACTAGAAGAGATTGAAATGGAAATGATCATACTGGATCAATACTCAGAAAATCATGCATCAGATGAGCAAAATACAATCCTGACATGCAAAGAGATCTCGTATGTTGAGCTGGAGCTCTCTAGGACCCAAAAGAGCCCAATCCCAGGCGAACAAAGGCAAGGTGACAGAGATATAAAGAAAAAATCAAGACCCACTGAACCAACCAATAAACAAAATAATAACAGCAGTAGAAATCTCAAGGAGAGACACTTTGCATACCCCTTATTGCAAACGCCAACCTTTATAAACCCCATAATGATGCAAGAAAAGTTCTTGATAATAATGAAGCAAACTAACCAATCGAAACTCCAGTGATATTAAACAGAACTAATACACTATGTTTATTGGGAGATTTCCAAGAACTTGAACATATAAGATCTCACAACATCAAACTCGTCAAATTTATAGATGACAACGCTCTCAACGTAGTAGAAATCGAACTGAAGAACAAGAGCATAATGCAAGAGATCCTAACCTTTGCGGCACAATTTGAACATATAGGTTTCACAATGACATCAGATTTGAGGATGAATACACAGATAAAATCTGCAACAGATAAAAATAGAAACCAGAGGATCTTTTACCATGAATCAACTGAGAGAACTATATATACTGAATACACTGATGAGTCCTACATAATGTCAAAAGGGTGTACTAAAGAAAACCTGAGCAATACCTCAAGAACGAGGGCTGACAAATACCATGAGACGAACGCAAGAAGAAACTCAACCACCCAAGATAAATAACAATTACCAGAGGCCAAACAAGCCGGGATGAAACTGATCTCGTGGAACACTGGAGGGTTTGGTCATCTATTTGTGCAGTCACTTGTGAGCCTAACAGATAGCCACATCATATGTCTACAGGAGATGTGGATGATACAGCCACCAGTCTGTGAAGGATATACTGTCTTTCATAATCCAGCACAAACACAACAAATGGGAAGACCAGCCACAACTGATGCTGATAAAAATTTACCATGGATGCCAATAGAAACCAGCAATATAAACCCCTGAATACAGTACACACTACTGCAAAGAGTAGATGGCATTAGGCCTCAGACAAAACCCTCCAGGGACACCCCGATCCTACTTGTATTAAATTTATACTGGAACCCAGCTGTAATTAATGAGTCAATCTTCATTGACAAAATGATGACTGAGCTTGATCGTTTCATTGCAATACACACCAATTCTGAGATAGTGTTCTGTGGCGATCTGAATATGCACCTAATGGACAAACAAGGGATAGCCAAAGAAAAAACCTATAAGACTGTGGATTAAAGAAATGGAGATGAGAACCATGACCAGTGCAGGGACATACCATAATCAAAATGAAAACAAAATGATCCCAACATGGATCCAGCGCTCTGCAGAGGCTGTACTGGACTATATTTTCATCTCATCAGGTATTCAAAAAGCACAAAGAAAGATGGAAATACTGCAAACCTCCCATAGCGATCATTGCATGTTAACCCTGTCATGGTCAACCCAAGGTACGCAAAGATATAAACAACCCCTACCAGGAATGGAGCATAACATGCAACAAATGCGTCTAAGAATTAAACCATGCCAGATGGATGCTATGATAGGAACCTTTTTGTGTACAGAGAAAACTCTGATCAAAAAGCCTAACTACGAATGGCTATTAACCCCTTACCAGTGAGCAAAGATCACTAGGCCAACCCTCAACAAGCTGCACAAACATCATTATGATCCACTAATCAGAGAGAAAAAAAGAGAGTTGAGGAAAAATACCAACCCTAACACCAAGCAAGCGATACAAAAGGAAAAAAACAGATACCAAAACAGGTTAAAAATACATCAAAGTGCATTATTACAGGCGGACGCAGAACGCATGCTCCATTTTATCAAAAATCGAAATACCCGAGACCTTTGGTCTCTCCTAAATTCAGCATGCTCGATACACCACCAACTCACACAAAATGTGTTGGAAAAACATTGGACGCAATATTTTGCTGAACTATACGGTAAAATGCCCACAGCAGCGAACCATAAGAGACATAGCACCACTAAGTGGCCGATCTCCAGCACAAAAGAGGACATTATCCAAATAATCAACACGTCACAGGCACCTGGGCCCGATGGGCTGTCAATGAGCCATTAAGAAATCTCCAGAGGTGTGGGCAACGTTGATGGATCAACTCTTAACCATAACAAACTAACACAACATAATACCAACTACATGGAGATCTGCAACCCTCATTCCAATTTACAAACAAGGGCCAAAAGAAAATCTGGCTAACTATAGGCCAAAAGCCTTGTTAGATCCCCTTGGGAAAATCTTCGCAACCATATTGCTACAAAACCTAACAACATGGGCTATTGACAAAAATCGTTTTTGCAAAGAGGCAAACAGGTTTCGTTTGACAAGTAAGTACAGGAGTAAATCTCTTCCTTCTAAACTTGGTAAAACAGGAAGCCATGATGACAAAATCAACACTATGGATGGCATTTGTAGATCTCCATTTGGCTTTTAACACCATAAATAGCCAGATACTCTGGAACAAACTAGAAGAATGGAACTGCCCAGACCGCATCTTGCAGCCGTTCAAACTTCTATACTCTGACACCAAAATACGAGTGAGACTGACCAATGATGGTATCCATGGAATCAAGATAGAAACATCAAACGGCCTTAAACAAGGCTGCCCATTGGCAGCCACATTGTTAAACATGTTTACAGCGGAGATGGAGCAAGAAACAAGCACTTCAAAAACCAATCCACCAAAAATAAACTCAACACCATTGCCCATAATGATGTATGCTGACGATATTATACTGTTAGACAAAACTCCATGCGGTCTACAACTCAGCATGGACCTATTGACAAAATAAATGGACAAAAACTAGCTTAAAATAAACATCGATAAAACTAAAATCATGGCCACAAGGAAGCTCAAATCTAAAGAACGGAGCCCAAATCTAAGGATAAATGGACACCAAATAAAAGTAGTGCAGTTCTTTAAGTTTTTGGGCATGATGATCAACCAAAACAAATAAGAAACAGAATGGGCTGAGATGCTCCAAAAGAATAGATATGCGCTTGCTAGGCATGGAGTCCTATTACACAAAAAGTATGGTACATTTTCTTTTGTACCAATAACAACCTTTTACAAAAGCAAAGTTACCCAGCATTAGTGTATGGAGCCTTAACATTGATAAAACTGGATCCAGCAATATGGGCCAAACTAGAGGCCATATTCTGGAGGTAAATACTGAACCTAGCATCAAGTTTTCCAATAGCACAAATACGCTTCGAGCTAGTGTTACAATCCATAGTAAGCTGGAAAAAACTCTGACTATATCGAAAGATAATCTCAAAGGAAAAAACGGCAGCAATTGAAATAATGAGAGCAACACCTAATTCAACCTGTTCAAAAACGCTATGAGAGTGGACCCAAGAACAGAAGAAATATCTGGAGCAAGAAGACATATCAGCAGAGATGCTTTTACACCGACCACAAAACGCAAAGAGAAAATTGAGGTGGAATGACTGGTTTAAGATGATTGCAGAGAAAAATACATACAAAGAAAATCTGAACTGCGATCTAGAAACAAGGGCTATCACACAATTACCAGCGTATCTTGAGATTTTCCCAGAAGCAAGAATAAGATAACTCTACCTGAGGTTCCACCTCAACCTACTTCCCACTAGATTGGGACTGGCAGTAATCAAACAGCAAGATCAAGGAAATCAACAATGTAGGTTTTGTGAACAGAAAGGAACTATTGAATCCCTACATCACATCATAATGATATGTCCGAAATTACAGGAAGACAGAGCCCTATGTAGAGAGCATTTTAACATCAGTAAATAAGCGCACACCCTGGAAGAGCGATGGGCAAAAATACTGCTGGGACATGATAAAAAGCTGATGTTCAATATAATATAATTTTGGGAAAAAATCATGAAATCAGCATCACCTTGAATCATTAGATAGGAACCCATGGACATAGGGGAATCAGGAGTTTTGCTACAAAGAACTAAAACTGAACATAACAATGAAAGAAAGATTTAAGAAATGAAAAGTTATGTATAAATTACATTCATTTTATTAAAAAGAAATAACAGAACAAAAGTTCCTTTAACAAATACAAAGTTTATTTACAATGTTTGCTAGGTGATGGGATCACCCATGGGTCCCCTCTTCTGGGCACTAACCCTTCTCAATTATTTATCACAGTTCACGTAGGGTGATGGATTCACCCTTGGCTCCCCCTTTTCTTGGCACTGACCCTTCTTCTATCATATTCCACAAATCATAATTTCTTTTTAAACAGTTCCAAACACACTGGGATTTGCTTCCCTTGTTTCTACTCAATGCAGGATTCACTTCCCTTTCTTTCACTTTGATGGTAGATCAAAGTCTTTCGATTGGAAGGGGATTTTGCTTGACTCGCAGTATGACCACTTTGACCTATTCCGCTGGCTCTCCTATGGCCTTCTGGTATCTGTAGTTTCTCTCATATGGGGATCGACCAGAGTCTCTCGAGTTAGCACCCAGGTGGTGCCGTTTTCCATCTGCAGCTGGTCTCTGCTTCAATACTTTTTACAGTTTTTTCAGTTTTTTCCACATTTCATTGAACTTTGTTCAAATGTGCCCCTTTTTGATTCTCATGGAACACAGCCCAGTTTTTATTGTCTTCCCTTTCGACTCACCGGCTATGATGAACAGCTTGGCTTTTCTTCTTCATTGGAGTCAAGGCCAGTACCATGGCTGCAGCAGCTTCTATCACTCCTGCTTATGAGCGTAGGCTTGCCCTGTGCACTGTTGACATCTGATGCAAGACACTTGTGCTATTATTCGTGGTCTTAGGCTCTCTTCTACAAAGGTTCCACAGGTCTGGGTGAAAAGGGCAAGGTAAATTCTCTCTGCGCCGCCCTCTCGATTCCTGCCGCCTTTCTCCTTCACTTGAACGGCTGCACCTGATTAGCCATCTTGTCATTCTGTCTGCTGTGCTCGTACTGTGCTCTCTGGCTCCACCTTTTATCCCTGTGGGAATAGGAAAGGGCCATCAGGTGTGTGCAATTCTGATCAATTGACTGACTTTGCCTGACCCTTGTATTGGGACATGTCAGGTAAATGGCGATTGGGGACACCACGTGCCACCCTTTGGTGTCACAATCCCAGAGGACCCCCATCCAGGTCATCATCCTTCACTGGTACACCCCCAGCAACTTAATCCAATAGCGATGACTGTGTCCTGGCCACCTGGATGACAGATCCCTGGAGACTAGCTACAGAGACAGCTTCAGATTTCTCAGATCACTCACTCTCTTGCATTCCTCAAGCATCTCAGTTTTACTCACTATACCTCAAGTAGATTAAGTTCTAAAGAACTGCAGGTGGAGGGCACAATGTTCCCTAACCAAGGATCCAGCACTCTGGATCAGAAACCTGGTTTGGGGCTGGAGCCAAATTCTGTGGTGATGGTGGTTCTATGTTTTAACCACTGAGCTCTTAGGTTCCCCTTTAGAAACCATGTTTTTTTCATCATGGCATGGCTGACAAAGTGAAGCAAAACAATAGGTGATGACTGGAAGGTTTAGAATGAAGCTTATCCACTGGCATTGCCCTGGGCGACCCTCCAGACCATTGTTCTTTGCCTGCCAAGATCATAAAGAAGGGAAAGACCATATGCAAATCAGGCTTGGTCCCACCCCAGAAGGGGCAGTCCAGAGCAAACTGCTAGGTCACATCCCTTCTGCACGAGACCACAAGCAGCCCCAGACATGTTTTGGCCGCGTTGGACCTCATCACTGAGGAGTAGATTAGGTCTCTAGTCCAGTAGGCACAGGATCCACATCAGGACATACCGTCCCACTCGTGGTGACTTAAGTATAACACAAGAGGTGATGGCTGGAAGGTTTAGAATGAATCCTAACCTCTGGCATTGCTCTGGCCAGCCCTCCTTACCCTTGTTCTTTACCTGAAAAGCCATTACAAAACATGAAAGAACATATGCAAATAAGGCTTTGTCCCACACCAGGGGGCCGTTCAGACTGAACTTCTTGGTCACATCCCTTCTGCACTAAACCACAAGCATTCTCAGACATGTTTTGGCCTGTTTGGGCCTCATCATTGACGAGTAGCTTGGATCTTTAGGCCCAGCCGGCACGGGACACACATCTTAGCATACCGGTCCCACTCAGGTTGACTTCTGCAAAATACAGGAGGTGATGGCTGTAAGGTGTAGAAAGAATGCTGACCTCTGCCATTGTTCTGGGTAACCTTGGGCAAACCTCCATTCCTTCATTCGTTGACTGCCTAGCCATTACAGAAGGGGAAAGACCATACGCAAATCAGGCTTGGTCCCACACAAAAAGGGGCAGTCCAGTTCAAAATGCAAGGTCTCACCCATTCTGCACGAGACCACAAGCATCCCCAGACATGGTTCAGCCCTGTTGGCCTCATCAGTGAGGAGTAGCTTGGTTCTCTAGGCCAAGCAGGCACGGGACACATGCCTGGACATACCTGTCCAACTTGGGGCGACTTAGAAAAATACAAGAGGTGATGGCTGGAAGGTTTAGAATGATTCTGAACTTCTGGCATTGCTCTGAGCCGACAATGTGCAATGAATACAATCTCCATCTGCAAAAGAACAATAAAATAATGTTTCTGGGTTTCCCTTGCTATCTCTGAATCACTTGTGATGAAAATAAACACAAATCTAACTATTTTAAATAGTGACAAACATTAAGAACTGGAACATTGACCTTTTCACCTCCCATTCCCAACTCAACTTCAGATTTTGTGTTTTTTGGGGACTGATTGGGAGCTTGTAGCCACTTCCTTAGTTTTGAAATTCTGCACTAAAATGAATGTACAACTATCTTTTTCAAACACTAAAATTTAGAACTAAATTAACTGCCAATGTATTATTGCATGACCGTCAAAAGTGTAATGAACAACTCTCCATCCATAATATTTCAATGATCTAACCACTGATCTACTTCAAGTGGTATAACCTGTGCTTTTTTCATTATGGCATGGCTATCAAAATTGTAATGCATGAAGTTCCAACTGCAAAAACATATCAACTCAATATCAGATTGTGAGCTTTCTGTGCCTAATTTGGTAATTGAATACACTTCTGTGGTCATCGAGGGTCAGAGCTATAACCACTGGGTTGTTAGGTCCCTCGAATGTTCTAAGACTTTATTCCTTTAGATTGGTTCTAAGAGTATATATAGTTCCATCTGCAAAACACAAGAGTGGATCCATGTTTTACTGCTATGTCTGAGTCAATTGTAATAAATATAAACGTAACACTAACGTGCAAGTAGTAAAAAGCAGTTAGAACTCACATAATTGAACTTTATGCATCAGATTGTGGGATTGAGTGCACTTTCTTTTCAGGGGAGTTATCTAACCACTGAGCTATTGGGTTCTCTTAGAGAAATTGGAACTTTTTTCATTATGGCACAGCTGATAAAAGGGCAATAAATGGAGTTACATCTGCAAGATATCAATACAACAATGGATATGAAGTGTTACTTCTATCCCTGTGTCAACTGTAATGGAAACAAATGTAAAACTCAAATAGTAAAAAAACAGTTACAACTAGTATTTATGTTTTACAAAACATTGCCAAATCAGCACCACCCATCGGTTAGCGCTTTGGAAGTCTGATCGAAGGCCCATGTTCTTTAGCTGAGCTATGGCCACCCCATGTAGAAGCCATACCTTTTTTTTTTATTTTGGCAAGGCTTTCAAAGGTGTAATGCATGAATCTCCTTCTTCAATTTTTCAATGACAGAACAGATTTATTTTCTCATGCTATCTCTGAGTCGAGTGTAATTACAATACACACCGAAAACACTTTTTTAGAACTGCAAAAAACATTTTGAAATAGTCAAATTGACCTTTACTTGCCCATTGACAACTCACCCTTTTTTATTGTATCATACAGTTAAATTAATAACTTTTAATACTTATCATCAAGGCCAGACCTTATATACAGGTATAGCCCACCAATAATATACAAAAATGTACATTCACAGCCGTTGGTACCTGATTGTTGGCTAGTGCCCACTCTTTTTGCTTAAGGATGTCCCTTGCTGTATCCACTAAGTCATTTGGTATCCCTTTTTAAACCGTTATTTCTTTAAATTATGGTAAATATAAAAAAAGTGTAATGATTGAAGCTCCAGTTATGCCAGTGAAAGAATTCAAGAATGGATTTTGTTTTCTTTGAGTGAATTTTAATGAAACTAAGCATAAAACTAACATTGTCAAATAGTAAAAAGCATTTAGAATGGAGATAATTGGCCTTTTACCTCCAATTATCAACAGCTCTCTGGATTCTGTTTTGTTTGTCTCTGATTGGGAACTAGAGCCAATCTCCTTGCTTGTGAAAGCACAAGCTCTATTTAATCAGCTAATGAGTCCCCCTGAGGAAATTTGAAACTTTTCATAATTACATTGCTGTCAAATGAGTAATGAATGTAGTTTGACATGCAGAATGTATCACTAGAAGAATGGATCTGGGTTTTGTTCTGCTATCTTTGAATTAAATGCAAAATAAAACTAACTTGTTCAAATAATAACACACACTTCGAAATAAGAAAGTGACATTTCCCCTCCCAGTGCCAACTCAACTTCATGTTTTGATGATTATAGACTTGATTTAAGCCAGAAGCCAACTTCCATGCTGATGGTGGCTGCATGTTTTATAGACTGAAATATTGTGTGCTGTAAAGACTGGGGGGATGCGGGGGGCTGTACTACTGCTCTCTATATGGTAGAGGAGAGGCAAAGAGGAACCCAGCCAAGATTCTCTATTATTGGTAATGTAGTCGAGCAATAAAGGCCTCCAGGAGGTGATGCAGGCTGGTTCTTAAGTACAGTGTAGTCCCCAAGCCCCAACAAAGGACACTGGACTCAGCCCGTCCGGAGCATGGATCCCAATGGGTGCTGTTGGAACAGCAGTAAGAGAAGGATCCCCCTTCACAGAGGTGGCCTTCTTGGTCTTCTGTCTTCTTGCCTTAGGCCTCACCTTTGGCTCGGGTACCTGACTCACAGACAGACCCTGTGTCACCCACAAAGGAATGTCCGCACACTGTATTAGTGAAAACACAGTCTTTATATAATTAATATTCAAGGTTATATACAATATCACGATAACTCACTTTGTACTCGGGTATCTATAATGGCAAACATACACTTATTTTTGGTACTACTATTACTATTAGATCTCATTAAAGTGCATCAACTGTACGGTATAATGTCACACAAATCAGTTTGTGAAGGAAACCAACAATAGATATAAGAGGAAAGCAGTTGGCTAGAACAACAGACCCTGTTTACCTAGACAAAGTTCTGTGGGGAGATCCCCCCACCTGGGCAACCAGTAAAATAAAGATATATCACAAGCCCATTATATAAATTAGTTCACAAGAATCTTTCCATTAATTCTGCAACCCCAAAGTACCTGGTGTTGTAGTGTCCTCGTCACGAAATCGACGGCCCTTCTTGAGTGCACTCCCTTTAAGGCAGGAGCCACGGGTCGTCGAACGTCCGGCGATGAACAGGGTGAACTACGGCGGTGAAGTGCCAGCTTCGTTCCTAGCAGTGCTCGTCGGCGACAGAGCATAAAGATCCTGGATGGATGAGGCGTGCCGGGCACCTCGACGTTGATAGCTCAGGACTGCAAATAGTTTGAAGAACTGTGGCCAGGCAAAGGCGTCGAGTCTTCCGCGTCTCTGTGGTCTTTGGGTGGTGGGAAACTCACCGGCGGATGCTCCTCGGCGCGTCGCGGCCTGGCCTTCTCTGGCGGGATAAGGCAGGCAGCAGTGTATACAAACGCATCCGTGAATCGAAAGTTCTTAGGCAACGGGAGCACGGCGGCTCCAGTTGGCGATGGCGGTCGTCGACGGTGGACAACAGTGTCCGGGTGCTTCTCCTTGTGATTTCGCGGCAGTCCCCGTCTCAGCTTCAGTCTCAACTCCAGTTTCTCTTCAGCTTCTGAACACCAATTCTAGCGGTGAGAGGCCCCCAGATATACTAGTTGATCTCCCATTCATTCTGCTGGGTCACACTCAGGCAACAAATCTGTCAGAAGGACATTCATGCAGGCAGGCAGCCAATCAGGTGCATAGTGCATTCAGGCATTCACTTCTCTCCAGACACTCGCAACAAGTTGGGACAAGTACCCAGCCATTCAACACTCCACAATCCGTTCCGACCAGTTTCAGGCAGGGCTGTCTCAGTCATTGTCTCAAACACCAGAAACCAAACATCCACAACAAGAAGTGCATATTGGTCACACACTACATTCACCCAGGTCCCACCCACAGGTGTACCCACAACATACAGTCACTGGGAAGGCTCCAGCCAGTCTGGCCTGGACTTCACAACTGCACCATATATGGAACTTCCACCCAAAATCCAATCATCAGGGGGAAGGGACAGAGTCAGGGCTTCCCAGGACTTTGGGAAAACAAGGTAACAGGTAATAGAAAGCAAGAGGCCACAGGTGCCATCTTGTTTCCAATCAGGAATCAATTGATTCAAATGGCAGGGCCTGGGTATCCCAAAATGGAGGATACTCAGAGCACCTGTCAAATTCAGCATGCAGCTGCCACCAGCCCATACCCTGCTCTGTGGGCCACACGCAGGTGCCCGAAAATATATACTAGGGGCACAGGGTTGCACCCCCACCCATGGGTGCCATAATGATATCCCATGGGTCTGTACACCAAACCAAAAGAGAGACCTGCACCGCCAGGAGTCCCACATGAACTCCTGCATGGAAAACACAACAGAACACACAATAAAACGCAGTAAGGACAAGGATACGGAGGCCCTGTCCCACTGATGCATTTCCAGCATCACAGTCACCCCCCCAGAATGAGGTTAAGGTGCTTAATCTCCCACGAGAAAGACACCTTTATCTAGACGGTCAACATAACTTCTGGAAAGGCCATCTGCATTATCGTGACTCTTCCCTGATCTATGCTCTATGCTGTCTAGCCCTTGCAGGCTAATGAACCACTTAGCAATTTCAGGTTCTCACCCTTCATCTGCATAAGCCACTTCAGTTTGGACCTTGAAAGTAGACCCCGTAAGGTAGGGTCTAAAAAGCCTAAGGTTCCAAACTATACTAAAACATTCCTTTTCAACAGTAGCCCACCTAAGTTCTCTATCCTTGAGTTGTCTACTGATGAATATGATAGGATGTTCCCTCCATTTGTCATCTTACTGGGACAAGACAGCTCCAATTCCGGTGTCGCAGGTGTCAGTTGAAAGATAAAGGGCTTGCTGTAATAAGGCGCACACAACACAGGTGCCCTACACAGACTTTTTTTCAAGTCGTCAAAGGCCCTCTGACAGTCTTCAGTCCAATTAACTTTCCTAGGCTGTTTGGGTGAAGTCAGAGCTGTCAGTGGTGCAGTTATGGTTCCATAGTCTGCTATGAAATTGCGATAATACCCAGTGAAGCCGAAAAAGGGATTAGTGGGAGTCTCCCAGTCATGTACATCCTGTACTTTACTGGGGAGAGGTTGGATTTGACCCCCTCCTACCTCATGACCAAGATACGTGACTTTCCCCTGAGATATCTGGCACTTGGTGGCCTTGATAGTGAAGTTAGCCTGCAACACCTTATCCAAATGTGTCAAATGATCTTCCCAGGTGGAACTGTAGACGGAAATGTTGTCTTGGTAGGCCACACAGAAGGCCTTCAGCCCACTGAGCGCATGATTGACCAATCTCTGGAAGGTGGCAGGGGCATTCTTCAACCCAAATGCATCACCCTAAACTGGTAGAGTCCCTCAGGGGTTGAGAACGTCGTCTTTTCCTTGGCATGGTCCGTCAGAGCTATTTGCAATAGCCTGAGGTAAGGTCTAAGGTGCTTACAAATTTGGCAGCACCTATGGTGTCCACGAGTTTATCAGCCCTGGGCAATGGGTGCGCGTCAGTTCGGGTGACGGTATTGACTCCTCGGTAGTCCACACAGAACCTCCAATCCTTGGTACCTGCCTGGGAACTTGCCTTGGGGACAAGGACCACGGGACTGGACCAGGGACTGGTTGAGGGTTCAATAACACACAGATCCACCATCTTGGTGACCTCAGCCTTGATGTGGTTCTTAATTGTATATGACATTCGGTAACACCTGCTTTTGACAGGCACACTGTCACCAGTGTCAATTTCGTGCCTACACCACGGTGTAAGGCCTGGAGTCAGTGAAAACAGAGAGGCATACTGCCAGAGCAAAGCCCTTCAGGCCCTCTGCTGTTCTGTTGTCAGATCAGGAGAGAGATGTACTCCCTCCACGGAGCCATCCTGAGGGTTGCTATGCAGAAAATCAAGAAGGGGCTCACTCTCATCCTCATCTTGCTCTAAAGCTAGCAAGAGACATGAGACTTCTGCTCGCCTGTGGAAAGGCTTGAGCCTGTTAACATGGAATACCTGAGGGGCTACCCCAGGGGCTCCCATGTCAACCAGATAATTGACTTTGCCCATCTTGGAGATGATCCTGAAGGGTCCAGTCCACAAAGCTCTAGGCTTGGTAGGCTCCATCACAGGGATTTCCTGTCCCAGAGTCCAATCCACTTGCAAGGCTTTAAGGTCATACCAGTACTTATTCAATTCCTGGCTGGCCTTGAGATTTGCTGTCGCCTGACCCGTCATCTGTGTCATCCTCCATCTGAGGCCTAACACATAGTCCTCCACTTGCTTGGCGGGACCTGGAGGGGTGGCCTCCCAACCTTCTCTGATCAAGGCAAGGGGCCCCCTCATGGGATGTCCAAAGAGTAACTCAAAGGGGCTGAAACCAACACCCTCTTGATGTACCTCTCTGTAAGCGAACAGCAGGCATGGCAGGAGAAGATCCCATTTCCTCCTTAGGGGCTCTTCCAAAGCACCTAGCATGCCCTTGAGAGTTTTATTAAGTCTCTCAACCAGACCATTGGTCTGGTGATTGTAAGAGGTGGAGAACTTGTAGGTTACCCCAGACTCTTTCCACATGGTTTTCATGTAACTAGACATGAAGTTGGATCCTCTGTGAGAGACAACCTCCTTAGGGAATCCAACGCAGGTGAAAATGCCCAGGAGAGCCCTGGCAACCACCTTGGCAGTAACAGTCCAAAGGGGTATAGCCTCAGGGTACCTGGTGGCATGATCAACCAAGACCAGGATGAACCGATGTCCACCTGAAGTGGGAGGGTCAAGGGGAACGACAATGTTGATGCCCACCCTTCTCAAACGGTGTGTCAACCACTGGCAATGGCTGCAGTGGGGCAATGACACTGCCTCCAGTCTTGCCAGACAACTGACAAATTGGGCAGGTCCTGCAGTGGGACTCCACTTCCACTCCCATCCGGGGTCAGTAGAAATGGGCAGAGAGCCTCTGTTTAGTCTTCTTGTTACCAAGATGACCAGCTAAGGGCACCTCATGCGCCAACTGCAGCAGGAAGGGCCTGTAAACCTGGGGTACCACCAACCTCTTGAGGGCACCAGGTTCAGGCTTAGTATTTGTATTTATTTTATTTATAAAGTGCAGCCAGGCCCATGGCATCCGGGCGCATCATTTTACAAACGGGTTGCAGAACGTTACAGTTACATACAGTATATAAGGAAGATAAATACATGTTACAGATACATACGTGTTACAGTTACATACAGTAAATAAAGGAAGATACAGTTAAATAATACAGTACAGTATTTACAATAAATACAGTAGGGCAGACAACAAGCCTAAGATCAAGGAAGTTAAACTGTCATTGTACCCAAATCCTGAAGCCAGCGCTTAGTGTTGCGCTTGAATAAGTGGAAGGAGGTTTCTGTCTGATCGAAGCAGGGAGTGTTTTCCATAGCTTTGATGCCCGTACATCAAATGCCCGACGTTCACTTGCAGCTGCTTCACGGACGCAGACGTCCTGCTGCGAGTCTCCCTCATGAAACGGCATTGCTCGCGCTCTGCCTTTCTTTTCCAATCTGCATCTCTGCTTTCTACGCCCCTGCAATAACGCGTAAGCTACAATTGTGCTGCCACATCGTTTTCACGCCACATCAGTCCTCCTGGAACTGACCTGCGGCGTACATGTTTCCTGTCTCCTACTGAGCACCGACTGTTACCGTGCTCCAAGTGTTTGACTGACAGAGCAAGCAGAAGCTCAGCAACCTACACCAGCAGTACCAGAGTCCCGACACCCCGGGACAGCAGCCGCATGACATTCCCCTGTCCTTTATAGATTCATAGGGGATACACTCCTAGACTACATCAACTTTGCCCTGAGGAAGGCTTCTACCACACCAACCTATTTAGGCCCGCCGAAACGTGTTTTTCCCGTTGCTGGGTCCCGCTCCCTCCTGGAAGCACCCCGGAAACTACTGCATGATTTCTCATACACGTTGGCAGTCAATGATATGGCAAATAACTACATGTCATTAGTTGATTATGAATAATTCAATTCTGTACTTACCAGGGTAATTTTTTACACACCCTGGTTAAAACCCAACAGGCACAACTGCCTTTTTGTGGTTTTCTCTGTTCTTTTTACTAATTGTCTTATTGCATTATTTTCTATTCCAATTATTTGTTGAAATCATAATGTACATATGCTTTGTTGTATGTCTCCTTTTCATCTTTTGTTATGTTGTTTTTTTTTAAAACTTGTAAAAAACATTTTTGAAATACGTTAAAGAATATGTTTCTTTGTATAATAAATCTATTTCCATGTACTCCTTAGGTTTTTTTCTTTGGCTCTGTTGTTCCTGTGACTTTCCTTGAAAGCATATGCCTTATAAATAAGATGGAGATTCAACCATAAAATCATTGACAGAATTTAGGACTGTCTTGTGCGTGGGTTCCTTTCTGAGGTTCCTTGTATTTAATTTTTATATTGCCCCTGCCCACGCCTGCACACTGGGGCACACCTATTGTTTGTATACAACATACAGGGAAGCTAGCACCTCCCGAGTTATGGAGTTTGAATCTCGGTATGGACATTGTGTTTGCTTGAGCCGCTCTATGTGGTCTTGAGGACGTATGTGAAGTGAGTTGGTTAGTAAGGTAAGCTGGAGCAAGGTTGGCCCTGGCTTTGTGTGTTAGGGCAAGAGTTTTGAGAAATATTCTGTGCTCTACCGGGAGCCAGCGCAAGTTGCGTCTAGTCTCAGAAATATGCGACTTCTTGGGAATGTTGAGGGCTGCCCTGATGGCATTATTCTGAATTATTTGTAACTTGTTCATGTTTTTGTGGCTAATACCTAAATAGAGGGTGTTACAATAATCAATTTTGGACAGAACTAGAGTTCTAGCTAGTGTGATGCAATTAGGTGTGGAAATGAACGGCATGCAGGTGGTGATTAGTTTACAGGTACATGCGGATGATGTTGCTACCCCGTTAGTTTGTTTGGAGAAGGATAAGGTTGCATCAAGGTAAATGGCAAGAGTTTTAGTGTTGTTTGAGACAGTAATGGAGTTGCCATCTATAGTAAATGATTTGAAGGAAGTGTTTAGTTTTTTCAGTTTAGCGTGTGTACCAGTTTTTTCGTCGTTTAGACAAAGACCATGTTGCGCCATCCATGCTTGTATCACTGAGTAGATTTCGTTAAGGGTTTTGCTGTCAATTGCATAGTTTCCAGAGATGGGAATGGGTATCTGGGTGTCGTCCGCATAGTTAGTATATGTGATACCCAGATAGTCAAGGATATCGAATAGGGGCTTCGTAAAGACATTACAGTGCGTGGGGGACACACAAGAACATTGTGGAACCCCACAAAGTACCGGGGAAGGTTCAGCAGAGTCAGTAGGAGAGAAGACACTCATAGTTCTGTTGGCCAAGAAGCAGCTGATCCAAGAGGTGGCTGAGTCGGAGAAATGTGCTGCAGATTTCAGATGGTGGCATAGCCTTTGGTGGTTGACCAAATCAAAAGCTGCTGACAGATCAAGCCGTAAGAGGAGTGCTAGTTTACCATTGTCTTTAAGTACTTGAATTTGAGTGGTGAGATCTATCAAGGCAGCTTCCGTGCCGTGTCTTGGTCGGAAACCGGACTGCCTTAGTCCCAATAGATTGTTAGATTCAAGATACGCCTGTATTTGCAGGTAGGCTGCTCTATCCAATATTTTTAGTAAAAAGGGTACCATTGTTATAGGCCTATAGGCCTTTGTTAGATTGGCTGACAAGTGGGTCTCCCACCGGGTGTTCCCTAAGGACTCCAGTGGGATGGACAAGGACAAAGAAAAGGGGACCTCTCAGAAAGCTGAGGAGTCCCAGAAGCAATCACAGTCAAGTAAATCAAAACGTTCCTCTCCTAAGACCCAAAAATCTAGTGGGGATAAGTCATCTGTGGGTGGGAATAAGAGTAGTGGTCTACCTGCTGCAAAGCAGGCGCCGAGTGGTTCCAGTACCATACCCCACATTGGCACTTGTTGGGACTGTGGGGCTCTGGATCACAAGAGGGGTGACCCCAGCTGTAAAAGTAAGGCACTTGGAGTCCAGGCTGTCAGCCTGACCTACCCTTACCCCATGTCTGAGGTGGAGGCCACTGTCCTCCCCTCCTCTAAAGGGATCACATTTGGTGCTCCTGTAGAGATTTCCTTAGTGTCCCTTGGGGCCTGGGACCAGTATGCAGAAGTGCTGGCGGCTATCCCACAGGACACGAATAGGCTTTTGAGAAATGTCCTCTTGAATGGCCAGCCTTCTATTGGTCTGCGAGACACTGGGGCAAGCATGATAGTGGTGGACAGGACCCTGCTCAAGCCAGAGGATTATGTAGGTGTTCCTCGGAGAACCACCAGGTTAGCTGGTGGGCCTCCCAAATTATTGCCTGTAACCTTAGTCACACTCATGATTGGAGACAAGACAGCAAAGCTTCCTGACCTGGTTCAGGACAAACATCTAGTGGAGTTGGGGTTGATCTCAGACGGTCTCCCCCTGACTGCTGCTGCAGTCACTAGGTCACAGGTGACACAGGGTCTGGCTGTGAGTCAGGTACCCGAGCCAAAGGCGAGGCCTAAGGCAAGAAGACAGAAGACCAAGAAGGCCACCTCTGTGAAGGGGGCTCCTTCTCTTCCTGCTGTTCCTACAGCACCCATTGGGATCCATGCTCTGGATGGGCTGAGTCCAGTGGAAAATCAAAACTCAACTCCTGAGGGAGAAAAGACAGAAGACTCTCCTCCGGGAGAGGTTCTCAACCCAGAGGACCACCCTGATCTTCAATGCCTGCTTGCTGAAGGGATACCCTCCCTGGCGGACTTCTGTAAGGGACAGAGAGAGTGCAACTCTCTCGAGGGTCTGAGGAAACAGGCCCTGTCCCAGGCACAAGGAGAAGTGCCTGTGACATTCCGGATCTATTGGGAGGGTGACCTCCTTGTTAGTGAGCCCAGTGTAAAGACGCTGGTGGCGGTTGTCTGCACTTTCGCTCTCTATATGGTAGAGGAGAGACATAGAGGACCCCAGCCAAGATTCTCTATTATTAGTAACGTAGTCGAGCAATCAAGGCCTAGCTTCTCAGGAGGTTATGCAGGCCTTCCTTGGCTCTAGCAATACCAAACGACTATGCTATCATTAGATGTGATAGAAACACTAACCAGGTGAAGGGAGGCGGTCTCACCTTCATCTTCAAAAACACCATCGACATTAGAGTCATTCAGGACAAATCCCCTCTGCTGAATCCTTGTCCATCAAACTACCATTATCACCCAACCATACAGCAACAGTGCACCTCATCTACCAACCACCAGGACCTATTGCCACATTCACTGAGGACATTGTATCCCTTATATCTGCTAATACCAAACACAACTCACAAAGTATCCTACTTGGGGATTTTAATCTTGGTCTTAATGACCCCATGAATACTAACACGCTTGATCTAGCCAACACTCTATCTGACCTTGGTCACGCCCATATCATTCATGAGCCCACACATACTAAAGGAAGAACATTGGACTGGCTCACCAACCTTAATCGAACTATTGATCTTCTATCTAACGAACCATGTATTTGGTCTAATCACCATAAAATAACCTTCTCCATCAAAGCCACCACACAACGTCCTGCACCAATCATTGCTTCAGCCACCCACAACAGGAACAAGAAAGACATTAGGCCTGATAAACTCCTCCCTTTATTACTCCCCCTTCTCAACAATACTGCCACCTCTGACCCTACAGTCCTAGTGGACACTTACAATCAGGCAATACTTAAAGCTTTGAATACCATCACCCCTTTAAAATTGCGGAAACCTAAAGCACAAAGTCATCTCAATTCGTGCTTCACGCCGCATCTAAGAGAACTGCGTGAAATTAAGAGAACTACAGAAGCACATTGGAAAAAGTGCCCTTCAGTAACTAATAAGAATGAGCTCACCCTAGCATCTTCTAACTACAAAGAGGCCATTGTACTTGCTAAAAAAGACACTTACAACAAAAGGATCATACAAGCGGAATCAAATACAAAAAAACTTTTTAAGATCTAAAAGAACTGGAATCTCCTATCGCCCCTGTTGACAAATGTATCACAGATGCATTATGGTGCCCTAACATTCAGAAGGCGCTATTAGATAAAATAGCTCTGCTACAATCTGAAATTAACGCAAATTTTTTTTTGCTACTCTCTGACCCTGAATTAACCCTCTCCAGCTTAAAGGAATACAAAATGTTCTGGTCAGCAACATACTGACGCAGCTCTGGTGAATAGGCTTCCGAAAAAATTCTCAAAAAACAAAAGGTGGGACAATTCAACAAACGTTTTCACTTTGTAACTATCAATCCACCCCATCATGTTCATGTGCGCAGCACTCAACAAGTCAACCCAAGACACATTCTCTCGTTTCTTAAAATCCCCAAACCTTTTAAGGTATTGGGTAGGTGTCTTGCCAAACTTGGCAATCAAAGCAGACGTCATGCACTCACACTTATCCCTTTCTTCCACACTCAGTTTCAGAATACAGTCATATCCAGTCTGGGGCGCTCTGCTTAGCAAACACCTAGCCCAATATCACTTATCAACATCATGAATTGCACAAGCCATTTCAAATGCTTCAATCCACTGGAGGATATCAGAACCCTCCACAGACATACCAACCAAATATGTCACTCTCCACTGGTTTAGCTGAAGTCTCCACTCTAGCTTTCTCTAGCTGGATTATTTGGTGCTCAGTGTCCCTATCTTTGAGTATCACTTGCTGTGCCAACTCCTCTTTCTTCAACTCAGCTTCTGTTGCCAACTGTTTGTATTGAAGGGCTAACTGTTCCCATTGTAGCTCCAGGGCTTCCCTCCGAAGAGCAGTGCTGGGGTTTGGAACAGAGGCAGCAGGAATGGTGGCATTCCCAGAATCAGATTCAGCAAAAACCCCAGGGGCAGAGTCCTCATTGATTGCATCCCCACCTTCAAGAGTTTCACCATCAGTCTGGTAGTCAACCAGGGCATATATAAGATCAGCCCTAGACTTATCCACAAAGTCCCTGGCTTCACAAGCACTCGGGACAGCCTCTCAGCTCATCCTAGTCAATTTACCCTTTGCAATAGACTCCATTGCGTGTAATGCAGTTATCTTGTACACAACTAAACCTCAATTTAACAAAGTGCAGATATTTTGTAAGTGGCACGGTTATACACTGATTCTTAAAACCATAAGCATCCCACCACTGCCACCAGTGTAAAGACTGGAGGAGGGGGTCTGTACTTCTGCTCTCTATATGGTAGAGGAGAGGCACAGAGGACCCCAGCCAAGATTATCTATTATTGGTGACATGGTCGAGCAATCAAGGCCTAGCTTCTCAGGAGGTGATGCAGGCTGGTTCTTAAGTACAGTGTAATCCCCAAGCCTCACAAAGGAATGTCCGCACACTATATTAGTTAAAACACAGTCTTTATATAATTAATATTCAAGGTTATGGAAACTATCACGATAACTCACTTTGTACTTGGTTATCTATAATGGCAAATATACAGTTCTGCATGGTACCACTATCACTATTAGATCTAATTAAAGTGCATGAACTGTATGGTTAAATGTCACACATATCAGTTTGTAAAGCAAACCAACAATAGATATAAGAGGAAAGCAGTTGGTTAGAACAATAGGCAGAATATTGGCCCTGTTTACCAAGACATAGTTCTGTGTGGAGATCCCCTCACCTGGGCTACCTGTAAAATAAAGATATATTACAATCCCAGTCCATATATTGTTCACAAGAATCCTTCCAATAGTTCAGCAACCCCAAAGTACCTGGTGTTGTAGAGTTCCTCGTTGGGAAATTGACGGCCCTTCTCGATGCACTCCCTTTAAGGCAGGAGCCACGGGTCTTCCAACGTCCGGCAATGAACAGGGTGAACTACGGTGGTGAAGTGTCAGCTTCATTCCTAGGTATGTTCATCAGCGACGGAGCGTAGACGTCCTGCATGGATGAGACATGGGGGGCACCTCGTCGTCGATAGTTCAGGACCGCAAAGAGTTTGAAGAACTGTGGCCCAGCAAGGGCGTCACGTCGTTGGCGTCTCTGTGGTCTTTGGGTGGCGGGAAACCCACCGGCAGATGCACCTAGGCGCTTTAACGGCCTGGCCTTCTCTGGCGGGATAAGGCAGGCGGCGGTGCGGACGAACACATCCGTGAATCAAAAGTTCTTAGGCAATGAGAGCACAGCGGCTCCAGTCGGCGACGGCGACGGTGGACAACAGTGTCCAGGCGCTTCTCCCTATGATTCCGCGGCGGTCCCCGTCTCCGGTTGGCAATGTGTCATAGGTCTGTCTACCAGGGAGTTTTGGCAAAGATCAGCTGGTGCACGATGGTCTCTCGTAGATTGGGAAGAGGGCGCCTTACCAGGTCCTCTCTGGGCAGTCCTTGGAGACACAGCAGCTTTCAGATTGATGAAGAAGGGCAACAGCAATTCTTCTCTTCCCTCATGGCTTCAAGGTTAAGCTTCCGTCTCAACTCCAGTTTTTCTTCAGCTTCTGAACACCAATTCTAGCAGTGAGAGGCCCCCAGATATACTGGTTGATCTCCCATTCATTCTGCTGGGTCACACTCAGGCAATCAATCAGTCAGAAGGGCATTCATGCAGGCAGGCAGCCAATCAGGAGCATTGTGCATTCAGGGCATTCACTTCTCTCCAGACACTCACAACAGGTTATGTGTATTGGGACAAGTACCCAGCCATTAAACACTCCACACTGCATTCATACCAGTTTTGGGCAGGGCTGTCTTAGTCATTGTGTCAAACACCAGAAACCAGACATCCAGAACAAGAAGTGCAAGTACACACTCCATTCACTCAGTTCCCACCCACAGGCGTACCCACAACATACAGTCATTGGGAAGGCTCCAGCCAGTCTGGCCTGGACTTCACAACAACACCATATATGGAAATTCCACCCAACATACAGTCAGGAGGAAGGGACAGAGTCAGGGCTTCCCAGGACTTTGGGAAAATGAGGTAACAAGCAAAAGAAAGCAAAAGGCCACAAGGGCCATCTTGTTTCTTATCAAGAATCAACTGACTTCAATGGCAGGCCCTGGCTATCCCAAAATGGAGGATACTCAGAGCACCTGTCAAATTCAGCATGAAGCTGCCACCAGCCCATACCCTGCTCTGTGGGCCACACACAGGTGCCCAAAAACATACAGCAGGGGCACAGGGTTGCACCCCCAGCCATGGGTGCCATAAGGGTATCCCAGGGTCTGTACACCAAACCAAAAGAGACAGCTGCACCGCCAGGAGTCCCACATTAACTCCTGCGAGGAAAACACAACAGAACACACGATAAAAAGCAGTAAAGGACAATGATACGAAGCACCTGTCCCTCCGATGCATTTCCAGCATCACAGGTGTCACATGTCACAACATGAAATGTTTCATTATGGAATGACGTTAAAAATGTTAATGAATGAATCTCCAGCTGCAATATATCAATGTAAGAATGGATCTGGGTTATTACTGCTCACCAAAAGTCAAATATGATGCATATACATATAAAGCTAACATTTTCAAATAATAAAATGCATTTAGAACTAACACAATTGACATTTTACTTCCCATTGCACATGGCAGCTTCATAGTCAGAGCTTTGTGTGCCTGAGTGTGGGCTTGAATCCACTTTCTTGCTGATGGAAGTGAAATGTCCTAGCCATTTTCGGCTTGTGCTTGATGGGGTGCTTAAACCCACTACTGTTGTCATGTTTGTTTGTTTGTTTATATATTTGTTGTGCACGCCGGACCCAGAGGTATCAGGGCGCAGTTAAAAGAGAATTTACAGCTTAGTTGCAGAGATTAGCAAAGGGTAAGGGCAGGTTACCTTCGTGTTACAGAATGAAGGTAAGCAGCACAAGTATCAAGGCATGTGAATGTAGACATCAAAACGTACTGTACAGAGATATACATATTTAACAATACAATAAAAAATACAATGCAAACGGTCAGGGTTAGATTAGTGCGGTAGATGGAAGGTGGATTACAGATCTTTCTCTATGTGCCATTTAATAGTATTCTTTCTGAATTTGGTAAATGTTTGGTCAGATCTGAGTGTATGCGGCAGGAAGTTCCACAATTGAGCTGCCCTAACAGGGAAGCTGGACCCTCCAATGGTGGACAGTTTGAATCTTGGCACTTGAAGACAGTTGGGGTTGGCTATTCTGGGCGGTCTGATGGAGTTTTTTCTAATGAATGAGTATATGGAGTCATGGACTCGATATACTCTAAAAGCACAGCTGTCAGAGACACTTGGTGCAACCAGAGCTTTTTTTCCTATGTTGTTGGTTTCAAAAGTGTAATGGATTAGGCCCCATCTGCAAAATATCAATGCATCAATAAAACCAGAATTGTGTGTTATTTCTGAGTCAATTGTAATGAAAATAAACTTCATCCTAACTTTTTCAAATAATCAAAAACATTAAACCTAAACGAGTGAACCTTGTGTGAAAGAAGGATGCTTTGAATGCACATTTTCATAAAGTAAAATGCATTTAGAACTAAACAAATACATGTTTCTACCAGTGACAATTCATGTTCACTTTAAGAACACGGTGTACCTGATTAGAGGCTGAAGACTATGACCTTCTGGATGGAAGTACCATGCTCTATTTATGGAGTCTTAAACTACCGCTGGTGAAGTCTGAAACTAGGCAAGGTTGTCCAAAGTATAATGAATGCATGTCCATCTGTAGTATCTCAACGCAAGTATGGATCTAGGTTCTCCTGCTAAATGTAGATCAAGTGTATTGAAATTAAACATTAAATGAATGTTTCCAAATAGATAAAGGCATTTAAAACTGATAAATGTGAACTTCATTACCTGCTGCAAGCTCAAGTTCACTTTTAGAGATGTATTTTCCTGATTGGGGGCTAGATACCAATGTCTTGCTAATGGAAGGCTTATGACTTATCTCCATAGCCATGGGATCCGATTTAGAAACCTGAGCTTTTTCATAATGGCATTGCTGTTAAAGTTTAATTAATGAAGTTCTAGCTACAATATATATATATATATAAATATATATATATATTCAGTAAAAAAACTTTGTTAAAGCGACGTTATGGTTCAAAGTAAAACCGAAAACCCCCTGAAATTTGGCAGTTATGGTAAGATAAGCAACCATAACTCGCGCCACCGTGCACTGCTAACACTAACACCCAGGACATCAAAGATGACATCACAAATGTCATTGATGATGTGTTCACTGATTGGACGGCGTGGTACATGAAGCGCGTCAGATTTTTTGTGGCGCCCGCCATCTTGCATTCGCCGACGACCGTGGACAGCGCGGTGGTACTTGGATTAAAAATTGTATTTAGTGGAGTGTGTTGGTGTGTAAGAGTGTTTGGGGAGGGTGGGGGAGTATGAGATAAGTTCAATGTTCTGTTTTTTTATGTGCTAGATGCTTTTGTTGTGTTCGATTTGTGTTCCGAGGATGGAGTATGTGTCCGTTTTGTTCGGAAGCAAGCTAAAATGAGCTAAAAACACTTGCGGTGTCCTTAAATGTCCTTAAATGTTCGTACATAAACAAAATTGGGGTGTCCTGAGGACGCTGTCCGTATTGTTCTCTGTCAAGTTGTATGTGTTCTAAGAACTATCGCGTTGTTCTGAAATGTTTGTAGGGGGTGTCCTGAAGATGCTGTTCGTATTGTTCGATGGCAAGTTGAATGTGTTCTTAGAACACTCGCGGTGTCCTGAAATGTTCGCAAATAAACGAAATGGGGGTGTTCTGAGGACACTGTCCGTATTGTTCGTTGTCAAGTTGAAAGTGTTCTAAGAACTATTGCGTTGTTCTGAAATGTTCGTAGGTGGTGTCCTGAAAACGCTGTGCGTATTGTTCGCTGGCAAGTTGAAAGTGTTCTAAGAACACTCATAATGTCCGCGGACATTAAAAGTTTCCATAGACCATAGTTGAAATGTTTGACTCTATGGATGTGATATGCTGCGGTGGTTGTGGCCAGGGCATAGAGTCTTGGGTGCATGGCCATTTGGCCATGCACCCAAGACTCTATGCCCTGGCCACAACCACAGCAGTATATCACATTCATATTTGCTTATAACTTTGGGTGAAAAACAAATGTATAAGGAACAAAGGTATTAAATACTATGGATGTGATATGCTGCAATGGTTCTCCTTATTATTGTATACTTACTGTTTGGTCTAGTAACCGGAGTACATGTATTTCTTGTTAATTTCTGTGATAAAAGAAAATAGCATGTTAGTATTAGTATTTTGTAATGATTTATTACATTGTATAATCAACATACGTTTTTTTTTGGAACCTCATATTTAGTAGATTACAAATCAGAGTACTGTGCAATTTGCTCACTTACTGTATTTGTTGCTAAAATCATTGGGTCTGTGGGAGAAAAAAAAATCCATGTTGGATTAAAAAAAAAAAAACTTTTCTGTTATGCTACAGTTTATTTGTTTGTTTGTTTTCAGTGTTCACTTGTTGTTTCTGGCTAATGCTTTATACTTTGGCTTGTTGCATTTTTTTGGAGCAGTAACATATTATTTATTTGTTTGGATATTATAAAATTTTGGAGCAGTTAGATACCAATTGGCGTATTCTAACTGTCTATTTTTTTGATATATTTTAGTGGTATTGATTTATCTATTTGGATATTGTTAAATTTTGGGACAGTTAGATACCAATTGGCGTATTCTAACTGTATATGTTTTGGTCTAATTTAGTGGTATTCATTTATCTGATTAGTTGTTGTAGAATCTTTGAGCAGTTAGATAGCTTTTGGAGTATTCTAACAGTTTATATTTTTTTAACACAAGTTTACTTAGGGTTTAAATACAGTTTAGTTATCAAATTTTGGTTTTAAGAACATCAAATAAGCATTTGTAAGATTTGCTGGTAATCTCTGCTTTAGAGTAATGGTACTATCATTACATTCAAACCATCCACATTTCTTTTTTATATATGCAGTGTAGTGCCCTGAATTGGTTGTGGCTCATGCGTGGTAGATTATACCTATTGTTGTGAAGGTTTTATTACCAAGTGATATTTGACCATGTGTGAATCCATTAAGCTTGCAGTTGTTTTTGGTCCCATCTGCATTGTAACGTAGAAGCATTAGTATTATGTATTTACTATGTGTTTGTATTACTAACGTGGAGCGATTATCTGAATTGCAGGTAGAGCATAATCTACCATGGTTTGCATTTTGTACAAGTCGCTGAAATGGAATGGATTCAGAATTTGGTATTGATATATATATGAAGCGTTCATTGGGGATTTCTTCTTGTGTCACATTGTTGCAGAGAGTGCATGTATGTTTCCACATGTATGAAATCTGAAAGATTTCATTTATAGGTATGTTTTTGTTTTCCAGTACTTGTAGTAGGTACATTTTTTTTTTTTTATTGGTTAATCAAATTAAACCTTTAACACTCCTTCATGTCAGTTCATCAATATTAGATGGTTGCATGTCCAAAGTTACGTAGATGCAGTGACTTTTCCCAAAGCCAATTCTCTTGGTCTGTCCAGTTTAGTCAATTTAGCTCACACTTCAGGATCGTCAACCTCCTGGTCCAGTTTTAGTGCTTCGACAAATTTCAATGCATCTAAGGTCTTACCGACCTTTTCGACTGTCATTAGCCGCTCCCAGTACTCCTCTTCCGTCTCCTCAGTAATATTGATGGTATAGCTTCCCATGTATACTTGTCGTTTCAGTGCGTCGGACAAACTAGCATCACATGTCTGATAGATTCTATTTGGGTCCTGTTTTTACAGAACCTGCAGTATGCCATCGATTTGTCAATAAGTCGTCTTCTCCATTTCACCTCTCGGGAATACCATACATTAAGCATTCAGCGCATGAACAAGTCTCTATAATGGGTAGATGGAAATTTCAGCAAGTATGGTGGGAGCATATTTAAACCCTTTCTTTCCCGGATGATGTTGTGGCACAGATTCCTTGACAGGCTTTTCTCCTGTGTTTCTTCCCAATCCTTTTCCTGAACAGATCTTTTGGCCTTATCTGGATTACACTTTAAGGTCTCTTCTGAGATGTCTAGCTTTTCCAAAGTCGCTTCACATCTTATCTTCCATTCGTGTAAGATCTTATCTCCATTTTGCGTCTCGGTCTGTATTAAGATTTTAAACGGCTGGGCTGGGCTGTCAAGGATGCACTTTCCATTGGAGGGACAAGGTTTTCCATATTGCGATGGAAGCCATAGATTGGAGCTTTAATTCTGTCCTTATGATCTCTATCGGGAGAGAGTTCGGGAGGCGTAAGATCTTTCGCCAAAAGTAGGCTTCGCATAAATTCCAAACTTCCCATCTTAGGGCTAGAAGTGCCTCTGCTCCATACGTGATTACTGCCACCACCTTTTGTTTATAAAAAGTTGTTACCGGAGCCAGTGAGAATTTGCCATATCTGCGGTGTAGAAGTATTCCTTGGTTGGTCAAGGCTGATAGTTTTTCTCGGATCAGCATGTAATGTGCCTGTTCATTGCTGTTTTTATTAATCCTTATCCCAAGGTATATTGTGGTATCCACCTCCTCCAGTTTTTCCTTGTCTAAGGACCACGTCTGGATTTTTCCTGATGATTTTTTTCCACGGCAGGCCCTCATGGCTAGAATCATCGATTTTTTTACATTGATCTTCATGTCGTTGTTTTTTTGATACTTATTAAAGGCCACAATCTGTCGCAGCAGTCCTATCGGCGTTTGATCTGCGAATACCGCGTCATCTGCATACATCATCCATGGTACCTCAGTTCCGTTGATCTTCGGAGGGAAAGCCTGGATCTGATCCTGGGTGGTCTTCATGTCTGCCATATATAGGACAAAGAGGAAAGGGGCTAGAGCACATCCTTGTTTTATGCCTCGAAAAGTTTTTATCTTCCTGGAAAGTCCTCCATTAGCAATAATTTGGATCTGTATCGAGGTATCGGTGTATAGGGCTTGGATAGCTTCCAGCAGATCCTTTGGGCACCCCCAATTCCTCAATTTTGACCACAGGCGCTCTCTATTTATACCGTCAAACGCCTGTTCGAGGTCAATGAAGGCCAGGTAGGTCGTTTTTTTTCCTTCCAAAGCCTTTGCCTTCAATAAGTTGATCAGAAATAAGTTGAGGGCGGTGCCAACGCCGCTTACGAAAGCTGTTTGTCTCTCATCCAGGATGTTAATCTGGGTAGCCCATTTTTTTAGATCCCTTAAGAGGATAGACGCGAACAGCTTGCCGATTGAATCTAACAACGCTATCGGTCTGTAATTCCTGGGATTCCCTCGATCCCCCACAATATAAGCCTCAGTCCACGTGGTTGGAATTTGCCTTGCTTTTATTATTTGTTCGAAGAGCGCATGTATTAAATCGCACCAGTCTTCACAGTTGTCTTTCAGCATTTTATTCGAAATGCCATCTGGGCCTGCCGCCCGAGAAGTGCTAAGTTTTTTAATTAGCATAAGGATGTCATCTCTATCGAATATCAAGGCCCATGGGGTAGCAGCCGGGATCTTCTCTATGATTTTTCCTTGGGTTTTCCCTTCATATAATGAGGTATAGTGCTGAAACCACTTTTCTTCCGAGACTTGGTTCACACCTATAGCCGATTGATTCAGGTCCCTGTTGTTAATTAGGTCCCACGTACTTCTTGTGTTATTAGTCGATAGTGCAGCTAGCATCTTCTCTGCATCTCTTTGTAGTCTCAGATGTCTATTTGAGCGCAGCCAGTTTTTATATCTTTGCCGGCATTTTCTCAGAAGTTCACATTTCTCAATGCTGTGGTCTGGTTTATGAGTCTGAGGTCTGCTCTATATTGTTTTTGCCTGGCAACTACAAGTTCATCAAAGGCATGCTTTTTTCAATTTGTTTTACTTTAGTTGGATCGTGCTTCACCACAAAGGCTTCCAATAGACATTTGTATTCGACCCTCTCGTCTCGTAGCTCTGTAGCTTCCTTATATTCCTGTACCAATTTTGGTATGATCTGATTTTTCAGCCTTAGTCGGTTTCTTCCCCACAATACTTCAGTTTCCATCATTCTTTTGTTCCCTATGAACACTCGTTTTTCCCAAGCAAGTTCTGTTGCAAGCAAACTATGATCACTATTTGCTTGTTTGATTATTGTAAACAAATTTATCCAGGCGAGTCTGTTGCCACCCACGAAGCAGTAGTCGAGGCATGCTCCAGATTTTCCGCTGTGCCATGTATTAGCGCCCGTTAGGTCTCCTCTTGTTTGGCTATTTAACATCCTCATATCTCTAATTTGCATTTGCTTCATCCATATTTTTTCTTTTCCCAGTAGATTTTCTATTTCTTTAATTTTTCCCTCTTTGTCCAACAATTTGATATTTAGATCCCCATTTAGCCATATCAATTGATCTTTTTCCTCGATCATAGATTTGTCAATTTCATTCATGATGGATTTTAAGTAGGTTGCCTGACTCTGCATTTTTTCGCTCCAGTAGGTGTTTATCAGGAGCATTTTTGCCGGCTCCACCTTTTCATCTATTTTATATGCTATTTTTAGTATTTGCACATAGGGATTTGGGATGGAGTGTTCGAGGATTTGCAAAGGGCTATCCAATCTCTTCATTATCATGAGGCCCGCATATGGTCTTCCTTTTGGACCCTTTTTAGCCGGATTAATGTAGACTTCATAACCTTCACATACAGGTGGCTCACGAAGCCAAGATTCCTGTATGGAAATAAGGTCATATTTGGCCAGGAAGCTACTATCCTTTGTGAACAAATGTTGGAAGCCTCTGGTGTTCCAAGAGGCACAATGGATGGGTCCAAGTTGGCCCTCCTTATTCTATTGTTTCTTCTTAGCGTTTAAGGGATTCGCCATCCATGACCGATCCTTTTCTTTGTTACCTGCTTTGTTCAGTTTGAGTTCGTATTTCTTTAAGTTCTCTGAATTGTCGATCGTAAACCTCAAGGTTTTCAGTTTGTTATCGATTTCCTTTGTTGCAGATGACTTTGCATTTTGACCTTCTTTCCCTTTGTTTCCTTTTCTGTTGAATCCTTTTTTACGACATCCTTATTAGTTGGTCTGACTTTTTTGCCGATGTTTTTCCCAGTCGCTTTATCCTTAGCGCCTACAGAGATCGGCTCCTTGGGTTCCCCTCCTTCTCTCATTGTTGATTTTGGTTCATCTTGCTTGGAGCCATCATCAAGATCCACGATTCGGAAGCCCTTTTTCCTAAGGATATCGGTTGCCTCTAAAAATTTCTGCTTGATCCTCTTAGAAGTTAAATGTAGTATAACTTGATCCAACCTCTGTTCCCTTGGGAATTCCACTACTTTTATATCATCCGTTGATATCGAGCGTAGGGCTGAGGTTTGGTTACACAGTGACATTACAAAACTTCTGTTTAACAGTGCCCGTCTGGGGCCATTGGATGCCGTTTCTAGTTTTAAGTAGAATCCTTTTGGTAGACTAGATTTGTTTGGGCTTAGGGCAGACATTCTTTGCCTTTCCTTGGAGACATTAGGTTCTTTTTCTCTGTTATTATTATTTTCTTTTTGCTGGCTTGGTCCAAGGTTTTCCTGATGTGTTTTTGGATTGTTCTTTTTGTTGGCCAGCTCTTGCCTTTTTTGTTCAAGAGTTCTAAAGGTGGTAAGCTCTCTTTCATCCTCATTCACCAACTTACTTTCTGTCAAATCAGTTCTTTTTGCTGATATTCTGGGGGTCTTAAGAAATGCCTCTCTTTGAGAGGTCTTACAATCTCTAGGTTTTGAGGCCAATTCAGCAGTATTCCAGTTATCAATGGTTTGCCACTCCGATATGCTAATACTTTCCCAGTCCTCATCTTCACTATTTTCACCCATACATTCAATCAAATTGCTTAGATCAGTTGGGTGTTCCCGTTCATCCCAATCTTCATCTACTGATTGAGCAATATTGCCTAGGGCGAGTTCCCCCTCAACCTCTAAGCTTTCCACATTGCCCATTATCAGTTCTATTCTGGGCTTCTTTGCGGGCTGTATGGTTTCTCTTCTGGGCGGTGTTCTTAGATTTCTCAGGAATGCTCTTGAGCCATTTACCTTGCGTTTTAAGGCTTCATTTTTTGGTTTCTTCTCATTTTCATGTTTTTTTTGTCCCACCTTAGTCTTCTGCTGGACTTGCGGCTTTGGCGTTCCTCCAGCAAAGATGGCAAAATTGGATTGTTCCGACTGAGGTTTTTGATCATGTTTCAACCCCCTCTCTTTCCTCGGGGAGATCCTGATTACTTCCTCGCATGGTAGCTCAGTTTGTTTGGGTTTGATGACATTCCCTTGTTTCAATTTCATAGGACCTTTTCCTCCTTTGTGGTTTTCTCCCACAAGGTCACCTTTGTTGTTTCGTTTATGCTGGACCCTCAACCATTTGCAGTCCTCAAGAACAGCCTCCATCAATAATGATTTGTCATTGGCATCTCTTCTTGCTAGTTCGCCCAATCGATTTTGCCAAATTTGCTCAGCTTCTTTATTCATTTGTGTATTCAAACCCTGCAAAGACAGATCCATTTGCACAGAAGCCTCCTTTATTTGTATGTTAGTGGTAGTCACTTCTTGGATCGAGTCTTTGATCACTTCATAGAGTTTGAGAAAGGGGGCCATTGCAATGTTTAGTGAGGCCATGATCACAGTTTGTATGTGTTCCATATCCTTTCCTCTTTCTAGTTTACAGGTTTCGCTAATTGTAGATGCAACTTGATCTTTCGACCAGTCATCTGGATGTACAGCTGCATCATTCATGATTGTAGTCTGAGTCATTTTCCTTGCCGTTTGCACCTTACAAGCTGACAATAGTGGGTTTAGCTCCCTCAATGGATTTCCAGATCTTAAGTTTTCCTCATCAAAGGTTAGGGGCATTTTCGATGGTAAATGACCTCCCTGATGGTTTGTTGATATTTTTCGGGGGGTCTCCGCCTCAAAAGATCTCCCTGGTGTTTGTTTTTGTCCAATGCTGCCATCCGCTCGTTTATTAGAGAGAAGCTCTTTCTTTTCTCTCTTTCAATTTTTCCCGTTAATAATGTTATGTCTTGCATGATTTTATTTGCTAGACATGAGTTGCTTAGACTGGCAGGTGTCGGTACGATCTTTTCATTAGATGCTAGACTCCCCAATGAAGATGCCATCTCCGAGTGACTCTTAGGTAGCTTTTCCCCTAGGCTCTTGGCAGCCTTATCCAGATCTTCACTCCTGGATGGCTGGAAGATATCAGAGTTTTCTGAGGCCACCTCCTTAGGGATTAGCTGATGCAATTTCTTCCCAGTGTCGATAGATGAGTTCTGTAGGGCTTTATCCCATTGAGTCGGCTCATTCACATCCCACTGATCTCCCTGTTCCCAAGAGGTCTCCGGAGCTGGGTGGCATCTTGGGATTTGATTAAGGGGAGCCAACACATGGTTCGAGTCCTTTAGGTGTCTCTTTGGGCTCTCCCTTACTCTGCTTTCTTTTTCCACCTCTGGAGGGTAGTCATGGTACTCCGTCATAGACTCACTTATTTCGGGGGTATCGAGATTAGTACTCCCGATTAATTCATATTCCATCTTATCCAGTGAGTGCTGTTCTCCACTTGAAGGCATCAAGGGTGGTACAGAATTAATCTAATCATCTCTCACATCAGTTTTGTCACTTAATTCTGTCCTCTCGGTATCCAAGTCAGAGTTCTGATTCTCTGGGATTTTCTCAACGGATTCCCCCAAGCGTGCGGTAGTTTGCTCCAGGGTTCTCTCCAGCTCCTTTGAGGGAACAGGGCAGCTCGTGGGGGTAGTTACATCCAATTCCCCAACCTTTGAGCCAACAACATTTCCCTGTTCAGACAACTTGGATGGCATAGGGGTTTTGGGTGGCTCATTAAATGGCCCTACTACAGCAGGTATTGTACACGGCATGGGTAGTTCAGGGGATTTTGGGCCCAGCCGTACTGTGTCCTCTTTTCCCAAGAATAGTGATTGATTTGTGTCCATTTCCATACTAGCAGTGTTAGCTCCCACTGAAACGCTCTTGCGCTTTTCAGCACAAAAGGGCAAGCGGGACTGTTTTTACATTGTTATTTTTGATGCATGATCAGGACTTCCATTTTTGACCCTGGAAGTGAGGCGAATCTTTGCCTTACCTGGAGGCGAGTTCTCAAACTTGGTGCTGATGGGTCTTGAGGGGCTGGGACTGTCTTCATGGTGTCGTGCAGCTCCTCTGTTTGGTACGTTATTAAATTTGACGGGATCTGGGGACTGACTGGTTAGGTTACTATCACATCCACATCCAAGCAGCCAAACAGCACAACAGTGCAGTAATCAACAGTTCCGATGCCCTTCGCGCGCTCGGACTTAGCGCCGCAAGGGTGTCTGGGTAGCTATTAAATAGGACTTCCTGGAGGGGGCGGTTGAATCAGGGGGCGGGCAGGGGGTGTGGCCAACCAGCACAACGGCGCAGCTCCCTTCCCTTCGTCCACACCTTCCTGATCTTCGTATCTCGCGGTTTTCAACCGTGCGGATGCTCCTTCTCTGTGCGGCGCCCGGCTACTGCTTTCTGCCTGCTGACACTGGCAGACACAGAGCGGCTGAGGCACAGCCAATCCCAGCGCGTCACTGACACTGTTTTGATTCGATTGACCACGTCATTCTTAAGTACATTAGAAATTCTTGTGGATCTTCCTGTGAGTTTATAGTGAATTTCACCATTCCAGCACAGTAGTCCAATTGTTGTCTTATTCCATAAACACTATACGTGTTGTCAGGATTGTTTGCTGCATTTCTGTGAAGTACTAACATTTGCAAACACAATGGGTCTGTACTGTGTAAGTAAATGTTGTCAACAATTGGTGGTAATTGAAATAGAATATTCATTGCTACATTTGCGTAGCAACTTACACCAACTATATTTGAGAATTTAAATGGTGCAGGTAGTTCTGTATCTAACTGCTTTTTTTGGAGTTTGTCTTCCTTCTTTAAAGAAGTACCTGGTTTACTTTCCCTAATTGATTCTTTTTTGCTTGTGGTACTTGATGAAGTATTAGTTTCTTTTACTCTCTTTGGAGGATTTGCAGTGACATCCTGTTGCATTTCTGTTTGATTTATTTTTCTTTTATAACGTTTTACTTTTTGTGGAACAGAATATGTTTTTAGGTGGGGGGTTTATAGTGAGCGAAGTCTATTGTATTCTAAAATGCAAGGAATATCAGCATTTATTTTACTTGCATCAAAGTTGATTAGAAATAGACCGTCAAGTGTATGTAAGCGTGATAGTTCTACGTAGCTCATGCCTTCTTTAAAGACTGTGTTACCAATATCTATCATTGCTTTGTCTAGGATAAGACCTTGTGATTTATGAATCGTGACTGCGTATGCAAGAGTTAGAGAAAATTGTTCTCTGCGTACATACATATCTTTGAAGAAAAGGAATCTAGCTGTTGAGCATCCTATCCTTTTTACTTCTGAAAGTTTGTCAAAGAGTATATTGACAAACTGAATTTTGTTGTCGCGTGGGTATGTTTGAAAGCCAACAACTGTACCCAGTGCTCCATTAACTAGTCCTTGGTCCACGACAAGGTTACGTTTAAGCATTACTCTGCAATTTAAGGATAATTTTAATATCTTTTCTAAGCCTGCTGTGTTTGAGATTGATTTTTCTAAACTATTTAGTCTTGTTGTGGCTTGGTCACACATGGGTAGTGTCATACCATGTACATCTAGTTTGTCTGTGGCGCTAATTTCCATGATTGGTTGCATTTCTTTACTCAGCATGATTTCATTGAATTTGAAACAGCTTGCATGATTTGTCATTAAGGCCATACAATTGACATTTTTGTGGGCTAATTGTTCCATAACATCTGTAGCACATGGATTATCGCCATAAAGTGCATTAATTTGCCGGGTTTTCAATATTGCTTCTGCTTCTTTAGAAAGTATACCAACTCTGATACTTTTTAAAATATTTGCACAAGTGAGATCTGCAGATTGCCGCATGTTTTCTGTTAATTCTCTGTATTGGAAATGTTGCCAAAGGTTGACATTTCCAATGCTGCCAACAGTTTTATGGCAGAGTTTGTGTCCTAATGTTTTAAAAATAGGCTCACCTTTTACTGGTGTTAATTGAAGCAGATCTCCAAAAACAATAATGTGTTTTCCTGCAAAGAGCTCTTCATAGTCTGTTTTGAGTACTTCTTGTAATCTGAGGTGAATCAAAGCTAACATCAGGTTGGAGACCATGCTCACTTCATCTATTAGTAGCATTTTCCTTTGTTTCAATACTCTGCATAGTTCCATTGCAGCTTCTGCAGAAAGTTTGTAATAGTCTAATTTGTTCTGGTGTTCTACTGGTAATAGCAGTAATCGGTGTAATGTAACATCACCTATGTTGTAGGTAGCTAAATCTGTGGGGGCAGTGACAACAGCTGACAGTTTGTTGTTTGTCAATTGTTGAAGGAACTTACTAATGATTTTGATTAGGAATGTTTTGCCAGACCAGCTTCACCACTGACGTACAGTAGTATAGGTTTATAATTATGGCAGGAACATTCTTTATTTTCATGTTTTACACCATGTGCAATTTGTTTTGTTACTTCTTGAAAAATGCAACGTTGCTCATTGTTTAGTTTTGATTGTAGTATAGTTAATTCTTCTTTATCTTCATACTGACACATGGTGTTTTCTACTTCTATCATAGCTAATTCTGCCTCATTTATTATTAGTGGTTTTCCCAGTGGTTCTTGGCTTCCTGTTACAGAAGGTTGACTACTGTCAGGAGTGTCCTTATCTAGTTGGGCTTGGAGTTCTTCTTCTTGTTGCTGTTCATTGTGCAACATTGTTTTGTACTGTGTAAAGTTTACATCAGTTATAGTGCTTTCATTTGCTTTGTAAGCATCCTCATATGAGTCATAGTTATCTAGTATTTTTTCTTCTGTTATCCATGGTTTGAAGAGTTGTAGCAGGGACATGTAATATACTTCTTTATGTTGAGGAGTCTTTAATGACAATTTGATACGATTAATTAAATTTGGTTAAGTGAGTTTAACTAAGCTGCCTTCACAGTTTGTCACTCTATATTTACCTTTTTTTCATCAGGTTTTATATTATTTTTGTATGTGTAGTTTTGGGCTATGTGGTATAGACACATGTTTTCCAAAGTATTACTTCTGTTTGGGTAGTATGTGTCCAATAAATTGTTTTTTAAAATGTCTTGGCTGTTGGGATCACGTTTGGCTATTGTTTCTATATCTTCATATGATTTTAGAACTCTTTTTCTAGATTTAGCTGGAAAAAGACTTAGCCATACTATATTTTCAGATTTACCAAACAATGCAGTACCAGTTAAACGATCAGCTGCTTCATATGATCCACATTCTCTATGGGTGAGCATTATTATGCCCAAGCTGTATAATTTCTGAGACACTGTTTTATCTGATGACAGATGTGTACATTTTCCGTTAGATCTAATGGCAGATAAACTACTTTGCCGCAAATGCCTTTCACCAATTCAAAGGAAGTTAATTTAGCTGTTTTTGGATGAAGGCGTATAATTGCTTGAAATGGGTGAACTGTTTGAATTATTATGCTCTCATACAAATTCAGCTGTTGCAGGATTTTTGGTAATGGAAACAATTCCAAATTATTTGTAATAGCACGTGAAGGAGTGTGGTTGTTGTCTAATTTTGCAGTACAGTAACTGCAACATATTAGGCATTCAGTTAGTTCATATTTGTTTTCAGCTAAAAGGTACAAAACTAAATCAAATCATTTAGATGATTGTGCGGCGCCCGGCTACTGCTTTCTGCCTGCTGACACTGGCAGACACAGAGCGGCTGAGGCACAGCCAATCCCAGCGCGTCACTGACACTGTTTTGATTCGATTGACCACGTCATTCTTAAGTACATTAGAAATTCTTGTGGATCTTCCTGTGAGTTTATAGTGAATTTCACCATTCCGGCACAGTAGTCCAATTGTTGTCTTATTCCATAAACACTATACGTGTTGTCAGGATTGTTTGCTGCATTTCTGTGAAGTACTAACATTTGCAAACACAATGGGTCTGTACTGTGTAAGTAAATGTTGTCAACAATTGGTGGTAATTGAAATAGAATATTCATTGCTACATTTGCGTAGCAACTTACACCAACTATATTTGAGAATTTAAATGGTGCAGGTAGTTCTGTATCTAACTGCTTTTTTTGGAGTTTGTCTTCCTTCTTTAAAGAAGTACCTGGTTTACTTTCCCTAATTGATTCTTTTTTGCTTGTGGTACTTGATGAAGTATTAGTTTCTTTTACTCTCTTTGGAGGATTTGCAGTGACATCCTGTTGCATTTCTGTTTGATTTATTTTTCTTTTATAACGTTTTACTTTTTGTGGAACAGAATATGTTTTTAGGTGGGGGGTTTATAGTGAGCGAAGTCTATTGTATTCTAAAATGCAAGGAATATCAGCATTTATTTTACTTGCATCAAAGTTGATTAGAAATAGACCGTCAAGTGTATGTAAGCGTGATAGTTCTACGTAGCTCATGCCTTCTTTAAAGACTGTGTTACCAATATCTATCATTGCTTTGTCTAGGATAAGACCTTGTGATTTATGAATCGTGACTGCGTGTGCAAGAGTTAGAGAAAATTGTTCTCTGCGTACATACATATCTTTGAAGAAAAGGAATCTAGCTGTTGAGCATCCTATCCTTTTTACTTCTGAAAGTTTGTCAAAGAGTATATTGACAAACTGAATTTTGTTGTCGCGTGGGTATGTTTGAAAGCCAACAACTGTACCCAGTGCTCCATTAACTAGTCCTTGGTCCACGACAAGGTTACGTTTAAGCATTACTCTGCAATTTAAGGATAATTTTAATATCTTTTCTAAGCCTGCTGTGTTTGAGATTGATTTTTCTAAACTATTTAGTCTTGTTGTGGCTTGGTCACACATGGGTAGTGTCATACCATGTACATCTAGTTTGTCTGTGGCGCTAATTTCCATGATTGGTTGCATTTCTTTACTCAGCATGATTTCATTGAATTTGAAACAGCTTGCATGATTTGTCATTAAGGCCATACAATTGACATTTTTGTGGGCTAATTGTTCCATAACATCTGTAGCACATGGATTATCGCCATAAAGTGCATTAATTTGCCGGGTTTTCAATATTGCTTCTGCTTCTTTAGAAAGTATACCAACTCTGATACTTTTTAAAATATTTGCACAAGTGAGATCTGCAGATTGCCGCATGTTTTCTGTTAATTCTCTGTATTGGAAATGTTGCCAAAGGTTGACATTTCCAATGCTGCCAACAGTTTTATGGCAGAGTTTGTGTCCTAATGTTTTAAAAATAGGCTCACCTTTTACTGGTGTTAATTGAAGCAGATCTCCAAAAACAATAATGTGTTTTCCTGCAAAGAGCTCTTCATAGTCTGTTTTGAGTACTTCTTGTAATCTGAGGTGAATCAAAGCTAACATCAGGTTGGAGACCATGCTCACTTCATCTATTAGTAGCATTTTCCTTTGTTTCAATACTCTGCATAGTTCCATTGCAGCTTCTGCAGAAAGTTTGTAATAGTCTAATTTGTTCTGGTGTTCTACTGGTAATAGCAGTAATCGGTGTAATGTAACATCACCTATGTTGTAGGTAGCTAAATCTGTGGGGGCAGTGACAACAGCTGACAGTTTGTTGTTTGTCAATTGTTGAAGGAACTTACTAATGATTTTGATTAGGAATGTTTTGCCAGACCAGCTTCACCACTGACGTACAGTAGTATAGGTTTATAATTATGGCAGGAACATTCTTTATTTTCATGTTTTACACCATGTGCAATTTGTTTTGTTACTTCTTGAAAAATGCAACGTTGCTCATTGTTTAGTTTTGATTGTAGTATAGTTAATTCTTCTTTATCTTCATACTGACACATGGTGTTTTCTACTTCTATCATAGCTAATTCTGCCTCATTTATTATTAGTGGTTTTCCCAGTGGTTCTTGGCTTCCTGTTACAGAAGGTTGACTACTGTCAGGAGTGTCCTTATCTAGTTGGGCTTGGAGTTCTTCTTCTTGTTGCTGTTCATTGTGCAACATTGTTTTGTACTGTGTGAAGTTTACATCAGTTATAGTGCTTTCATTTGCTTTGTAAGCATCCTCATATGAGTCATAGTTATCTAGTATTTTTTCTTCTGTTATCCATGGTTTGAAGAGTTGTAGCAGGGACATGTAATATACTTCTTTATGTTGAGGAGTCTTTAATGACAATTTGATACGATTAATTAAATTTGGTTAAGTGAGTTTAACTAAGCTGCCTTCACAGTTTGTCACTCTATATTTACCTTTTTTTCATCAGGTTTTATATTATTTTTGTATGTGTAGTTTTGGGCTATGTGGTATAGACACATGTTTTCCAAAGTATTACTTCTGTTTGGGTAGTATGTGTCCAATAAATTGTTTTTTAAAATGTCTTGGCTGTTGGGATCACGTTTGGCTATTGTTTCTATATCTTCATATGATTTTAGAACTCTTTTTCTAGATTTAGCTGGAAAAAGACTTAGCCATACTATATTTTCAGATTTACCAAACAATGCAGTACCAGTTAAACGATCAGCTGCTTCATATGATCCACATTCTCTATGGGTGAGCATTATTATGCCCAAGCTGTATAATTTCTGAGACACTGTTTTATCTGATGACAGATGTGTACATTTTCCGTTAGATCTAATGGCAGATAAACTACTTTGCCGCAAATGCCTTTCACCAATTCAAATGAAGTTAATTTAGCTGTTTTTGGATGAAGGCGTATAATTGCTTGAAATGGGTGAACTGTTTGAATTATTATGCTCTCATACAAATTCAGCTGTTGCAGGATTTTTGGTAATGGAAACAATTCCAAATTATTTGTAATAGCACGTGAAGGAGTGTGGTTGTTGTCTAATTTTGCAGTACAGTAACTGCAACATATTAGGCATTCAGTTAGTTCATATTTGTTTTCAGCTAAAAGGTACAAAACTAAATCAAATCATTTAGATGATTGTGCGGCGCCCGGCTACTGCTTTCTGCCTGCTGACACTGGCAGACACAGAGCGGCTGAGGCACAGCCAATCCCAGCGCGTCACTGACACTGTTTTGATTCGATTGACCACGTCATTCTTAAGTACATTAGAAATTCTTGTGGATCTTCCTGTGAGTTTATAGTGTATTTCACCATTCCAGCACAGTAGTCCAATTGTTGTCTTATTCCATAAACACTATACGTGTTGTCAGGATTGTTTGCTGCATTTCTGTGCAGTACTAACATTTGCAAACACAATGGGTCTGTACTGTGTAAGTAAATGTTGTCAACAATTGGTGATAATTGAAATAGAATATTCATTGCTACATTTGCGTAGCAACTTACACCAACTATATTTGAGAATTTAAATGGTGCAGGTAGTTCTGTATCTAACTGCTTTTTTTGGAGTTTGTCTTCCTTCTTTAAAGAAGTACCTGGTTTACTTTCCCTAATTGATTCTTTTTTGCTTGTGGTACTTGATGAAGTATTAGTTTCTTTTACTCTCTTTGGAGGATTTCCAGTGACATCCTGTTGCATTTCTGTTTGATTTATTTTTCTTTTATAACGTTTTACTTTTTGTGGAACAGAATATGTTTTTAGGTGGGGGGTTTATAGTGAGCGAAGTCTATTGTATTCTAAAATGCAAGGAATATCAGCATTTATTTTACTTGCATCAAAGTTGATTAGAAATAGACCGTCAAGTGTATGTAAGCGTGATACTTCTACGTAGCTCATGCCTTCTTTAAAGACTGTGTTACCAATATCTATCATTGCTTTGTCTAGGATAAGACCTTGTGATTTATGAATCGTGACTGCGTATGCAAGAGTTAGAGAAAATTGTTCTCTGCGTACATACATATCTTTGAAGAAAAGGAATCTAGCTGTTGAGCATCCTATCCTTTTTACTTCTGAAAGTTTGTCAAAGAGTATATTGACAAACTGAATTTTGTTGTCGCGTGGGTATGTTTGAAAGCCAACAACTGTACCCAGTGCTCCATTAACTAGTCCTTGGTCCACGACAAGGTTACGTTTAAGCATTACTCTGCAATTTAAGGATAATTTTAATATCTTTTCTAAGCCTGCTGTGTTTGAGATTGATTTTTCTAAACTATTTAGTCTTGTTGTGGCTTGGTCACACATGGGTAGTGTCATACCATGTACATCTAGTTTGTCTGTGGCGCTAATTTCCATGATTGGTTGCATTTCTTTACTCAGCATGATTTCATTGAATTTGAAACAGCTTGCATGATTTGTCATTAAGGCCATACAATTGACATTTTTGTGGGCTAATTGTTCCATAACATCTGTAGCACATGGATTATCGCCATAAAGTGCATTAATTTGCCGGGTTTTCAATATTGCTTCTGCTTCTTTAGAAAGTATACCAACTCTGATACTTTTTAAAATATTTGCACAAGTGAGATCTGCAGATTGCCGCATGTTTTCTGTTAATTCTCTGTATTGGAAATGTTGCCAAAGGTTGACATTTCCAATGCTGCCAACAGTTTTATGGCAGAGTTTGTGTCCTAATGTTTTAAAAATAGGCTCACCTTTTACTGGTGTTAATTGAAGCAGATCTCCAAAAACAATAATGTGTTTTCCTGCAAAGAGCTCTTCATAGTCTGTTTTGAGTACTTCTTGTAATCTGAGGTGAATCAAAGCTAACATCAGGTTGGAGACCATGCTCACTTCATCTATTAGTAGCATTTTCCTTTGTTTCAATACTCTGCATAGTTCCATTGCAGCTTCTGCAGAAAGTTTGTAATAGTCTAATTTGTTCTGGTGTTCTACTGGTAATAGCAGTAATCGGTGTAATGTAACATCACCTATGTTGTAGGTAGCTAAATCTGTGGGGGCAGTGACAACAGCTGACAGTTTGTTGTTTGTCAATTGTTGAAGGAACTTACTAATGATTTTGATTAGGAATGTTTTGCCAGACCAGCTTCACCACTGACGTACAGTAGTATAGGTTTATAATTATGGCAGGAACATTCTTTATTTTCATGTTTTACACCATGTGCAATTTGTTTTGTTACTTCTTGAAAAATGCAACGTTGCTCATTGTTTAGTTTTGATTGTAGTATAGTTAATTCTTCTTTATCTTCATACTGACACATGGTGTTTTCTACTTCTATCATAGCTAATTCTGCCTCATTTATTATTAGTGGTTTTCCCAGTGGTTCTTGGCTTCCTGTTACAGAAGGTTGACTACTGTCAGGAGTGTCCTTATCTAGTTGGGCTTGGAGTTCTTCTTCTTGTTGCTGTTCATTGTGCAACATTGTTTTGTACTGTGTAAAGTTTACATCAGTTATAGTGCTTTCATTTGCTTTGTAAGCATCCTCATATGAGTCATAGTTATCTAGTATTTTTTCTTCTGTTATCCATGGTTTGAAGAGTTGTAGCAGGGACATGTAATATACTTCTTTATGTTGAGGAGTCTTTAATGACAATTTGATACGATTAATTAAATTTGGTTAAGTGAGTTTAACTAAGCTGCCTTCACAGTTTGTCACTCTATATTTACCTTTTTTTCATCAGGTTTTATATTATTTTTGTATGTGTAGTTTTGGGCTATGTGGTATAGACACATGTTTTCCAAAGTATTACTTCTGTTTGGGTAGTATGTGTCCAATAAATTGTTTTTTAAAATGTCTTGGCTGTTGGGATCACGTTTGGCTATTGTTTCTATATCTTCATATGATTTTAGAACTCTTTTTCTAGATTTAGCTGGAAAAAGACTTAGCCATACTATATTTTCAGATTTACCAAACAATGCAGTACCAGTTAAACGATCAGCTGCTTCATATGATCCACATTCTCTATGGGTGAGCATTATTATGCCCAAGCTGTATAATTTCTGAGACACTGTTTTATCTGATGACAGATGTGTACATTTTCCGTTAGATCTAATGGCAGATAAACTACTTTGCCGCAAATGCCTTTCACCAATTCAAAGGAAGTTAATTTAGCTGTTTTTGGATGAAGGCGTATAATTGCTTGAAATGGGTGAACTGTTTGAATTATTATGCTCTCATACAAATTCAGCTGTTGCAGGATTTTTGGTAATGGAAACAATTCCAAATTATTTGTAATAGCACGTGAAGGAGTGTGGTTGTTGTCTAATTTTGCAGTACAGTAACTGCAACATATTAGGCATTCAGTTAGTTCATATTTGTTTTCAGCTAAAAGGTACAAAACTAAATCAAATCATTTAGATGATTGTGCGGCGCCCGGCTACTGCTTTCTGCCTGCTGACACTGGCAGACACAGAGCGGCTGAGGCACAGCCAATCCCAGCGCGTCACTGACACTGTTTTGATTCGATTGACCACGTCATTCTTAAGTACATTAGAAATTCTTGTGGATCTTCCTGTGAGTTTATAGTGTATTTCACCATTCCAGCACAGTAGTCCAATTGTTGTCTTATTCCATAAACACTATACGTGTTGTCAGGATTGTTTGCTGCATTTCTGTGCAGTACTAACATTTGCAAACACAATGGGTCTGTACTGTGTAAGTAAATGTTGTCAACAATTGGTGATAATTGAAATAGAATATTCATTGCTACATTTGCGTAGCAACTTACACCAACTATATTTGAGAATTTAAATGGTGCAGGTAGTTCTGTATCTAACTGCTTTTTTTGGAGTTTGTCTTCCTTCTTTAAAGAAGTACCTGGTTTACTTTCCCTAATTGATTCTTTTTTGCTTGTGGTACTTGATGAAGTATTAGTTTCTTTTACTCTCTTTGGAGGATTTCCAGTGACATCCTGTTGCATTTCTGTTTGATTTATTTTTCTTTTATAACGTTTTACTTTTTGTGGAACAGAATATGTTTTTAGGTGGGGGGTTTATAGTGAGCGAAGTCTATTGTATTCTAAAATGCAAGGAATATCAGCATTTATTTTACTTGCATCAAAGTTGATTAGAAATAGACCGTCAAGTGTATGTAAGCGTGATACTTCTACGTAGCTCATGCCTTCTTTAAAGACTGTGTTACCAATATCTATCATTGCTTTGTCTAGGATAAGACCTTGTGATTTATGAATCGTGACTGCGTATGCAAGAGTTAGAGAAAATTGTTCTCTGCGTACATACATATCTTTGAAGAAAAGGAATCTAGCTGTTGAGCATCCTATCCTTTTTACTTCTGAAAGTTTGTCAAAGAGTATATTGACAAACTGAATTTTGTTGTCGCGTGGGTATGTTTGAAAGCCAACAACTGTACCCAGTGCTCCATTAACTAGTCCTTGGTCCACGACAAGGTTACGTTTAAGCATTACTCTGCAATTTAAGGATAATTTTAATATCTTTTCTAAGCCTGCTGTGTTTGAGATTGATTTTTCTAAACTATTTAGTCTTGTTGTGGCTTGGTCACACATGGGTAGTGTCATACCATGTACATCTAGTTTGTCTGTGGCGCTAATTTCCATGATTGGTTGCATTTCTTTACTCAGCATGATTTCATTGAATTTGAAACAGCTTGCATGATTTGTCATTAAGGCCATACAATTGACATTTTTGTGGGCTAATTGTTCCATAACATCTGTAGCACATGCATTATCGCCATAAAGTGCATTAATTTGCCGGGTTTTCAATATTGCTTCTGCTTCTTTAGAAAGTATACCAACTCTGATACTTTTTAAAATATTTGCACAAGTGAGATCTGCAGATTGCCGCATGTTTTCTGTTAATTCTCTGTATTGGAAATGTTGCCAAAGGTTGACATTTCCAATGCTGCCAACAGTTTTATGGCAGAGTTTGTGTCCTAATGTTTTAAAAATAGGCTCACCTTTTACTGGTGTTAATTGAAGCAGATCTCCAAAAACAATAATGTGTTTTCCTGCAAAGAGCTCTTCATAGTCTGTTTTGAGTACTTCTTGTAATCTGAGGTGAATCAAAGCTAACATCAGGTTGGAGACCATGCTCACTTCATCTATTAGTAGCATTTTCATTTGTTTCAATACTCTGCATAGTTCCATTGCAGCTTCTGCAGAAAGTTTGTAATAGTCTAATTTGTTCTGGTGTTCTACTGGTAATAGCAGTAATCGGTGTAATGTAACATCACCTATGTTGTAGGTAGCTAAATCTGTGGGGGCAGTGACAACAGCTGACAGTTTGTTGTTTGTCAATTGTTGAAGGAACTTACTAATGATTTGGATTAGGAATGTTTTGCCAGACCAGCTTCACCACTGACGTACAGTATTATAGGTTTATAATTATGGCAGGAACATTCTTTATTTTCATGTTTTACACCATGTGCAATTTGTTTTGTTACTTCTTGAAAAATGCAACGTTGCTCATTGTTTAGTTTTGATTGTAGTATAGTTAATTCTTCTTTATCTTCATACTGACACATGGTGTTTTCTACTTCTATCATAGCTAATTCTGCCTCATTTATTATTAGTGGTTATCCCAGTGGTTCTTGGCTTCCTGTTACAGAAGGTTGACTACTGTCAGGAGTGTCCTTATCTAGTTGGGCTTGGAGTTCTTCTTCTTGTTGCTGTTCATTGTGCAACATTGTTTTGTACTGTGTAAAGTTTACATCAGTTATAGTGCTTTCATTTGCTTTGTAAGCATCCTCATATGAGTCATAGTTATCTAGTATTTTTCTTCTGTTATCCATGGTTTGAAGAGTTGTAGCAGGGACATGTAATATACTTCTTTATGTTGAGGAGTCTTTAATGACAATTTGATACGATTAATTAAATTTGGTTTAGTGAGTTTAACTAAGCTGCCTTCACAGTTTGTCACTCTATATTTACCTTTTTTTCATCAGGTTTTATATTATTTTTGTATGTGTAGTTTTGGGCTATGTGGTATAGACACATGTTTTCCAAAGTATTACTTCTGTTTGGGTAGTATGTGTCCAATAAATTGTTTTTTAAAATGTCTTGGCTGTTGGGATCACGTTTGGCTATTGTTTCTATATCTTCATATGATTTTAGAACTCTTTTTCTAGATTTAGCTGGAAAAAGACTTAGCCATATTATATTTTCAGATTTACCAAACAATGCAGTACCAGTTAAACGATCAGCTGCTTCATATGATCCACATTCTCTATGGGTGAGCATTATTATGCCCAAGCTGTATAATTTCTGAGACACCGTTTTATCTGATGACAGGTCATCTCAGAGGTCTTGAAGCTCTGTTTTTTTCTGTTTTTGTTAAGTAGGCTGTAACATATCGTGCAACAGCAGTTTAATTGTCTACAATGTACTGCACATCTATGTTTGCATTCCATAAGAGGGCAATGATTGCATTCTAATCATTGATATATTTTGATTCTTCCCTTCTTTTTATGTAATATGTGTTTTTAGGTGATTTATCTTTAACACTATGTCGAACTGAAGACATGAAGTTGTTTACTTCACCTGTTTCTGTAACTGGTCTAGGGAAACCAAACCAGCATTTGGTGTAGTATTTACCTTTGTTTTTGTATTTGCAGTGACAATATTTGCCACATTTGTGTCTTTGAAATTGTAAAATCTGGCCATGCAGCTCACTATGTGTCTGTTGTGAAGGGATTTCACAAGTGACATATTTTTGGATAAACTGCAAAACTGTGCTATCACTGTCGTTTCCAAATTTCGGTGCACCTTTCATCCATAACAGCATGTGAATATGTGGTGCTCCTCTCGCTTGATATTCCTTTCCCAAAAGAAGTGCTGCACTTCTCCAAGGGGGGGGGGAACAGTTTTATTGCAAATAAAGTGTAGCATGGCAATGAAACGATGATGGAAATATCTTGAGACATTAACTGGATCTAGAGAGCAAAGTTTTCCAGGTGTTAATATATCTATGTTGTTTTTGTTGTTGTTTGCTATGCGTAGCAACTCATGTAAATCTTCCCATGCATATTCTGCACAACTTAGTGTAACAAACCAAGTTGGTGGTCCAAGGTTTCTTATCATGCAACGCACATCTCTGTGCCGTCTGAACCAGTATTCCTTTGTACCACTCATGTTTGCAAACAAATGTTATTATACTTGATTGTAAAACCTCATCTTTTTCCTGTACTTTTTGTATTAACTGTGTAGCTGACATATTTTGAAAGTGGGTTCCCGATTTAAGAATGTGTGCAACTCCATAGCATAGTGTTGCTAATTCACATCCATAGAGTAGGTGGAATATGTATTCCAAATTTTGTCTAAATCTGGGATCTTGCGAATACATTCGTAACAAGTGGTATTCTGATGCCCCAATCTGAGTGGGTCTATCATTGTATCTTCCACCTTTGCCAGTAGGAAGTAGCAGTGGAAAAGCACGTGCTTCTATACTTTTTTCCCAAATACTTATTGGTGACCCTTTGGTTTGTCGCATTTGGTAAGTTTCTAGTTCATCATCTATGCTTTCATTGGAATGCAATGGATGAATTATGTAATGGTCCAAAAGAGTGGATACTGTAGCTGGATCCAGAAGTTCGAATTGTCCAGTTTCTGATGGCTCTTGAATTATTTCAGTTGTTTCCCTTAAACTTTCATCAATATTTATTTCCAAGTAGTACTCATTATTGTCTTATAGATATTGCAATGCTTGTCTAACTTTCTGTAAGTCCAATAATTGTTACCACATTATTTTGTCCTTTGCTGGTAAACCATTTACCAAGACAATTAAAGAATGCTCTATTGAACGTTCCACTCCTAGAGTGTGTACATTTTCCGTTAGATCTAATGGCAGATAAACTACTTTGCCGCAAATGCCTTTCACCAATTCAAAGGAAGTTAATTTAGCTGTTTTTGGATAAAGGCGTATAATTGCTTGAAATGGGTGAACTGTTTGAATTATTATGCTCTCATACAAATTCAGCTGTTGCAGGGTTTTTGGTAATGGAAACAATTCCAAATTATTTGTAATAGCACGTGAAGGAGTGTGGTTGTTGTCTAATTATGCAGTACAGTAACTGCAACATATTAGGCATTCAGTTAGTTCATATTTGTTTTCAGCTAAAAGGTACAAAACTAAATCAAATCATTTAGAAACTTCATTGTCTTCTATTTTTTAGGATATGTCCACATTTTTTGTGTTCCTTTTGTAAAACGTTCTGCGGCAACACACACACACATGCTTTGGTACTTCAGACGATGGCCTTTTAAATTTTACTATTTCTTTTCTGTATGTGTGTAATAGAAGGTTGCTATGTGCAGAATTGTTGCTACTATGTTCTAAAACTGTTGCATTTTGTAAGTGGCTCTCACTTCCAAAATACTTTTTCTGAATATGGTCAATTTCTTATACGTTTTTGGGTGTACCATGCATAAGAGTGGTATTTAAATTGCCTAATTCGGAAGCTGGACTTTTTGCATAGTATATTTTATACACACACAGGGTAATTCATAGAATTTCGCAGAAAAGTGTCGCAAGCGGCTGGCGCAGAGTGTCCGCGTGCGATTGTCTGCGCCATGCACGTGCGCTAAAACCGATTTCCGCGCACAGCGTATTCATGGATTTCAGGCTCCCAAACCAGCCGTGGCGCAGAGAATCGCAGCGACCCTGCAGCAGCGCCAGTAACGCCCCCAAGAACGCCCTCGGGCAAGGAAAAGCCATCCAAATCGCTAAATCATCGCAAAGGGCTGCGCTAACCCTGGACCAGTTCACCGGGCTGGCAAACAGCAAACGCCAAGCGGGGAACGCGGCTTGCAGGGGTGCGCGGGAAGTTCCACACGCGATAGTCCCAGTGCGAGCAGGGTACGTGTATTTCAGGGGTGCGCGGGAAGTTACACACGCGATTACAGCAGGGTACGTGTATTTCAGGGGTGCGCGGGAAGTTCCACACGCGATTGGCCCAGTGCGAGCAAGGCATGTGTATTACAGGGGTGCGCGGGAAGTTCCACACGCGATTTCAGCAGGGTACGTGTATTTCAGGGGTGCGCAGGAAGTTCCACATGCGATTGGCCCAGTGCGAGCAGGGTACGTGTATTTCAGGGGTGCGCGGGAAGTTACACACGCGATTGGCCCAGTGCGAGCAGGGTACGTGTATTTCAGGGGTGCGCGGGAAGTAACACACGCGATTGGGCCAGTGCGAGCAAGGCATGTGTATTACAGGGGTGCGCGGGAAGTTCCACACGCGATTTCAGCAGGGTACGTGTATTTCAGGGGTGCGCGGGAAGTTCCACACGCGATTGGCCCAGTGCGAGCAGGGTACGTGTATTTCAGGGGTGCGCGGGAAGTTACACACGCGATTACAGCAGGGTACGTGTATTTCAGGGGTGCGCGGGAAGTTCCACACGCGATTGGCCCAGTGCGAGCAAGGCATGTGTATTACAGGGGTGCGCGGGATGTTCAACACGCGATTTCAGCAGGGTACGTGTATTTCAGGGGTGCGCGGGAAGTTCCACACGCGATTGGCCCAGTGCGAGCAGGGTACGTGTATTTCAGGGGTGCGCGGGAAGTTCCACACGTGATTGGCCCAGTGCGAGCAGGGTACGTGTATTTCAGGGGTGCGCGGGAAGTAACACACGCGATTGGGCCAGTGCGAGCAAGGCATGTGTATTACAGGGGTGCGCGGGAAGTTCCACACGCGATTTCAGCAGGGTACGTGTATTTCAGGGGTGTGCGGGAAGTTCCACACGCGATTGGCCCAGTGTGAGCAGGGTACGTGTATTTCAGGGGTGCGCGGGAAGTTCCACACGCGATTTCAGCAGGGTACGTGTATTTCAGGGGTGCGCGGGAAGTTCCACACGCGATTGGCCCAGTGCGAGCAGGGTATGTGTATTTCAGGGGTGCGCGGGAAGTTACACACGCGATTGGCCCAGTGCGAGCAGGGTACGTGTATTTCAGGGGTGCGCGGGAAGTTACACACGCGATTGGCCCAGTGTTAGCAGGGTACGTGTATTTCAGGGGTGCGCGGGAAGTTACACACGCGATTTCAGCAGGGTATGTGTATTTCAGGGGTGCGCGGGAAGTTCCACACGCGATTGGCCCAGTGCGAGCAGGGTACGTGTATTTCAGGGGTGCGCGGGAAGTTACACACGCGATTGGGCCAGTGCGAGCAAGGCATGTGTATTACAGGGGTGCGCGGGAAGTTCCACACGCGAGAGTCCCAGTGCGAGCAGGGTACGTGTATTTCAGGGGTGCGCGGGAAGTCCCACACGCCATTTCAGCAGGGTACGTGTATTTCAGGGGTTCTGGGGAGTACCACACGTGAATTGGCCGTGTGGGCCCTCCCAGGTGTACGCTCCACAATCTCCACGGACCCTGCAGGCAGCCCACACCACGGGGGACTACCCTGCACCCATGCTCATGTCCCGCAGGCAGCCCATCCACCATGGGCATGCCCCTCAGCCAACCCACATGTCACCTTGCACTACTGATCAACAATGCATGTCTACCACCACCCCCACCCCCCTGCCACCATGGGCATCCTCCACCAGGCCCCCACTCATGTCTCCCACCACCCCCACACCCCAGCAGTGCAGGGGCAGCCTCCACCAGGCCCCCACTCATGTCTACCACCACCCCCACACCCCAGCAGTGCAGGGCCAGCCTCCACCAGGCCCCCACTCATGTCACCCACCACCCGCACCCCCCAGCAGTGCAGGGGCAGCCTCCACCAGGCCCCCACTCATGTCTCCCACCACCCCCACCCCCCAGCAGTGCAGGGGCAGCCTCACCAGGCCCCCACTCATGTCTCCCACCACCCCCACCCCCCAGCCACCAGGGTCACCCTCCACCAGGCCCCCACTCATGTCTCCCACCACCCCCACCCCCCAGCAGTGAAGGGGCAGCCTCCACCAGGCCCCCACCCATGTACCCCTGCACCCCCACCCCCCTGCCACCAGGGTCACCCTCTACCAGGCCCCCACTCATGTCACCCACCACCCCCACCCCCCTGCCACCATGGGCAGACTCCACCAGGCCCCCACTCATGTCTACCACCACCCCCACCCCCCAGCAGTGCAGGGGCAGCCTCTACCAGGCCCCCACTCATGTCTACCACCACCCCACACTCCAGCAGTGCAGGGCCAGCCTCCACCAGGCCCCCACTCATGTCACCCCCAGCAGTGCAGGGGCAGCCTCCACCAGGCCCCCACTCATGTCTACCACCACCCCCACCCCCCAGCAGTGCAGGGGCAGCCTCCACCAGGCCCCCACTCATGTCTCCCACCAACCCCACACCCCAGCAGTGCAGGGGCAGCCTCCAGCAGGCCCCCACTCATGTCTCCCACCACCCCCACCCCCTGCCACCATGGGCAGACTCCACCAGGCCCCCACTCATGTCTCCCACCACCCCCACCCCCCTGCCACCATGGGCAGACTACACCAGGCCCCCACTCATGTCACCCACCACACCCACCCCCCTGCCACCATGGGCAGCCCCCACCAGGTCCTCACAATCCCCAATCATGTGCGTAATGGTCAGCCTCCACAGCCAAAAAGCCCTACCAAGTAACCCATTCACCTACATGGAAATGGAAATCACACCCCCAATGTCCATCAAGTTAATGAATCCATGTCCGTCACACTCAATGGTTGCAATTGAATGTGAAAACACACAACATGACATGCATGAAACCAAAGAGATGAAACCACACAGTGAAGTATGTTAACAAAATTGTATTGAAAAAAAATAAATAATGCTAAAGAAAGAAAAATAACTACAATGTGTATGTGAAAAAAAATAGCTGCATGTCCGTATCAAAACACAAAACTGCAAATCAGAATCCAAAAAAATTATGTCCAAAGTCAAATGTAAAAAAATCTCCATGCAAAAAATAAATATGTACAAAACTAACAAGGGTCCATGAGCCCAACTGAACAAAGGAAACCTACTAAAAAACCTACCTAAAAATCAACTATATACAAAAAGTGGAGCAGTGTCCGTCGACTCCAAATCATAATAAGAAAGAAAGGAAACCTAAAACTAAAGAACTATATACAAAGGCGGCGGGCAAGTCCAGCGGCTCACTCCGTGGTGTCCCGGGCCAGGGCATCATCGAACTCCTGTTCGATGTCCCGGAGGCGGTCCAGTTCCATGGCCCCGAGGGTCCGCAGGGACGACGCCGTGTCCTCCTCCAACCCCCTGCGGATTGCCTCGAGGCACTCGGCCCGCCTCAGGGCCCTCCGCATGGAGTTCTCCGCCCTGACCATTGTAAGCCGCGCCTCTTCCGCCCGCCGCCGCTCCGCACCTATGGCGTGGCCCAACCGCTGCCACACGGAAGACACTCTCTGTCCTGGGTCTCCCTGCCCTCCGGCCGATGCCTGCCCCTCCGATGTCGAAAGCCCCGGGCCTTCATGTCTCCCACCATGTTGCTGCTGCTGCTGCTCTGCCTCTGCCCGTGCACTGCCTCCTGCTGCCTGCACATCCTCCGCCGGCTGGGGTGCACTCGTTGATGTGGCCACCCCTGCTGGACCTCCGACTCCCGACTGTGGCAGGGATGCCTCCTCCACCAGCCTGGCCGCACCGTCAGAGGCAGCTCCACAGGGCACCCAGGTGACTGATGGGTGGGAAGATGGCACAGAGGACGACTGGAGCGTAGGGGGTCCAGTTGAGGAGGGGGTCGGAGCAAGCCCCATCAGATGGAGGAATCCGGCCTGGGTGACCTGTCCCAGCAGGCTGACGTGGTCAACGAGCCATTCGAGATGACGTGCAGTCTCTCCATGAAAAGACTGCAGGTCACCTCGCATGGCCCGTTGACGCAACGCCACACCAGCCAGGACAGGCTCAACCCGGACCTGGATGGCCACGTCCGCAGGCAGAGGAAGGCCAGTTGACGTCAGCTCATTCCCTGCCTGAAAACGGGTCTGGACGTAGGCATCTCTGCTGGTGCAAGATGATGCAGGGACAGGATCGGGGACAGGATTGCACACAGGCACCTCCGCGGCCGCCTGTGCTGCCTCCTGTCCCTGGTCCTGCACTGCACCACTAGCACCAGTGGGATCCCCACCTCCAGACCCCGTCTCTGGTGCTTGCACGGCCCCCTCCTCCACCAAACCCCCCACCAACCTGGATGACTCCGTGCCATCTTCCCCTGTTGGGCCCTGTGGGGTCCCAGCTGCCCCTTCTGCTGCCGAGGAGTCCAACTGCAACCTCCGCCTCTTGGACCTCCTCCCGGCAGCTGCGGCCTGGGACGCGGCACCGGACTCCTCACTCCCCGACGAGATGACAACACGGGATGGGAGCCGGGCCTTGCGTCTCCGGCTGGCGGTCGGATCCCCGCCGCTGTGCTCCACAGCACCTTCTCCGCCCTCTTCATCAGTTGACGCTGCAGACAGGGAGAAACAAAACACAGGCATCAGGGCACTGTACAATGGACACATACACGCATGACAGTTGCACATGAGTGGCATTGGCAAACCTCAGACATGTCATCACAATCCCCAACACACATGTCATTGCAACTCGCACACATGAGCCATACCACAGCCATATTGCAACTGCCACCACCATCCATACACATACAACAGCATCAGCAGCCAAAGGGGAGCCAGACATCACATGCAACACAGGAAGTGCACCACACATGTACACACACCACCACACTTGCATGCATGTCTACACCTCTGCCAAGTGTCGCACTGTTCAGACGGGCATCCATGTCACATCTGGCAATCAGGCTTCCACATACCGCTGTCACATGCATCCATGTAGCATCACTGTTGCACCCTTGACAAATACACACACATGCACATGTACACAGTGCTCATACATGCAGGCCAAAACAACATACATGCCTGACATCACGGACATGTCTACTTACATGCACATTCATCCAAACATGTGTGCACGCACAACTGCATTTGCCATGCAAGCCCACACACACAAGCACCATCCATGTCTCACACATTACAGCCCTCGCATGTGTCAGACCCACGGCCCTGTACACCCCCACCCATACTCGACCCCATACAAACAGATGTGCAACCGGCACAATGCCGAATAATCACCACACGCACTGCTCACAATCAGGATGCATGTACACTCACCGCTCGACTCCAGACGGGTCTGCTTCTCTAGGACCTGGACGTGGAGCGCTGGGGATATGCGTTCCAGGACCCCCATCTGTTCTTCCGACAAGTGGCCCCGGCGCCCCTTGGCATCCGCTGCCTTCAAGAGGCGCCAGGCCTTGTTCAGGGTCCTGGACCTGAAGTCCTCCCAGCGCTTCCTGACATGTTGGAAGTCCCGGACTGCCACCCCCTCCGCGTTGATGGCAGTCACGATGTCAGTCCAGATCCGAGTCCGTCCTTCCTTGTCGGCGCGGGAACTTCCGAAGAGGGCATCATACTGCCCCAGGACTTGCTCCACCAGGACACCAACTTCGGTGGCACTGAAGCTGGTGCCCCTCTGCCTTTCTGGCCGGGGGTTGCCAGTGGTCACAGATGGTGTTTGCCCCGACATGACAACCCCAGAGGCAGGAGTGGGTGGGCAACTGGGTCCTGGGGCTGGGCTGTGGAGCGATGGAATTCCAGACGGGAGTCTTCGGTTCCAGCAGGGGTGGTCACAGCAACAGCACCCCTGGCTGATGTGCAGGCAGCAAATGGCAGTGCACGTGGGCAGCAGGCAGTCAGGCAGCAGCAGATGGCAGGTGGGAGCGTGCTCGGGGCTCTGGGGGGCAGTAGTTCGGCCTTCTGGGCAGGAGCGTGGTCTTCCGTGTGCTTACGCGTGGCCAGCTTGGTACGGAGTGATTTTGCATGTGAAAATCCTGCACGTCAGCGTGACAACCGAGGAAAGGCCCTTAGCGCGTAAGCGCGTCAGCACGCATACGCGATTCTATTGGACCAAAGGCCCTCAGCGCGTAAGCGCGTCTGTGACGTGACCCGCACGGGTGTTTCCCACACAGCACGTGATGACAGAGCACACGTGGAAAGACTGCACGTCAGAGTGTCATCGCGTGTAATTGGACAGCACGTCAGAGTCTCATCGCGTGTAATTGGACAGCATGGCAGAGTCTCATCGCGTGTAATTGGACTGCACGTCAGTGTGTCATCGCGTGTGATTGGTGGAAATGGCCCTACACGCAGAAGTGACAAAGCGTGTAATTGGTGGAAATGGGCCTAGCGCGTACACGCCGCGTAAGTGACGCTGGACGTGTGGGCCTGTATAAAAGGTACGCATAGAACA